>NC_059165.1:99660985-99966288 GCF_019923935.1 Bubalus bubalis | reverse complement strand
AAAAATGGGCAGAACACCTAAACAGACATTTCTCCAAAGAAAACATACAGATGACTGGTAAATATAAGAAAAGATGCTAAACATCAGTGATTGTTAGAGAAATGCAAATTAAAACTACAATGAAGTAACGTGACACATCAGTCAGAACAGCCACCGTCTGCAAACGGAACGGACAATGACTGGTGGTGTGTCTAGGCCTCCTGGGGCCAGGATGACCACAGCAAGGAAAGCACCACAAGGACCACCAGAAATCTACAGGGATACAGCGTTCCCATCCCTGCAGTCCACTGCCAAGCATGTAGAAAGCAGGAAATACCGAGACTTCGTAAGGGTTGACTACCTCAGATTTGCTGCACTCCTGGGTTTCATGTGGATCACAGCTTCTGGATAAAAAGATTGCAGATATTAAGTGTCGATGTGAAACTAGAAGTCAGCTCTACAGAATTCCTATCAGAAATCTTGCAGAAAGTAGGCCATTTGGGTTCTGATCTGCTATAAAAGATGAAGATTTAAGTGACTGTAATTAACCTGTCCTGTGCCCCATCCATAAGAAATTCTCTGTAGTAGGTTGTGGCTGGATTAGACTTCCTGGAACATTCCACTCTCAAAAGAACTGATGTGTTTGGATAATCTGTGGAGGGTTCTGATTTATAATTTAAACTTTGAGTTGTATCCTGAGGTAACCACAAATTGAATTCAACCAAACTTGGGTCATCAAGTGGCGAAAGGCATAGGAGGGAATAATCTTATTTCTTTTAGTAATATTTTATTTGGGTAGTGCTTCTTCTGTGTTCCATATTAAAGTGTTTTGTTTTTGTGTTGTTGTTGGTGTTTTTTTTGTTTGTTTGTTTGTTTGTTTGGCTATCACTTGGAATAGTTCTTTGACAGAGCGTATCGCTTAGCTAAATAACCTGAAGTATGCATTGGAATTACGAAATGTCTCGTGAATTTGCAGATCCCTAGAGAAGTGGCAGCCCGCTCCAGTGTTCTCACCTGGAGAACCCCGGGGACAGCAGAGCCTAGTGGGCTGCTGTCTATGGGGCCACACACAGTCGGACACGACTGAAGTGACATAGCAGCAGCAGCAGAGAGGAACCAAATGGCTTTAACATAAAGGGCAGTAAATGAAGGGGGCTCTAGTTCAGGTGCTGCTAAAGCCTCCCTTAATCAGGTCTAAACTGCATAGTAAACTGGTGCAAAGAGTTTGTATAACTTCTGCTCAGGCCAAAGGAACACACTGACCTGTGTTCAAATTCAAAACAGTGAGAGCAGAACCTCAACTTAAAACACACTTAAGTTTCACAGATCTTGAATGATCTTTGACAAGAATTCCGGATACATTTATACCCAAACATTTACGGTATTAGGTATTCTGTAGATGCAGTGGTTGTCCTAGACTAGCTTTGTTATCAGCTTTCTGGGATGTCTTTACATAGTTCATTTGGAGAATCAGGGGTGAAAGGCAGGTGATGTAGCACTTCTGTCTTTAATAATTACAGCTTCAACTATCCAGTAATTTTTAGTCCTGAAAAGGGACACCAGGACGCCGCTCAGGATTACTGAAAAGTCTTTCTATCTGGTAATTTCCTGGTTTTGTATAATCTGGTAATTTCCTAGTTTTGTAGCTTCAGTTCAGTAGAAACATTTCAAACTGGCATGTGACCACTTGATGCAGAGTCTGGGTTTCTCTATAAAGAAACCCTTTGCTAAATGTAGGAGTTGCCAACTGGCTACTAGCAAGCATGAAGCAGATGGGTGAGTAAACTATCCTGATGCGGGAGTATCTCCCTCTAGGAGTTGAGTCTTGATAAAAGTGTCAATGCAGGAATCCTACTCCTGGGAGGCTTACGGAATCACCTGATGGGACCTGCAAACTGTATCTGAGCAACAATGTTGGGGTTATTTGAGGTGGCAGGCAGATGTCTATGTTCTGATGTGCTTGGGTAAGTAGAGCGTGTCAAGCCAAGGAGAAGTCAGATGATTGAGAAACAAAGGATTCTTGGTTAATCTAAAGACTTAATTTGGCAACCAGAAATCTTTTAACAAATAATCTCTTGGATCTTGAGCCACATATTTCCCCTGAAAAGTGCATTTCTTTTCCAGCAAAATTTTGTCAGGGATTATTTCATTAAAGAACTGAGATGAATATGTTACTTAATGGCATAAAAATCTGAAGACCTGCAGGAGACTTAAAAATTCCAACCCTTGTTATAACTTTTTTAAAGAGTGTAGAATTATCAAAATGCATAAGAATCAAGTTTCAAGGTGCTGTATGATGGGTGGATGAGGCTGTCCATTGTACTATTTCTTTGAATTCTTAGGCATGGTTTGGCAGTGCAAATACTCTCTGTCATTAACAAATTCAATAAAAAGTAAATATATGGAAAAATCTGCGAACAATTAGTGCTGGAGAGGGTGTAGAAAAAAAAGAAAACCCTCTTGCACTATTGGTGGGATTGCATATTGATACA
Organism: Bubalus bubalis; assembly: GCF_019923935.1. Lineage (NCBI taxonomy): Eukaryota > Metazoa > Chordata > Mammalia > Artiodactyla > Bovidae > Bubalus > Bubalus bubalis. The sequence goes on along the minus strand of NC_059165.1, from coordinate 99,963,817 downwards.
GCCACTATCAAGAACATGGTGATGTTCTTGTAGATTCCTTAAAAATCTAGGAATAAAAATACCATATGACCCAGCAATCCCACTATTGGGTATATACCCTGAGTTAACCATAATTCAAAAAGACACATGTACCCCAATGTTCATCGCAGCACTACTTACAATAGCAACCTAGTTGTCCATCAACAGATGAATGGACAAAGAATTTGTGATACATGTATACAATGAAATATTACTCGACCATAAAAGGAACAAATCTGAGTCAGTTAAACTGAAGTAGATGAACCTAGAGCCTATTATACAGAATGAAGTAAGTCAGAAATAGAACAACAAATATGGTATATTAATGTGTATACATATATATATATGAAATCTAGAAAAATGGTACTGATGAAACTATTTGCAGGGCAGGAATAAAAACACAGAGAGAGAACAGAGTTGTGGACACAACGGGGGAAGAAGAGGGTGGGACAAACTGAGAGAGTAGCGTGCAAACATACACACTACCATATGTAAAATAGATAGCCAGTGGGGAGTTACTATATAACACAGGGACCTCAACCTGGTGCTTTGTGATGACCTAGAGGTGTGGGACCACTCCAGTACTCTTGCCTGGAAAATCCCATGGACGGAGGAGCCTGGTAGGCTGCAGTCCATGGGGTGACTAAGAGTCGGACACGACTGAGTGGCTTCACTTTCACTTTTCACCTTCATGCATTGGAGAAGGAAATGGCAACCCACTCCAGTGTTCTTGCCTGGAGAATCCCAGGGACAGAGGAGCCTGGTGGGCTGCCGTCTATGAGGTGGCACAGAGTAGGACACGACTGAAGCAACTTAGCAGCAGCAGCAACAAAAGGGTGGGATCAGGGGATGGGAAGGAAGTTCAACAGGGAGGAGATATACGTATACTTATGGCTGATTTCACATTGTTATACAGCAGAAACCAAGACAACACTGTAAAGCAATTCCTCCAACTTAAATTAAAAAAAAAAAAAGAAATACACTTTAGCTGCATTAAGCTAGGAAAAAATGACTCAGAAACTTTAGGTAACAATAGAGACACTCTAAATTCTGGTTTATCCAGCTCAAAACCACAGGGTTATTTAAAGTTTATTTTGACACCAAAGTCACTTCCTGCTCCTCAGATGATGCTCTGTAACTAAAGGGCATACCTTTCCTAGGGTCAGTTGATTCTGTAATCCCAAAGATGATTAACAATAGCTAGGAAAATCTACTACACAGAGAGCATATGAAAATGTATATAAAGGTGAAGAAAAGGTATATAAAATAAACAGATGAAAAGCAGAACCATGAGTCTGATGGTGAAAGACAGAAGAAGTTCACTTTTCTGATAGTGGTTTCCTAAGTCAGCTGACATAAGATATGTGTCAAGACTCATGAAATTTCCTTGAAATAGGAAAAGTATCGAGAGCCCAGTAGGGAACTTCGAGAGCCGTGGTGAGGGTTACCTGCACACAGGAATGCGAGGGTCATCGCTTCTTCCAGGTATGTGTAACCTTGACAATGACCGTACCTTAACCTGCCCCATATCAGGGGCTCCTTAGTTGAATAATTAGTTGTCTTTTCCTTCTCCTTTATCTTCTGTTCTCTTTGAACACTCTTCTTTCCCCCTTAGATTATGGTTTTCTTCTTCACCACCCTATTCAAACTATACTCTCAAATATCCCTAAAATTTTCCTTATGGTCCAGTCCAGTGAATTGCTCATCTTCCTCTTCATGGGTCTTATTTTCTAACTGATATCCTCTCCTCCTTCATAAGTTAAATAAACAGGTGACAATATACAGCCTTGACATACTGCTTTCCTAATTTGGAACCAGTCCCTTGTTCCATGTCCAGTTCTAACTGTTGCTTCTTGACCTGCATAGAGGTTTCTCAGGAGGCAGGTAAGGTGGTCTAGTATTTCCATCTCTTTAAGAATTTTCCACAGTTTTTTGTGATCCACACAGTCAAAGGCTTTAGTATAGTCAATGAAGCAGAAGTAGATGCTTTTCTGGAATTCTCTTGCTTTCTCTATGATCCAGTGAATTCTGGCAATTTGATCCTTGGTTCCTCTGCTTTTTCTAAATTCTCTGTTCTCTGTTCCCCATACTATTGAAATCTAGTTTGAAGGATTTTGAACATGACCTTACTAGCATGTGAAATGAATGCAATTGTGCAGTAGTTTGAACATTCTTTGGCATTGCCTTTCTTTGGGATTGAAAGAAAACTGACCTCTTCCAGTCCTGTGGCCACTGCTGAGTTTTCCAAATTTGCTGGCATGTTGAGTGCAGCACTTTCACAGCATCATCTTTCAGGATTTGAAATAGCTCAACTGGAATTCCATCACCTCCACTAGCTTTGTTCATAGTGATGCATTCTAAGGTCCACTTGACTTCACACTCTAGGATGTCTGGCTCTAGGTTAGTGATCACACCATTGTGGTTATCCTGGTCATTTAAAATCTTTTTGTGTGTAGTTCTTTTGTGTATTCTTGCCACCTCTTCTTAATATCTTCTGCTTCTGTTAGGTCCATACCATTTCTGTCCTTTATTGTGCCCATCTTTGCATGAAATGTTCCCTTGGTATCTCTAATTTTCTTGAAGAAATCTCTAGTCTTTCCCATTCTATTGTTTTCCTCTATTTCTTTGCACTGACCACTGAGGAAGGCTTTCTTATCTCTCCCTGCTATTCTTTGGAACTCTGCATTCAAATGGGTATATCTTTCCTTTTCTCCTTTGCCTTTTGCTTCTCTTCTTTTCTCAGCTATTTGTAATGCCTCTCCAGACAGCCATTTTATCTTTTTGCATCTTTTTCTTGGGGATGGTTTTGATCACCACCCCCTGTACAATGTCACGAACCTCCATCCATAGTTCTTCAGGCACTCTATCAGATCTAATCCCGTGAATCTATTTGTCACTTGCACTGTATAATTGTAAGGGATTTGATTTAGGTCATATCTGAAAGGCCTAGTAGTTTTCCTTACTTTCTTCAATTTAAGTCTGAATTTGGCAACAAGAAGTTCATGATCTGAGCCACAGTCAGCTCCTGGTCTTGTTTTTGCTGACTGTATAGAGCTTCTCCACCTTTGGCTGCAAAGAATATAATCAATTTGATTTCGGTATTGACCATCTGGTGATGTTCATGTGTAGAGTTGTCTCTTGTGTTGCTGGAAAATGGTGTTTCCTATGACCAGTGCATTCTCTTGGCAAAACTCTGTTAGCCTTTGCCCTGCTTCATTTTGTACTCCAAGGTCAAACTTGCCTGTTACTCCAGGTATCTCTTGACTTCCTACTTTTGGAGAACTCTGGAGGATGGTGAAGGACAAGGAAGCCTGGCATGCTGCAGTCCATGGGGTCACAAAGAGTCAGACACAACTGAGCAACTGAACAACAATAGCCTCCTTGATAGGGCATTCCAGGTGGTTCATTGGAAAGAATCCTCCTGCCAATGCAGGAGACCCAAGTTCAATCCCTGGGTCGGGAAGATTCCCTGGAGCAGGAAATGACAACCCACTCCAGTATTCTTGTCTGGGAAATCCCATGGACAGAGGAGCCTGGCGGGCTATAGTCCATGGGGTTGCAAAAGAGTTGGACATGACTTAGCAACTAAACAACAACCACCACCACCACCTCCGTGATAATTTCTGTGACCCAGCACTGCCCTGACATTTCCTCTGCCTCTCCTGGTATTCTTTTTCCCTCTTCCTTTTCCCTTTTCCTGAATATTAACAATAATAACCAACATTTTCAAGTACTCACTCTGCACCCATTAACCCCCCTAATGGGCTTATTAGGTAAATACTATTTCCATCTTGTCAATAAGAAAACTGGAGCACAGAGAGGTTATGGTAATTGTCCAACGTCACACAGCTTGTAAATGACAGAACTAGGTTTTGAACCCAAGCCACCTCACTCCAGATTTTTGTTAATATGCCTTTGGTTGTTTTTTTTCTCTCTCTCTCTTTTTCTACTCTTTCTCTCTAGAGGTATCTCAATACTCCTTGACTTGACCTCTGCAGATGGTTCTCCAACTTCAAATAAAAATATCAATAGCTGCAATATCAGCCCAAACTAACATATATTTGAACACCTACTTTAGGCTGGTATCAGGCTACGATTGTTCTATATTCATTATCACACAGTACCTCCATATTATACATACAAAGTGGCACCACAGGGAGGTTGCTCAAAATCTCACAGTTATTTAGTTGCAGAGGCAGGTAACAGACCATAAAGTCTATCAAAATAGTGTAATATTAATATAAGCTACTTGAAGGGAAATGTCAGGCCTCCTTACCCTTGCAGCCCCTTCTGCACCATCTTCCATGTAAGAGGTATCTGGTATATATCTGTGGAGTCAAATTTAAGTGAAAGAGTGTACAGTTTTTTATATATCAATTATGCCTGCATGCATGCTTCCTAAGTTGTTTCAGTCACGTCTGACTCTTGGCGGCCCCATGGACCGTAGCCCGCGAGTCTCCTCTGTTCATGGCATTCTCCAGACAAGAATACTAGAATGGGTTGCCATTTCCTCCTCCAGGTGCTCATCCCAATCCACATATCAAACTCGAGTCTCCTAAAGCTCTTGTATTTCAGAAGGATCCTTTACCACTAGCACCACCTGGGAAGCCCATCAATTATGCCTAGAAAAGTTTAAAAGTTATTTTAATGAGAGAAGTTCAAACAAGGTGTTTCCTGCTTTGCAGCAACTGCAGGCAGAGTTCTGGAAACTCCTGAGATGGATCATTTATGAATGTCAGTTATCCATGAACTCTCTGCCCTCATCCCTAGATGAAACAGGCAGGGTAATAGAATGAGCAGCAAGTGAAGAATTAAAATAGAATTCTACACTTACAGTTACCAGGGGGAAGGATGGGAGGAATTGTGTAGTTGGGGAGTTTGGGATGGACATGTACACAGTTATAACAGGGTCCTACTGTAGAGCACAGGAAACTCTGCTCAGTGTTATGTGGCAGCCTGGATGGGAGCGGAGTTTGGGGGAGAATGGAGACATGTATATGTTTGGCTGAGTCCCTTTGCTGTCCACCTGAAACTGTCACAATGTTGTTAATCAACTCTGCTCCTATATAAAATAAAAGGTAAGAAATAGAAATCTATTGCAAATAAAATGGTAATGGAGGCAGCTAGACTTTATGGAGTGATTTCAGCCAAACATTGTGCTTTACACATTCCCTCGTTTATGTCATCACCCCAAGCCCAGGAGACAGGCAACTCTGTCACCCTGTTCCATATATGGAATCTTGGAGAAGTTAAACAACTTGCTCAAATTTGCACAACTGGTGTCAGAAGTACTTGACCCCTAGGGGACCTGTTTCTTCATGAACAGAAAGAGTCAGCTGAAGATTTCTAAAGTCTCCTAGAATTCTGGGATTCTGACATGCTAACAGCTCTTTGAGAACTCTAAGTCTCATGTGCATATTATTGAGCATAGGATTGCCGGCTGGGCTGAAAGGAGACCCTTGAAGACTAGTCTTGAGGAAACTTGATGGTGCCCAGGCTGCCTGCATTTTAGGAACCAGGAAATGCTGTCCAGCCACGTGTTTGACTAGCTGCCTCTGCAAGCTACAGTCGCCACTGCGGCAGATGTGACATTAGTGTTGTTTGTTGTTGTTGTTGTGAATGAGAGCTACTCTTTAGTTACAGCACACAGGCTTCTCACAGCTGGTGGCTTCTCTTGTGGCAGAGCACAGGCTCTAGGCGCATGAGCTTCAGTAGCTGCGGCTCTCAGGCTCCAGAGCATGAGTTCCTAATTGTGGTGCATGGGCTTCATTGCTCTGCGGCATGTGGGATCTTCCCAGACCAGGGATCAAACCTGTGTCCCCAGCATTGGCAGGCAGATTCTTAACCACCAGGGAAGTCCTAAAACGTTCATTATATTCTTTGGTGGAAATGTTTTTCTTCTTTCTTTTTTTTAAGAATGATTAACATGAGATCTATCCTTTTAGCATATTTTAAATATGTTATTATGTGTACCACACTGAATTTTAAAGTGTACAAAACTGGGAATGTTATGTTTTACAGCATATCTCTAGAACGTATTTATCTTGTATAGCAAAAGTAGTGTACCTATAGAAAAACAATTCCCTGATAACCACCTGTATATCCTCTGCTTCTGTGAATTTGACTACTTCAGATACTTCATATAAGTGAAATCACACAGTATGTATTATGCTTAATTTCACTTAGCATGATATCCTCTAGGTTCATCTATGTTGTGGCAAATGGCAGGACTGCCTTATTTTTAAGGTTGAATAACATTCCAGTGTGTGCATATGATGTATGTGTATATATATGTGTGTATGTGTGTGTGTGTGTTTACCATCTTTTATCCATTAATCTGCAGGACCCACTTTCTTAGGGGATAACTAAAGTTGCCAATAAAGTTACTAGTCACTGGACCTGAATTTTTTTATTATTATTATTTAAAAATGTTTTAAGTGAACCATTTTTAAAGTCTTTATTGAATTTGTTGCAATATTGCTGCTGCTTTATTTTTTTGTTTTCTTGGTCATGAGGCATATGGGATCCTAGCTCCACAACCAGGGATCAAACCTACACCTCCTGCATCGGAAGGTGAAGTCTTAACTTTTAGACCACCAGGGAAGTCCTGGGACTTGAATTTCAACAGGTGCACACTAGAAGAGCCACACTGGTTGTTCATATTGAAATGTCTCCACATCATTTATAAATAAACATGTCCCCAAACCAACTCCCAGGACACTCTTATCAGCTCAGAACATGCCCTGGGAACTCACCAAATGCCTCATAGTTCAACAGCTGAAAGATTGACACCTGCTATCTCAGAGAGAGTCTCCAATGTCCATTCTACTTGGTTGGTTTCTGAACCATTGTTATTTTTGTTTGCTCACTAAATCTTTGCGACCCCATAGACTGCAGCATATCAGTCTTCCCTGTCCATTACTATCTCCCAGAGTTTGCTCAAACTCATGTCCATTGTGTCGGTAATACCATCCAGCCATCTCATCCTCTGTCGTCCCCTTCTCTTCCTGCCCTCAATCTTTCTCAACATGAGGGTCTTTTCCAATGAGTCACCTCTTCCCATCAGGTAGCCAAACTATGGGAGCTTCAGCTTCAGCACCAGTCCTTCCAATTCAGGGTTGATTTCTTTTAGGATTGACTGGTTTGATCTCCTTGCAATTCAAGGGACTCTCAAGAGTCTTCTCCAACACCACAATTCAAAAGCATCCATTCTTCGGTGCTCAGCCTTCTTTATGATCCAATTCTCACATCCATACATGACTCTGGAAAAAACATAGCTTTCACTATACGGACCTTTGTCAGCAAAGTGATGTCTCTGCTTTTTAATATTCTGTCTAGGTTTGCCACAGCTTTTCTTCCAAGGAGCAAGCATTTTTTAATTTCATGGCTACAGTCACTGTCCACAGTGATTTTGGAGACTAAGAAAATAAAATCTGTCACTGTTTCTACTTTTCCCCCTTCTATTTGCCATGAAGTGATGGGACTGGATCCCATGATCTTAGTTTTTTTGAATGTTGAGTTTTAAGCCAGTTTTTTCACTCTCCTGTTTTAACTTTATCAAAGGGGTTTTTAGTTCTTCTTTAATTTCTGCCATTAGAGTGGTATCATCTGCATATCTGAGGTTGATATTTCTCCTGGAAATCTTTATTCCAACTTGTGATTCATCCAGCCTGGCATTTTGCATGATGTACTCTGCATGTACGTTAAATAAGCAGGTAACAATATAAAGCCTTGATGTATTCCCAGTAAAAAAAAAAAAAAAAAAAAAAAAAAACAGTAAGTTTTTTTTTCCATGTCCATTTCTAACTGCTGCTTCTTGACCTGCACACAGGTTTCTTAGGAGACAGGTAAGGTGGTTTGGTATTCCCATCCCTTTAAGAATTTCACACAGTTCTTTGTGATCCACACAGTCCAGGGTTTTTGCATAGTCAATGAACCAGAAGTAGATGCTTTTCTAGAATTCCCTTGCTTTTTCTATGATCTAACAAATGTTGACAATTTGACCTCTGGTATCTCTACCTTTTCTATATCCAGCTTGTACATCTGGAAGTTCTTGGTTCACATACTACTGAAGCCCAGCTTGAAGGATTTTGAGTATTGCTTTGCTAGCATATGAAATGAGAGCAATTGAATGGTAGTTTGAACATTCTTTGGCATTGCCTTTGTTTGGTATTGAAATGAAAACTTACCTTTTCCAGTCATACCAGTTGTTAAATATATTGTACTTGCAAATGGAAAATTATTCTAGACATTAGTATATGATAAGGGAATGAAAAGGAGGTAAGGGGAGATCTAACGATGAGAATGGTGTAAAATATATTGTACTTGCAAATGGAAAATTATTGTAGACATTAGTATATGATAAGAGAATGAAAAGGAGGTAAGGGGAGAACTAACGACGAGAATGGTGTAAGATTTATTAAGAAAGGAAGAAAAAACCCGCCTAGCCATCCAGTTCCTTCAGGTCTTTGCAGAAGCAGGAACATGACTGATGACACCACCAGATGCTTGGAAGGTTTGGGGAAGAAAAAACTGCACTTTAGCAGCCACAGTAGAAGCAGACTTCACATAGAAGCAGCCTTTATTTTCCAAACAGGCAGAAACAACACTTCCCTTTCAAGACACATTTCTGGAATCTTGCCAATCCTCCATCAAAAGGAAGACTCTGGTTCTGGTCCACAGGAATCTGGGTGGACATATGGCTTGCTTGTAACCAAGAGAATATGGTGGAATGGAGCTGCATGACTTTCTGGACTGAATCTTGAGAGGATATGAGCTCTCATGCTTAGAGCGCTGAAGCACCATGGGAGCTGCCCGACCAATGCTGCCACGATGGGAGGAAGCCCAAGGCCCTGAGATTACAAGGGACAGCAATCCTCTGCCAGTTCCCAGCTGCTTCAACCCATTCACAGTCTAGCAGCAACTGCCTAAAAAAACCTCAAGCTACAAACGCTCAGCTGAGTCTTTCCCAGTTTCCCAAATCACAGAAATCATGAGAGATAATAGAATAAATGTTGCTTTTTATATACATTCTTTGCTTAATATTCTTTGCCATTATGGTTTATCATAGGATATTTTTTTTAAATTGGAGGACAGTTGCTTTACAGTATTGTGTTAGTTTCTGCCATACAACAATGTGACTCAACTATGCAAGCATGCTAAGTTGCTTCAGTTATGTCCGACTCTTTGCAACCCTTTGGACTACAGCCCTCCAGGTTCCTATGTCCATGAGATTCTCCAGGCAAGAATACTGGAGGGGGTATTGCAATGCCCTCCTCCAGGGGATCTTCCTGATCCAGAGATGGAATGCATGGCTCCTGCATTGCAGGCAGATTCTTCACCACTAAACCATTGGGGAAGTCCTGAATCAGCTATATGTATACATATATCCCTTCCCTCTTGAGCCTCTCTCTCCGTCCTTGCATTTGACCCCCCTAGGTCATCACAGAGCACCAGCTGAGCTCTCTGTGCTACACAGCATCTTCCCGCAAGCCATCTATTTTACACATGGTAGTGTATATATATCAATGCTACTTTCTCAGTTTATCCTCCCTTTTCTTTCCCCTGCTGTGTCCACAAGTCCATTCCGTAAGTCAGCACCTCTATTCCTGCCCTGCAAACAGGTTCATCAGTACCATTTTTTAAGATTCCATATATATGTGTTAATATACAATATTTTTCTCTTTTTGTCTTACTTCACTCTGTATGACAGACTCTAGGTTCATCCACATCACTACAAAAGACCCAATTTCATTCCTTTTTATGGATGAGTAATATTCCATTGTATATATGTACCACAACTTCTTTATCCATTCATTTGTTGATGGACATCTAGGTTACTTCCATGCCCTGGCTTTTGTAAACACTACTGCAATGAACATTGATGTACATGTGACTTTTTGAATTATAGTTTTTCTCAGGGTGGGATTTCTGGGTCATACAATAAATTTATTCCTAGTTTTCTAAGGAATCTCCCTACTGTTCTCCATACTGACTATATCCATTTACATTCCCACCAACAGTGCAAAAGTGTTCCTTTTCTCCACATCCTCTCCATCATTTAATGTTCATAGTTTTTTGATGATGAGAATGTTGTTTTTTAAAGAAATAATTATCATTATTCAGCAATCGATAACTGATACCCAGCCCTTGGGGAATATCCTGGAATCTTTCCTCAACCATTTCACGTGTCTCCCTTATGTTTCGCTGTTCCAGGACTCTGCTTACTGCTAAGCCTTTCAGGAGTCATGGCTCAGAAAACTAAAGGTGAGTGCTCGAAGCCTTACTCTTCCATAGCCAGAGATCAGTGAGTGTGCATACCAATGATGCACCTGAGGCCACTCACATCTTCCATCAGGATAGAGAAAGGGGGCTGCTTCTGGGAACAGAACTTGGAGCCTCACTCCTGTAACTCTTTTTAATTCAACATTTCATCAAATTTAGGTATCTTTTTTTGGCTGCACTGGGTCTTTATTGCTGCCCAAGAGCTTTCTCAAGTTGTGGTGAGCAGGAGCTGCTCTCTAGTTGTGATGCATGGGCTTCTCATTGTAGTGGCTTCTCTTGTTGCAGAGCATGAGCTTCAGCAGATGTGGTTCCTGAGCTCTAGAGCACAGGCTCAGTAGTTGTAGTGCATGGGCTTAGTTGCTCTGTAGCATGTGGAAGCTTCCCAGACCAGGTATCAAACCCGGGTCCCCTGCATTGACAAGTGGATTCTTAACCACTAAACCACCAGGGAAGTCCTCAGTTATCTTTTTTATTTTACTACTATGTGCCCAAGGTAGAAGTAGAACAGTGAATCAAACACACAAGTCTCATGAAGTGAGCATTCTGGTGGGGAGAGACAGAGCATGATAATAATCATTTCATCCCATTCATAAGCAAGTCAACAAAAAATGAGCAAGGTCATTTCGGGTTAACTTTAATCCCTAGGCCGACTCCCTAGATTCTGAGTCACCAAGTCTAGGGTGTGGCCTGAGATTCTGCATTTCTAGCCAAAAGACAGAGGATGCATTCTGAGTAAAGACTGCACGTTGTCCTCCGTCATATTCCCAGCCTCCACTCCCCATGAACCCTGGCAAGCTCCCAGATTTCTCCACTAGACCTACAGCTTGAGATACTTCCTCAGCTTCATTATTCCCATTCATTTTCTTTTTTTAAGATCTTTTTCTTTTTCAAAAATAACTATTGTATTCATTTTGGGCTGTGCTGGGTCTTTGTTGCTGCACACGCTTTTCTCTAGTTTTGGCCAGTGGGGATTACTGTCTAGTTGTAGGTACGCGGGCTTCTCGTTGCAGTGGCTTCTCTGGTTGCAGAGCACGGGCTCTAAGTCCTTCAGTAGTTGTGGCTCACAGGCTCTAGGGCCCAGGCTCAGTAGTTGTGTCACAGGGCTTAGTCGCTCCTCAGCATATGGGATCTTCCCAGACCAGAAATTGAACCCGTATCTCCTGCATCGACAGATGGATTCTTTACCACTAAGCCACTAGGAAGGCCCCCTCCACTCATTTTCAATGGGCCACAAATAAGATCCTTAGCGATCTCCATCGAAATGAAGTTATACATAGGGTTACAAATATAACATGCACACTTATCAGAATATACCTTCTGTGGTACCCTACAAATTCAAATTTTTGTAATCACAGCTGACACCGGTCATGTGCCAGGCACTGCCCAAAACATTTTATATGGATTAATCCCCACAATAACCCATTTTACAGATGAGGAAATTGAGGCACAGAGAGGTTAGGACACTTGTGCAAAGACACACAGGTAGGAAGAGGTGGAGCCAGAATCAAATCCATTGTCCAAGCTCTTAACCAGCTCATCCCCCTTTTCTATGTTCTGCAATGATCTTGAGAATAGCATAGTTATATTGCACTGAAATGTTTGTGTCAAAAATTAACTGTTTTAATGCCAACCCCAGTCTTTTATCATGCACAAGAATCGCATGTGCATAGTTTGCGTTTGGTGTCTTTCATTCTTTAATGTACTAGCATTTCACAAAAGGAAAAGGGTGCAGCTTCCTCACCCTTGAGAGGCCCTGGCTCAAAGACAAAACCAAATAATAACAGGAGGGGTTTTGACTCAAAACGTAGTTCAGTTGCTCAGTCGTGTCTAACTCTTTTTCGACCCCATGGACTGTAGCACTCCAGGCCTCCTTGTCCATCACCAACTTCCAGAGCTTCCTCAAACTCATGTCCATCAAGTTGGTGATGCCATCCAACCATCTCATCCTCTGTTGTCTCCTTCTCCTCCTGCCTTCAATCTTTCCCAGCATCAGGTTTGACTCAAATGACATCTGACCTAACTCTCTTTTCCTTGCAGGGACCTGTACCCATTGCCCCCAGAATGCTTTCTGTGTCAATGCTACTCACTGTACCTGCAACCATGGATACAATTCTGAATCCAAGGAGAAATACTTCAGCTACCGCTTTGAGAGATGTGAAGGTAAAGGAGTAATTTTCTTTTCTTTGTTTTTTTGTTTTTTTGTTTTTTTTGGCTGTGCTGGGCCTTAATTGCAACAGGCAGAACTTTTTAGTTGCAGAATGCAAACTCTTAGTTCCCTGACCAGGGGTCGAACCCAGGCCTCCTGCATTGGGAGCTCAGAGTCTTAGTCACTGGACTACCAGGGAACACCAAGGGTAATTTTCAAATCACCCAGAGGTGGATGTGGAAGCATAAAGGCTGTGAGGAAGTAACTATAATATGCAATGCTGAAAACTCTGCCAACTCAACCTTCACCAAGAAAAATGCTTTCATGGTGTCAGAAAAGTGGGCTTTTCCAGAACTTGCATGTGTCCGACTCTTTGTGACCCCAAGGACTATAGCGTGCCAGGCTCCTCTGTCCATGGGATTTTGCAGCAAGAATACTGGAGTGAGTTGCCATTTCTTCCTCCAGGGAATATTCTTGACCCAGGGATCAAACCTGCATCTCCTGTAGCTCCTGCATTGCAGGTGGATTCTTCACTGCTGAGCCACCGGAGAAGCCCCCTTCCACAATTTAACTAGGTCTCGCTTTTTTCCTCCATATTGTGGGGATAATAATGCTGACCTCATGAGGGTGGAAGGGGAATTGAATAAGGTACTTAATGTGACCATACTTCATGAATTACAAAGCACAGTGCAATTTTTTGTGCAATTTTTAAAACATTTTCTTGGCTGCACAGCACAGCATGTGGGATATTAGTTCCCCAATCAGAGATCAAACCTGCACCCAGCTTTTTTACCACTGAGCCATCAGGAAGGCCCTTGTTTTCTATTTTATTGATTTCAGCTCTAATATCTCCCTAATTTCTTTTTTCCAAGTTCTTAAAATAAATACCTAGGCACTTTATTTTTCATCTTTCTTCAAAATAAAGACATTTAAGGCCATAACTTTTCCTGTGGTACAGGTTCAGATATATTCTACAGGAAGAAATATTATTTTTATTAATCTGTGAATGGTTTGTAATTTTCTTTTGATGTTTTGTCACTCCAAGAATTATATGGGAGGTGCTTCCTAATTTACAAACAGTTAAGACTTTTTTGTACATGTTTTAATTATATATTCTTAATTTGAAAATTTTTATTTTTATTGACTTACAATGTTGTGTCACAAAAAGATACAATGTTGTGTTACTTTCTGTTGTACAGCAAAGTGAATCAGTCTCGCATATACATATAGCCTCTCTTTTTTATATTCTTTTCCCATATAGGTCATTATAGAGTACTGAGTAGAGGTCCTTGTGCTACACAGAAGGTTTTTATTAGTTATCTACTTTATATCTAATAATGTGTACATTACTAGATATAAAGTAGATAACTAATAAAAACCTGCTGTGTATTAAAAGATGCTTACTCCTTGGAAGAAAAATTATGATCAACCTAGATAGCATATTGAAAAGCAGAGACATTACTTTGCCAACAAAGGTCCATCTGGTCAAGGCTATGGTTTTTCCAGTGGTCATGTATGGATGTGAGAGTTGGACTGTGAAGAAAGCTGAGCACCAAAGAATTGATGCTTTTGAACAGTGGTGTTGAAGAAGACTCTTGAGAGTCCCTTGGACTGCAAGGAGCCAACCAGTCCATTCTGAAGGAGATCAGTCCTGGGTGTTCTTTGGAAGGACCGATGCTAAAGCTGAAACTCCAATACTTTGGCCACCTCATGCGAAGAGTAGACTCATTGGAAAAGACTCTGATGCTGGGAGGGATTGGGGGCAGGAGGAGAAGGGGATGACAGAGGATGAGATGGCTGGATGGCATCACTGACTCGATGGACGTGAGTCTGAGTGAACTCTGGGAGTTGGTGATGGACAGGGAGGCCTGGCGTGCTGCAATTCATGGGGTTGCAAAGAGTCGGACACGACTGAGTGACTCAACTGAACTGAACTGAACTGAATGGGTACATATTAATCCCAGTCTCCCAGTTTACCCCTCCCCTCCCTATCCTCTGGTAACCATAAGCTTGTTTTCTACATTCATGACTCTACTTCTGTTTTGTAGATAAGAATACATTTTTTTTAGATTTTAAATACCATTTTTTAGATTCCACATATAAACAATATCATATGGTACTTGTCTTTCTGTGTCTGATTTACTTCAACTCAGTATGACAATCTCTAGGTCCATCCATGTTTCTGCAAGTGGCATTATTTTGTTCTTTTTTATGACTAATATTCCATTATATGTATGTACCACATTTTTTATCCATTCCTTTGTGTTTCCATGTCCTCCCAAGAGGCCCCATGTCCAAATACAGCCACAGTTGGAGTTAGGGCTTCAGCATATGAACTGGCCAGGGCAGGCTGCTGGGTGGTGCAAACACAGTCAGTATCCCATTTAATGTCCTTGGCATTTTCCATTCCTTTGTACATGAAGTCTGAGGCTTTCTCTGGCTCCTGGAGACCACTCAGTCCACACTCAGGACAAATAGAAGTAATGGGGAGTTTATACTACCTGTAAACATTCCTCCACCAATAAGTGATAAGATTAAGTGGATAAATACCCCGGTTCCCTCACCTCTCTTTCATTCTGAAGGAGAGCAGCCCTGGGATTTCTTTGGAAGGAATGATGATAAAGTTGAAACTCCAGTACTTTGGCCACCTCATGCGAAGAGTTGACTCATTGGAAAAGACTCTGATGCTGGGAGGGATTGCGGGCAGGAGGAGAAGGGGACAACAGAGGATGAGATGGCTGGATGGCATCACTGACTCAATGGACGTGAGTCTGAGTGAACTCTGGGAGTTGGTGATGGACAGGGAGGCCTGGTGTGCTGCTATTCATGGGGTCGCAAAGAGTCGGACACAACTGAGCGACTGAACTGAACTGAACTAAACTCCCTCACCTCTCAGTGTCACTTGAAGTGCCTGCTCTACATTGCCTCCCAGAGGTTCCCAGAGGAATTGAGCCTCAGTTGTCCACAGTAGAAATTTGCTAGATAATACCCCCTTTATTTTCTGCCTTCCCCTCTCTGTTTCATTTCACCATTTCCCTTCCAGTGATTTCTAGGATCATTTCCTAAATAAAATACTTGCACTAGAATCCTTGTCTCAAAGTCCACTTCCTGGAGAACCCAACCAAAGTCAGCAAAGAAAGGAAAGAACAAAGACAAGCATTACCTTAACCAAGTTGTTTTGAAAAGCCAGGATAGACTGGTGGAAAGGATACAGCTTCTGACATATATTAGATGCTCAATAAATCTTTATCAAACAAATGACCAGTTTTCTCCTATGTGTTCCAGATGTTGATGAATGTAAACCACCCTTTAGTGTATATTGTGGAGTGAATGCTGAGTGTCAGAACATCATTGGAAGTTTCTACTGTCACTGTATTGCTGGATATAAACTCCTCTCTGGGAAAGCACAATTCAACAATTCCAATGAGAACACTTGTCAGAGTAAGAAAAATTTTTGTTTTCTTATCTCCCCTCCTAATTTTTAAGTGAGTCTAACACGAGCATGTGTGTGCTCAGTCATTTCTAATTTTTTGTGACCCCATGGATTATAGCCCACCAGGCTCCTCTGTCCATGGAATTTTCCAGGCAAGAATACTAGAGTGAGTTGCCATTTCCTCCTCCAGGGGATCTTCCCAACCCAGAGATCGAACCCAGGTCTTTTGCATCTCCTGCATTGGCAGCCGGATTTTTTTTTACCACTGTATCACCTGGGAAGTCAGAAAATATATATTTGTGGTGGGGCCAGTGAATATCTATTCTCTGGAAGGAAATGGATGATGTAAAGAGGAGGTGAAAAGAAAAGTAGGAAATTTAGATAAATGATGGGGTTAAGAATGCAAGTGAACTTTGGAGGTGATGTCACAGATCACAGGATGATGGTTAGGAAAGGATTCTTTGAATTGCAAAATAGAGAAACCCACTCAGGTTAACTTAAGGGAAAATATGAGTTTATGATA
The DNA here is from genome assembly GCF_019923935.1 of Bubalus bubalis. NCBI lineage: Eukaryota > Metazoa > Chordata > Mammalia > Artiodactyla > Bovidae > Bubalus > Bubalus bubalis. Next base: position 99,947,413 of record NC_059165.1, on the reverse strand, counting down.
AGATTCAGGGGCTTTCCTGATGGCTCAGTGGTAAAGAATCCGTCTGCCAATGCAGGAAACACAGGTTCAATCCCTGGGTTGGGAAGATCATCTGGAGGAGGAAATGGCAACCCACTCCAGTATTCTTGCCTGGAGAATTCCATGGACAGAGGAGCCTGGCAGACTACAGTCCATGGGGTCACAAAATGTTGGACGTGACAGATCACTGAGCACGCACACACACGTGTGATGAGATGCATGGATATGTCTTGGGTAAGAATACAGCTGGGTACTGGAATGAACTGAAGTTGGGGACCCAACACTGTCACGGCACCCCCGTCTCTCATACTCTGAATCCACTTCTTCTCTTCCCCTTGCAAACTGGTTTCTCTGCTTCCTCTGCTCCTCTGTACATGGAATTTTCTAGCCAATAATATTGGAGTGAGTTGCCATTTCCTACTCCAGGGGATCTTTCTGACCCAGGGATTGAATCCGCCTCTCTTGTGCCTCCTGCATTGCAGGCAGATTCTTTACCACTGAGCCACCAAGCAATAATACTGATGCTGCTACTAAGTCGCTTCAGTCGTGTCCGACTCTGTGCGACCCCATAGACGGCAGCCTACCAGGCTCCCCCGTCCCTGGGATTCTCCAGACAAGAACACTGGAGTGGGTTGCCATTTTCTTCTCCGAGGCATGAAAGTGAAAGGTGAAAGTGAAGTCGCGCAGTCGTGTCCAACTCGTAGCGACCCCATGGACTGCAGCCTACCAGGCTCCTCCATCCATGGGATTCTCCAAGCAAGAGTACTGGAGTGGGGTGCCATTGCCTTCTCCAAATAATACTGATAGACAATATTTATTTCAATTGTACGATGTGCCAGAACAGAAGAGCCTGACGGGCTACAGTCCGTGGGGTCACAAAGGGTCAGACACAACTGAGCACAAACACACATGTACCAGGTACTGCACTAAGTACTTTACATTCTTTGTTCCATTTACAATAATTGCATGAGGTAAGCACTGTTATTACAGATAAAAAAACCGAAGCACCCAAGATATAAGTAACTTGTGCTCCTGCCCATCCAGCATTAAAGCCATGAGGCTGGAGACTCCACAGTAGAAAGAGCTTAGAGGAAGACTAACAAGGGTCATTGTATCCCACTCGCCCCGCAAGATCCCCTAAGGAGCTCGGGGTCATGAGAAGCACAAGCCTTCAGCTTTGATATCAGGAAATCTCATATCAGAATTATCGGGCCATCTTTATACCAAAAGGATTCATACCAGGTCAGTTCTGAGATTCCTTCCAATGGAAGGGTCCAGGACCTCACGATCCTTCCACAAAACTGAGTCTCAGAACAAAAAATTATGCCAAAGGGAAGCGAGCCACAACTACCAAACGCCCACTAGCCCTAGAGCCTGTGCTCCGCAACAAAAGAAGCACCACAACAAGCCTGCACACTGCCTTAACTAGAGAAAGCCCCCGTGCAACAACAAAGACCCGGCGCAAACATTAATAAATAAATTAATTAATTCTTTAAAAGGGGGAGCAGGACTATTCAGGGACCTAAGACCCAAACTCCCTTTAAAAAGATTAAAACATGATTCCAAGATCAAACTGGAAAGGAACGGTGGTACAAAGGCCCCCACAGGTACAGAGATGACTTTTCCAGAGACCCGCACTGAATTACAGAGGCTTGGCTATTCCACATCAGGGTTCTTAGGTAGCGGAGGGGCCACAAGCCGTCTTCATCAAGGGTGCCTGTGAATGACTGAACTTGCTTACACCTCCTTCCGATTCTTGTGTGTGCAGTCTCTGCACATGTGAAGTGGTACGAGCTTTGCTTCCCCCTTGCCTCAGCAGTAAAAATCCACCTGCAATGAAAGAAATGCAGATTTGATCCCTGGGTCGGGAAGATACCCTGGAGAAGGAAATGGCAACGCACTCCATATTTTTGCCTGGAGAATTCCATGGACAGAGGAACCTGGCAGACTATAGTCCATGGAACCACAAAGAGTTGGACACAACTTAGCAACTAAAAAACAGCCACCACAATGAGCTTTGCACTTAGACAAGTATGGATTTAAATCTGGGCTCTACTGCTTACCCCCTCATGACTACAGACATTTCCTTAACAACCTGTGCCTATTTCCTCATCTGCTTAAATAACAGAACCTGACTCATGGAATTATTTCAAGGATTAAATGAAATGATGCATATGAGGAGGCATTCAGCAAGTGGTAGCTGTGATTTTTGTGCATGGTGCATTTTTCTGCCAGATGCAGCCACATCTTCAAGAGACAATAGAGCAGAATGGTTAAGAATACTTTCCAGGTGGACTTCCGTGGTAGTCCAGTGGTTAAGAATCTTCCTGCCAATGCAGGGGACAGGGGTTCAATCCCTGGTTGGGGAACTAAGATCCCACATGCAACAACTACAAGTTCTTATGCTGCAACTAAAAAGATCCCACATGCTGCAAGGAATTTCGAAGATCCTGCATGCCACAACTAAGACCTAATGCAGCCAAATAAATAAATAAATATTTATTTTAAAAAACAGCTGATGATTATAAACTGACATTCCTGTCTCAGTTATAATTCCCAACCAGACTGAATTTTAAAACCTCAAGTATCTAGTCTTCTGTTTGCTCAGCCATTTCAGTTATAATGCCCAGCCAGAGCCAGATCTGAATGAAAGAGCTTGGAGCTTACAATTTTCTGCTTCTTCTATGCCATGGTATCTCTATCACAGCAATATTGACACTTGGGGTCCCAAAATTATTTGTGGTCAGGAGCTGTCCTCTGCATTAAAAGGCATTGAGCAGCATCCACCCACTAGATCCCAGTAGCATCCCCACTCAAGGTCATGAGTACCTCCAGAAATGTCTCCAGCCATTGCCAATGTCCCCAGGAGGCAAAACCACCCTAAGTCGATAAACACTGCTCTCCACGACAACAAGGAATTTGGACTCTGATTCCCCTAAAGAGCAAATGAACTCATCAGGGAACATGAAGTGTATGATTTCAGACCTTCTAGATGCAAAGTTACCCACCTTACCTGCCGACTTCTCCACACTTTCACTCTTGGTTCCAACAGTAACTTCTCTTGATGTCTTTTTCAGAAATCACCCCGTCAAAGACAACCAACAGCACAAAAGAGGTGAGTGAAAGCTGAGTCCTGGAACCTAGACAGGTAACAAATATTTATAAATCTCAAAGCTAGCAAATGGAGGTGAATACTATATATGTGTGCTATATGTCATATATCATATGCATGATAATATAAAATACTTGATATGATTATGACAAATATTGTAATATATGCTAACTATGATATATGTTTATTAAACTATTATATTTTGATATATAATATGTATTGTATAACTGATATATATATCACTATGTTTATCACTATATATCTCACTATAGAGATAAATGATAGATCAATACAGTGTGCATGTATGTATGAGGGTGTGTGTATGAATGTGGGTGTGTGTGTGAGTGTGTGTGTGTGTGTACTACCCCCTGAAGACAGGATCTATCCCAGACCAAGAAAGAGACTAAGTAAGACTGTATTCGGATTCACTGAGCTGCTGCAACAAAGAGACCCAAATATCCAATGGCTTTAAAAATATGGATGTTTATTACTTTCTGAGTTATTAGTCCAGAGGTGAGCAATCCAAGCTGGTGAAGGAATTCTGCTCCATAAGGTCATTCGGGTACCCACGTTCTTTCCATACTGCTGCTCCACCATCCCCTGGCATCTTGTCCTCAACTGCATAGTCAAAGCTGGGTTGCTGCATGCTGTATTCATACTGGTAGGTAGAAGGGAGGGGAAATGCAGGGCAAGCTGTATGTTGTACAAGGTGAAGGGGGAAAGTGGAGAGAGGGCCTCTCTCCTCATCTACTCACTATATAAAGTGCTAATAAGGTCAGGAGAACTTCTTTGGAGACATGTCTTACGGTGACAATCCAGAAGTTGCATAGATCACAGTGAAACCTAGCTGCAAAGGAAGCTGGGACAATACTATCTATGATTGGGTGGCACAGCCCAGATAAAATTTGAGAAATTTATTCAATTAACTTCCCTGGTGATCCAGTGGTTAAGAGTCTACCTGCCAATGTAGGAAACATGGCTTCTATCCCTGGTCTGGGGAGATTCCACATGCTGTGGGACAACTAAGCTTGCATGCCTTAGAGCCCATTCTCCACAGCAAGAGAAGTGACCCCCAATGAGAAGCCCACACACCGCAACTAGAGTGTAGCCCCCCACTTGCTACAACTAGAGAAAGCCCAGGTCAGCAATGAAGACCTAGTACAACAACAACAAAAAAAGCGCAGGAAGGGAAAATGGATATTGTAGGATAATTAAGAGAGACCAAGAAAATGATTATAGGTAGTAATCATTAGTGTCTGTAAATTGACTCTGAACTTTAGCAAAGAGAATGATACATGTCTCTCAGGATCTATTGTCTAACAGAATGAGCTCATCCCTCCCTCTTGCCACTACCCAACTTCACCCTTCTCTACTCCCAAGGGACTCTTCATGCCTTGCCCTCCCAAGCTCCAGGTCTCAGATACACACCGTTCGCTCTACCTAAAACTCCTCTTTCCAGTTCCTCACCTGGCTGCCTCCTTCCACTCTTCTTTACTCAAGACCCAGTTCAGGTGTCACCTCCTTCTGGATGGCCTGTGTCACTCCCTCCATCTGAGTTAATATCCCCCCACTATGTTCTTATTTATTTATTTATTTGGCTGCACTGGCAAGAAATGGCAACCCACTCCAGTATTCTTGCCTGGAAAATTCCATGGACAGAGGAGGCTAATGGGCCAGTTCACGGGGTCACAAAGAGTCAGACACAACTGAGCAGCTGAGCACACACACACCGGGTCTTAGTTGCGGCCGCTAGGATCTTTAGTGGTGGTGTGTGAAGTCTTAGTTGAGAGAACTCTTAGTTGCAGCGTGTGCGATCTAGTTCCCTAATCAAGGATCAAACCCAGACCCCCTGCACTGGGTGAGCAGAGTCTTAGCCACTGGACCACCAGGGAAGTCCCCACCAGACTATGCTCTTATGGTAGGGATTTCAAATCCTAATACCACAGTGGCAAGTGACTTAGGCAAGATGATGACCTCACAGCATTAGGGTTCTCCAGAGAAACAGAACCAATAGGAGATAAGCTATAAAGAGAGCTGTTATAAAGAATTAGCTGACAGGTCCCAAAATCTGCAGTCAACAAGCTGGAGACCCAGAAGAGTTGATGATGTAGTTCCAATTTGAATCCAGAGATCTGAGACCAACCCAGGAAGAGCTGATGTTTCAGTGTGAGTTTGAAGGAAAACAACAATGTCCCAAAATTGGGTCTTTGTAGAGATGCAGATGGGCTTAAAGAGTCATACAGAGTGAAGTAAGTCAGAAAGAGCAAAACAAATATTCATGTATTATATGTGGAATCTTAAAAACAAAATGATACCGATGAATCTATTTGCAGGGCAGGAATAGAGACACAAATGTAGAGAACAGACGTTCAGACATAGTGGGGTAAGGGGTGGGTGGGATGAATTGGGAGATTAGGTTTGGCATAAATACACTACCATGTGTAAAATAGATAGCTAGTGGGAAGTTGCTGTACAGCACAGGGAGCTCAGCTTGGTGCTCTGTGATAACCTACAGGTAGGTTGGGTGGGCGGAGGGAGGTTCAAGAAGGAAAGGATATATGTTAGAAATAGCTGATTCACTTCATTGCACAGCAGCAACTAACAACATTCTAAAGCAATCACACTCCAATAAAATTTAAAAATTAATGTCCAATTAAAATAAATATTTTTTTAAAAAATAAAGCTAAAAAGCAATGTCCCAGCTCAAGGCTGGCACAGGCAGTCAGGCAGGAGGAAATTCCCCCTTACTCAGACTTCTTGTTCTAATCAGACCTCCAAACTGACTGGATGAGCCCCAACCACATTAGGAAGGGCAAGCCGCCTTACTTCCTCCATCCATTCAGATGTTAATTTCATGTCAGACCCAGAATGACGCTTGGCCAAACATCTAGGTAACCCATGACTCAGTCTAGCTGACACATAAAATTAACCATCACACTTTTTAAGAGCAATTTACTCATCTTTAAGATGAGGGTGGTGATGGCACCCTTGGATAATGAGCAGGTTAAATGAGATAATACATGTATAGTATTCAGCACAGTGCTGAGTCCAGAGTACACATTGCATCCACGTTATCTATTGTTATCTCGTCCAGACTGATGACATTTAAGTGGTGTGCTCTCACTCACTAGACAGGGAGCTTCTTGAGGAGGGGAATCAGACCAAGTCAGCCTTGGGAGTTCAACATCTGTTCATTGCAGTAATGAACAAATAATCGTGTTATCAAAAGTAATATTTATTTCGTTATAAAAGTCACTGTCAGGTTCCTCAAAAAATTAAACATAAAATTATCAGGTGACTCTACAATTATCTGAGCTTCCCTGGTGGCTCAGATGGTAAAGCGTCTGTCTGCAATACAGGAGACCCAGGTTCTATCCCTGGGTCGGGAAGATCCCCTGGAGAAGGAAACTGCAGCCCGCTCTAGTATTCTTGCTTGGAAAATCCCATGGACGGAGGAGCCTGGTGGGCTCCTATAGTCCATGGGGTCGCATAGAGTCAGATACGACTGAGCGACTTCACTTTCTTTCACTTTCTACAATTCTACTTCTAGGAATATACCCAAGAGAATTGAAAGCAGGGACCCAAACATATACCTGGACAAAAGTAGAATTCAAAAAGATACATGCATCCCTATATTCATACCAGAACTGTTCACAATAGCCAAGACATGGTAACAACCTAAATGTCCATTGACAGATGAATAGATAAAGAAGATGTGGTACGTGTATATGATGGACTATTACTAAGTCACTTTAGTTGTGTCCGACTCTGTGTGACTCAGTGGACTGTAGCCTGCCAGGCTCCTCTGTCCATGGGATTCTCCAGGCAAGAATACTGGAATGGGTTGCCATGCCCTCCTCCAGGGGATCTTCCCAACCCAGGGACTAAATCCTCGTCTTTTATGTCTCCTGCATTAGTAAGCAGGTTCTTTACCACTAGCACCACCTGGGAAGCCCAATGAGATATTATTCAGGCATAACAAAGGTTGAAATAATGTCATTTGCAGCAACATGGATGAACCTCAAGATTATCATACTAAGTAAGTCAGAAAGTGAAAGACACATGCCATACAATGTTGTGTATGTGAAATCTAAAATATGACACAAATGAACTTAGTTACAAAACAGAAACAGGCTCACAGACATAGAGAACAGACTTGTAATTGCCAAGGAGGGAGAGGTCAGGGAGGATTGGATTGGGAGTTTGGGATTAGCAGATGTGAACTATTATATATAGACCAGATAAACAACAAGGTCCTACTTATAGCACAGGAAGCTACATTCAATATCCTGTGATGAAGAAAAAAATATGAAAATGTGTATACAAAACTGAATCACTTTGCTGTACAGCAGAAATTAATACAACACTATAAATCAACTCTACTTCAATAAAATAAATTTTTAAAAAAAGAGAGAGAGAGAGGGACCCAAATATATACTTGTACAACTATGCTCTTGACAGTCCTATTCACAATAGCCAAAAGACAGAAACAGCCCAAATGTCCACTAATTGATGACAGGATGAATAAAATGTGGTATACCTATACAGTGGAATATTATTCAGCCATAAAAAATGAAGTTCTGATTCCCAGTACAATATGAATGAATCTCAAAAACATTATGCTCGGTGAAAGAAGTCAGACACAAAAGATTACACCGTATATGATTCCACTTACATAACTTACATAAAATGTCCAAAATAGGCAAATCCAGGGAAACAGAAAGCAGATTTGTGCTTTCCAGAGGCTGGGGGAGTGGAGAATGGGAAGTAACTGTTTAATGGGTTTTATTTGGAAATGATGGAAATGTTATACAACATTATGGACATTCTAAATTATTACTGACTTGTATACTTTAAAAGGATGAGGAACTTCCCTGGTGGTCCAGTGGTTAGGACTCCATGCTTCCAACTGCAGGGGGTGTGGGTTTGATCCCTGGTTGGAGAACTAAGATCCCACATCCTATGTGGCAAAAAAAAAAAAAAAAAACTACTTTAAAAAAAGGATGTATTTTATTTTACGTGAATTTCACTTCAAAAAAACAAAATGCATTGCCAAAGAAAGACAGGTACAAAGTCATCACGTTAGATCAGACACTAAAACAGCAATTCTGACGACCCAATACTCTGGCACCTACTCTGTACAAATGAGTTTAAACCAAGAAGACTTCTGCTGCCGTTTAGAAAAGAGAGAGGCGTTTTACATCAGGTGTGGCTGAGGAGGCGGCTGCCCTTTCACTAGAAAACTCAGCTCAGAATTTCCACCAACACTGGTTAGACTGAAAGAGTAGACCATTAAAAAGGCTTATTTGAACCTGATTCTGAAAATCCCTCCAATCCTTCTTTGCATATTACTCTGCTTATAACTCTTTAGCATGATATTTTCCTATTAAAAACATTCATTTAACCCATGAACACTTACTGAGCCCCTGCTATTCACCAAAGGGGCTTCCCAGGTGGCACAGTGGTAAAGAATCCGCCTGCAATGCAGGAGAGACAGGAGATGCTGGTTCAATCCCTGGGTCAGGAAAATCCCCTGGAGGAGGGCATGGCAACCCACTGTAATATTCTTGCCTGGAGAATCCCATGGACAGAGGAGCCTGGTGGGCTGTAGTCCATAGAGTCGCAAAGAGTCAGAAACGACTGAAGCCACATAGCACTATTCATCATGGACTGTTCTAGGTGCTAGGAAATAGCCGTGAAGACAAAATTCCTATCCCTATGGGACTTACTGTCTAGTACTTTGTGTGCTGTGCTTAGTAATTCAGTCATGTCTGACTCTTTGCAACCCCATGGACTGTAGCCTGCCAGGCTCCTCAGTCCATGGGGATTCTCCAGGCAAGAATACTGGAGTGGGTTGCCATGCCCTCCTCCAGGGGATCTTCCCAACCCAGGGATCAAACCCAGGTATCCCACATTACAGGCAGATTGTTTACCGTCTGAACCACTAGGGAAGCCTATGAATACAGGAAAGGGTAGTCAATCTTCTCAAGGGGATCTTCCCCACCCAGGAATCAAATTGGGGTCTCCTGCATTCCTACCACCAGGAAAGTCCCCTAGTACTTTGCTGCTGCTGCTGCTGCTAAGTCGCTTCAGTCGTGTCCGACTCTGTACGACCTCATAGACAGCAGCCCACCAGGCTCCCCCATCCCTGGGATTCTCAAGGCGAGAATACTGGAGTGGGTTGCCATTTCCTTCTCCAACGCATGAAAGGGAAAAGTGAAAGTGAAGTCGCTCGGTCATGTCCAACTCCTAGCGACCCCATGGACTGCAGCCCTCCAGGCTCCTCCATCCATGGGATTTTCCAGGCAAGAGTACTGGAGTGGGTGCCATTGCCTTCTCCACCCTAGTACTTTAACATACCACAAATCCCTTAGAAGCCTGTTAAAGTGCAGGTTTGGATTCAGAATATGTGGACCGGGACCTAAGAGTCTGAATTCCTAATAAGCTCCCATGTGATGCTGATACTGCTTATCTGAGGACTATACTTTGAGTAAAAGCATGTAGAGATCAAAATAATAATTTTTCAAATCACATATACTACAATTTTTATTGAAGAATAGTTTTTTTTTAATTAGAGTGTAATTGCTTTACAATGTAGTGTTAGTTTCTGCTGTACAACAGCGTGAATCAGCTATGAGTATACGTATATCCCTTCCCTTTTGAGCTTCCCTCATACCACCCCCATCCAACCCCTCTGGGTCATCACAGGGCACCAAGCTGAGCTCCCTGTGCTACACAGCAGCTTCCCACTAGCCATCTATTTTACACGGGGTAGGGTATATATGTCAGTGATACTCTCGCAATTTGACGTACAGTTATTTTACTCTTTCAGGTGTACAGCAAAGTGATTCAGTTATGTATAATCTTTTTCAGATTTTTTCCATTATAATTTATTACAAGATATGAGAATATACATTCCTGTGCTATACTGTAGGTCTCTGTTGTTTACCTATTTTATATATAGTAATGTGTATCTGTTAATCCCAAATTTCTAATTAATCCCTCCTTGCCCTTTCTCTCTATGGTAACCATGAATTTGTTTTCTATAACAACAGTTTTAAAACTTCACCTTGACCCTTCAGTCTTCTTCAGCCACTGGCCCATCTTTTTTGCTATTTTTCATAGAACCACTATATTGTATGGCTGAAACTAATATAGTATTGTAAATCAACTATACTTCAGTAAATCAGTAAGATGGATAGATAGATAAAATGAGTTTAATATAGCTTTTAAAAAACAATACATTTCTTGATACAAAAAGGCCAGTTAGAGTTCCTTCTGAGCTATGATACTACTAAATGATTTCTCAACTTTGGCCCTATTGACATTTGAGACTGGGTCATTCTTTGCTGTGGGGGCTGTTGTCACATGCATTATACGATGTTGAGTAACATATCTGGCCTAATTATCAGTAGAAATAGCACTCCGCAGTAGTGACAATCCAAATGTCTTCCCATCTGGGGAATGAACATTGCCCCCAGTTGAGAACCACTGGTCTATTTCTAGAAATCTTACCACTTCCCTGTTGGTGAAAGATGCTCACAGTAACTACCACTTAAATGATGTTTGAGCTTCCCTGGTGGCTCAGTGGTAAAGAATCTGCCTGCAATGCAAGAGACCCAGGTTCAATCCCTGGGTCAGGAAGATCCCCTGAAGAAGGAAATGGCAACCCACGCCAGTATTCTTGTTTGGAGAATCCCATGGACAGAGGATCCTTGTGGGCTACAGTTCATGGGTCGCAAAGAGTCAGACACAACTGAGCAACTAACGTTTCTGTGGTGTTTACCAGGCTAACACTGTTCTAAAAATAAAATGTCTCTTCGTTCATTTAATCTTCCCCCAAACTTTATGGGGTCTTAGTACCATCCTCATCCTAAATGGAGAACCTGAAGCACAGAGTGACTGAGTGACTTTCCCAAGGTTGCTCAGCCAGTGAGAGGTGGAGTCAGTATTTGAACCAGTCGTCTGACCCCACCGCCTTCTTTCTTGGGTTTTCTTCTGACCCTTGGGATGTGGAACCTATCGATTGGATTTTTTCTTAATTCTTTCTCTCTTCAAAGATGCAATCGGTTGTTGAGAATATCGAATCTCATCTCACCGATAAGACCGTATTGGGAGCGGGGAGAAACGTCACATCCACGGTCACAGCCTTTCTCCAGAAAACGGAATCAGATGTTCTAAAAACTGCCTTGAAAGCCCCAGACCAGAAAATCCAGAAAGTCCAATACAACACCGTGGGTAAGAAGACAGTAAAACCTGAGACACACAGTGGGGTGGTTACTAACTGGGGTCCGCGTTAAGCAATGAGAGAAGTAAATAAGGACTTTGTTTGTCCCATTTATAGGGCTTCCCAGGTGGCACTAGTGGTAAAGAACCCGCCTGCCAATGCAGGAGACATAAGAGACATGGGTTCAATCCCTGAGTCGAGAAGATCCCCTGGAGGCGGGTATGGCAACCCACTCCAATATTCTTGCCTGGAGAATCCCCATGGACAGAGGAGCCTGGGGGGCTACAGTTCTTAGGATCACCAAGAGTCGGACATGACCGAAATGACTGAATGCACATGAACACATCCATTTATATAAAATTCTAGAAAATGCAAACTAATCTCTAGTGACACAGAGGGTAGAGTCAATGAAGGGATGGAAAAGGGATGTGAGAAAATCTGGATAAATTGTTGGTGGTAACAGAAATGTTGTCTACCTTGACTGTGGTGGTGGTTTTACAGAGGTACACATGCGATGAAACCCATCCAGTTGTACACTTTAATATGTGAGATTTGCTGTACATCAATTACACCTGCATAGAGCTATTTTTAAAAATTGCCAATGGGGGAATTCCCTAGTGGTCCAGTGGTTAGGACTTGGCATTTTCACTGCTGAGGTCTGAGCAAGTCCGGGAACTAATATTCCACAAGCCTCCTGGTGTGACCAAAAAATTTTTTAAATAAAAATGATGTTTTGTTGTTGTTCAGTCACTCAGTCATGTCCCAGTTTTTGCAACCCCATGGACAGCAGCATGCCAGGCTTCCCTGTCCTTCAACGTCTCCCAGAGCTTGCTCAAACTCATGTCCATTGAGTCAGTAATGAAATCCATTGAACCATCTCATCCTCTGTCATCCCCTTCTCCTTCTGCCTTCAAATCTTTCCCAGTCTCTGGGTCTTTTCTTATGAGTCAGCTGTTTTAATCAGGTGACCAAAATATTTGAGCTTCAGCTTCAGCATCAGTCCTTCCAAGGAATATTCAGGATTGATTTCCTTTAGGACTTATTGGTTTGATCTTCTTGCAGTCTAAGGGACTCTCGAGAGTCTTCTCCAACACCACAGTTCAAAAGCATCAGTTCTTCGGCAATCAACTTTCTTTAAGGTCCACACTCACATCTATACATGACTACTGGAAAAGCCATAGCTTTGACTAGGTGGACCTTTGTTGGCAAAATAATGTCTCTGCTTTTTAATATGCTGTCTAGATTTGTCATAGCTTTTCTTCCAAGGAGCAAGCGTCTTCTAATTTCATGGGTGAAGTCACCATCTGCAGTGATTTTGGAGCCCAAGAAAATTAGTCTGTCACTGTTTCTATTGTTTCCCCATCTATTTACCATGAGGGGATGGGAGTGGCATGCTGCAATCCATGGGGTCCCAAAGAGTCAGACACAATTGAGCAACTGAACTGAACTGAACTGAACTGATGGGACTGGATGCCATGATCTTAGTTTTTTGAATGCTGAGTTTTAAGCCAGTGTTTTCACTCTCCTCTTTCACTTTCATCAAGAGGCTCTTTAGTTCCTCTTCAGTTTCTGCCATAAGGGTGGTGTCATCTGCATATCTGAGGTTATTGATATTTCTCCTGGCAATCATGATTCCAGTTTGTGCTTCACCCAGCCCAGCATTTCTCATGAGGTCCTCTGCATATAAGTTATATAAGCAGGGTGACAATATACAGCCTTGTCATACTCCTTTCCCAATTTGGAACCAGTCAGTTGTTCCATGTCCAGTTCTAACCGTTGCTTCTTGACCTGCATACAGGTTTCTCAGGGCGCAGGTCAGGTGGTCTGGTATTCCCAACTCTTGGAGAGTTTTCCACAGTTTGTTGTGATAATATTTAGAATTAAATAAATACCTGCATGCTAAGTCACTTCAGTCATGTCTGACTCTTTGTCACCCTATGGACTGTAGCCCTCCAGGCTCCTCTGTCCATGGGATTCTCCAGGCAAGAATACTGGAGTGGGTTGCCATGCCCTCCTCCAGGGGAATTTCCCAACCCAGGGATCAAATCCACATCTCTCATGGCAGGTGGGTTCTTTACCACCAGTGCCACCTGGGAAGCCCAAATAAATACATGAATAAACAAAAATTGTCAATGGTTTCTAATCCTGAGTCTAGGATTCTGGCTTAAAGGTAGTTTTTTTTTTTTTTTAAATGATTCAGTGCTCACGGAACCTAACAGCACATGTCATGGTGATGTGACTTAAACCACCCCAGAAGGGACATCTTACTACATATTTTTTAAATATAAATACTTTTTTTTAAGGAACTGAAAGCAAACTTTTATTTAAAGACCTCTTCGGGTCATGGTCATTTGGACTCATGGCCTCAATTTGCTGCTCAACTCTCTGGTGATTCAGATAGTAAAGAATCTGCCTGAGACTCAGGTTCAATTCCTAGGTCCAGAAGACCCCATGGAGAAGGGAATGGCAACCCATTTCAGCATTCTTGCATGGAGAATTCCATGGACAGAGGACCCTGGGGAACTATAGGCTATGGGGTCACAAATAGTTGGACATGACTGAGTGACTTTCACTTTTGCTAGCAGAGCTCTGGCAACAGTGAAACAAACATGCTGAATTCTTTCTAAAACAGAAATAATTTTATTAAGGAATCCCCTAGCTGTCCAGTGGTTGATGCTCAGCACTTTCACTGCCTTGGATCTGGGTTCAGTTACTGGTTGGGGAACTAAGATCCCATGAGCCACGTGGCATAGCCATCCCCCCAAAAAAGTTTTATTATACCTGTCATATGTAGTCATTATATATCCATGTGCTGCAGATATGTCAGTTAGCTTGACTGCAGTAATCATTTAACTATGTATATATGTGTCAGACACAACTGAGCAACTGAGCACACACACACATGCACACATGTGTCAAGTCTTCATATTGGACACCTTAAATATATTTAATTTTTGTTTTTGAAAATAAAAAATAAAATACCATAGCAAAGCCAAGTATTAAATTTTTAATTAGGAAAAAACACATACACAAAACTAAACTGAGACCGGCCAAATCTGCCCAGAATTCAGTGCTCCAATCCAATACCCATGTAGGTACATGTCTGATGAAAAGACACGTATTTGTTATGTATGTTACGCTTACATATGCATGCCAAATTGCTTTCTCACTCATTACATGACTAACATCTTTCCATGTACGTCATATATATCATCAGCTATGTTATTGTCTTCAATGGTTTATATAGTTGCATTGTACATATAATTTATTTACACGATAATTTATTTCCCTATTCTGAGAAATGTGGGTAGTTACAAAACAACCCTGTGACAAAGACCATTAAAGTTTTTTTTTTTTTTTTTTAATTTTATTTTATTTTTAAACTTTACATAACTGTATTAGATTTGCCAAATATCAAAATGAATCCGCCACAGGTTTACATGTGTTCCCCATCCTGAACCCTCCTCCCTCCTCCCTCCCCATTCCATCCCTCTGGGTCGTCCCAGTGCACCAGCCCCAAGCATCCAGTATCGTGCATCGAACCTGGACTGGCAACTCATTTCATACATGATATTTTACATGTTTCAATGCCATTCTCCCAAATCTACCATTAAAGTTTTATCTGTATCTATTCGTTAAATGTTTTCTTAGGATAAATTCATAGAAGAGGAATTGTTAGATCAAAAGAAAGAAAGCATTCTATGAACTTTTGATACATATCGCTATATTGGCCTCCAGAAATGCTGTTTACTGTGCTTTTTATTAGTATTCAGCTCAGAGATGCTAATGTATTTGTGTGTGCCTAACTAATCATTTCATTTTACCAACTTTCATGATAAAATACTTCATAAAAATAATCATGTTTTATAGTCTTTAATAAGATAAAATCCAGTACCTAAACTTCTCAGGAAACCAGAATCTGGACACTTTTATTTAAAATTAAACCACGTTACAAGTAATTCTTTTATTTTCTGATTTGGCCAATTCCTAATTGATTTTTTGGTTTGGTTTGGTTTTTGGCCAAGCCAGGAGTCATGTGGGATGTTAGCTCCCTGACCAGGGGTCAAACCTGCAGCCCCTGCATTGGAAGGGTGCAGCCTTAACCACTGGGCTACCAGGGCAGCCCCCCCATTGTTTAATGATATAAAGCGCCCTTTCCTCAGTGAGCTTTCATCACCTCACCTGCAAAACGAGATCGTGATGCTGCACTCAGCGCACTTAGAACCGAGGCTGGCAATTGCCATACCTTTCCGCTCTTTATAATTGCTTTCTTTAACTTTTTTTAACACACTCAAAAGGAGACATAATAAGACTACTGCACCCCTCACCTACCTTCAATAATTTCCAACTCACGACCAGTCTCATATCTTCTACTTTTTAAGATAAATATTTTCATGAACTTATGGTTTGTTATTCTGTGACTTCGTTTTTACTGGAAGCATGGTTCCCCATTACAGAGATAAACCGTAAATTATTTAACCAATTTCTTCTTAAATTTTAGGTCATTTCACCTTTATCATCTTTACTGCCATGGACTTTCTCGTAGCCAATTCTGCCCTCTTAGTCATTATTGTTTTCCAAGAATATATTCCTAGAAACAGAATCATTGCTTCAAAGACAATGTGCTAAAGAATGTTAATTAAGAATACAGTTTCAGTCGGAGAAGGCAATGGCACCCCACTCCAGTACTCTTGCCTGGAAAATCCCATGAATGGAGGAGCCAGGTGGGCTGCAGTCCATGGGGTCGTGAAGAGTCGGACACGACTGAGCAGCTTCACTTTTACTTTTCACTTTCATGCATTGGAGAAGGAAATGGCAGCCCACTCCAGTGTTCTTACCTGGAGAATCCCAGGGACGGGGGAGCCTGGTGGGCTGCCATCTATGGGGTTGCACAGAGTCGAACACAACTGAAGTGAATTAGCAGCAGCAGCAGCAGAGTCTGTGGCTACACTTCAGTTGATATTTCTAATATCATTTGTGTTTCTCTTGCTTTTTAAATCACACCTGAGGGATGGAATGGGAAGGGAGGAGGGAGGAGGGTTCAGGATGGGGAACACATGTATACCTGTGGCGGATTATGTAAAGTTTAAAAATAAAATAAAATTTAAAATCTTAAAAAAAAAAAAAAAAAAAGAATACAGTTTCAGGGGACGTTCTTGGCAGTCCAGTGGTTAAGACTTCACCTTCCAATGCAGGGGCTGTGGGTTCAATCCCTGGTCAGGAAACTAAGATATTACATGCCTCTCAGCCAAAAAACAAAAACATAAAAAACAGAATCAATAGTGTAATAAATTCAATAAAGAATTTTAAAATGGTCCACAGTAAAAAAGAAGTCTTTAAAAAAAGAACACAGAGTTTATTAAGTTCCTATTCTTTGCCACCCCCATGGAGCCTGCCAGGCTCCTCTGTCATGAGATTTTCTCAGCAAGTATACAGGAGTTAGAGTCCTACCTAAATTCTGAATTTCAGTTTGCTTTTCTGACAGGTCCTTCATTGTGTTACATGAGGCTGCTATAAGATGGCAATGTATCAATGTAAGGCTCTTAGCCCAGTGCCTGGCACATTCTACACCCTCAGTAAAGTTAAGCTGTTCATGTAACTACGCACATTTTTAAAACTTATAATAATGGCAAGTTTGCCCTTTGTTTTTCTTACCAGCTGTTGAAACTCGAGTTGTTACAGACAACTGCTCCAAGGGAGTCATCTTAAGCTTGAACGCCCAAGTGAACTCCATGGAAATCCATTGCAATGATGTCATCCAGAGAAACATACAAGGTACATGGGGTGGCTGCTTTCAGAATCCCTAAGACATGCAGAGCAGCATCACTGTGTGAGTAGTGAGGAAAATGTCCCCAGAAGGCTTCTCTCTAATGGGTCTGTTACCCTAATGTTACTGAACCCAGGTCCAGCTACTTGCTGCTCAAAAGTCATTAAAGAGGCTAGGTTAGTGGAAAGGAAAGTTTGCTTTATTTTGGATGCTAGTGACCAGGGAGGAGGGTCACTAGCATCCAAACCTGTCCAAAGGCCAACAGCCCCCACCCCAACAACCCGGGGGCTAGAGCTTTTATAGACAGAGAGAGAGGGCTACATGCAGAAACAGCACAGTAGCTCAGACAGTCATCTTGAAATTGGTCACTGGTGGTCCGTTCTAAGCACAGTTAGTCTTGGTTCCAGGGTTGGTTTGTTTCCATTTCCTTGAGGCCAGTTCTTGGAACAGCAACAGTTTAAGTCATGGCTACAGTCTGGTAATCATGTAGTTAATTTCTCCACCTGGTGGGGGTCTCTATCTATAAGACAGCTCAAAGGATATGGCTCAGAATATTACCTATAGCCCTTGAGAAGGAACTAAAGGTCCTTGACTTTGCTTACTGACTAAACTATTATCATTTGATCTCCTTTAACTATATTCCTTTGTTTCTTTATGTTCTCACTTCTCTGATTGAACTAACTTTTGGCTAAAGTTTTCCCACAGACAAAAGGTGGGCTGAGGACTTGGGAAACAAGAACTATAGGGTTCTGCTCCATTTCACTTGAGTCTTTCCTTAAAAAAAAAAATTTTTTTTTTAATTACAGAAAAGACATATTCCTACCTAAAATGGAGGGTTTTTGTTCTTCAGCATGAAAGAGAGACTTCTTTGTAATTTAGAGGTTGTTCTATCTGGTTCTCAGTTTGGGTTCCCTTAGAAGTAGTGCATGGATAAGTGTAAGGGGAACAAGAGTGATGATTTTATATGGGAGATGATCCCAGAAAGAATCAGTAAGTGTATTAATTGGGATTCTCCAGAGAAACAGAACCAATAGGCTGTGTATATGTAGAGAAAGAGAAACAGAGATAGAGAGAGATGGGCAGGGACAGAGAGAGATTTAAGAAGAATTTCGCTCATGCGATTGTGGAGGGCAGCAAATCTAAAATCTAGCCAGCAAGCTGAAAGACCCAGGGAAAAGCTGTTTCTTCCTGAGTCCAAAGGCAGTCTCTTCCTCAGGGGGAGCTCAGTCTTTTTCTTAACACCTTCCACTGATTAGATGAGGCCCACCAACATTAGGAACTGTAATCTGCTTTATTCAAAATCTACTGATTTAAATTTAATCTCATCTAAAAATATCCTCACAGCAATATCCAGACTGGTCTTTGACCAAATATCTGGGTCCTAAAGCCTATCCAAGTTGACACATAAAATTAATCATCCCAACAGGGAAAACAGGAAGTGAGACAAGGAAGAGAGGGCAGCCCATACAGGGATTATTATGTTAGTGAGCAGGTTACTGCTGGTGGTGACTGGGGTTCAATCCCACTAAGTTACCCCATTCAAAGAGAAGTAGCCAGAGGACTTCCCTGGCGGTCCAGTGGTTAAGATTCTGCACTTCCAATGCAGGGGGCAGGGGTTCAGTCCCTGGTCGGGGAACTAAGATCCCACATGCCACTCGACATGGTCCAAAAAAAAAATTTTTTTATAATAAAGGGGGCTTCCCTTGTGGCCCAGTGGCTACAACTCTGCACTACTAATGCAGGAGACCTGGGTTCGATACCTAGTCATGGAACTAGATCTCACATGCTGCAATGAAGATCCCGAATTCCAAAACTAAAATAATAATAACAGGGAGAGGGAGCTGAGCTGAGCTCTTTATCCACCTGCTCTGATCCATCACTGGTTAAGAGCCCTTCTGGGGGTTGCAGGCAGAAGTGAATGTCTAAGCTTTTACAGCCTGCCCTGTGTACAGATCAAACATGTTCACTCCAGGGAAAGCTCCCAGACAGAGAGTCACAGCTGCTTGCAGTAGAATCCATCAGCATGTTAAAAAAAAAAAAAAAAAAAAACAGAAGTGCCAAAGGAATAAAGCTATGCTGCCTACAGCATCTGCTACAGCCTGTGTAGAAAGAGAAATTGTTACTATTAACTCTCCCAGCATTGCCAGACTGTCTGATTTTTCAAGAGAAACCAAACTTTGGGTTGCCTGCATGAACACCTCCAATATTTTTTTTCATTTGGCAGGAAGACTTCTGTTATAACTGCCATATGTTACAATTGCTGTAGCACAATAAATGAGGGCCTTAAAATCCAATTACATGAATGTGGGGTCTGTACAGACAGCTGGTCTGTGCTATCGCCCAAAGTTCCAAAGAAAAGATGATAAAATGCAGGCAACTAAGCACATGCTGAACTGAGAAAGTCTCATGTGGCAATTAGTTTCTCACTTCCTCTCCTCCCCCAAGATGAGAACTTGAATCTGCCTTCACTGGAGGATGGGCCAGGAGGAAGATAGAAGCCAAATTCCAACCCTGTGATTTCATGCTTGCGTGCTCACCAGGTTCCCCCATTACTCACAGTGTGAAGAGGGAGCCTGCAAGCTTCCAAACATATCTGCAGTCCAGTTTGTTCCTTGGTCACATTCTGGGGTACTAGGGATTAGGAAGTCAACAATTTTTTTTAATTTTTTTATCAGGATGTAATTGCTTTACAATGTTGTGTTAGTCTCTGCTGTACAACATCATGAACCAGCTGTATACATATGCCCCCTCCCTCTGAAGCCTCCCACCCACCACCCCGCATCCCACCCATCTTGGTCATCACAGAGCACTGAGCTGAGCTCCCTGTGCTATACAGCAGCTTCCCACTAGTTACACATATGCTGATGTATATGCTTCAGTGCTATTCTCTCAATTTGTCCCATCCTCTCCTTCACTCTGTGTTCACACATCTATTCTCTATTTCTGTGCCTCTATTCCTGCCCTGCAAAACTGTTCATCTGTACCATTTTTCTAGACTTCATGTAAATGCTTTAATATGCAATATCTGTCTTCTCTTTCTGACTTACCTCACTCTGTATGACAGGCTCTAGTTTCATCTACAAAGAGGTATGACCTCACGCGGGCCAGAATGGCCATACAAAAAATCTGCAAACAACAGATGCTGGAGAGGGTGTGGAGAAAAGGGAACTCTCTTACACTGTTTTCGGTAATGTACACTGGTACAGACACTCTGGAGAACAGTACGGAGGTTCCTTAAAAAAACTAAACGTAGAACTGCCATCTGACCCAGCAATTCCATGATTGGACATACACACTGAGAAAACCATAACTGAACATATGAATTTGAGGAGAACAGAACTCAGTCCATAACAACTGTCTAGGCTGAATTGTCTACAGGAACTGCACACCTCATAATGTAAATGCATGTGTCTCGGGGAGCACTTGGCATAGACATGCCCGTGCATTTGTGCATGCTCAGTGGTGTCTGACTCTGTGACCCTATAGACTATAGCCCACAAGCCTCCTCTGTCCATGGAATTTCCTAGGCAAGAATACTGGAGTGGGTTGCCATTTCCTCCTCCAGGGGATCTTCCAGGCCCAGGGTTAAAATCTGTGTCTCCTGCGTTGGCAGGCAGATTCTTTACCACTGAGCCACCAGGGAAGCACCATAGCCATGCCCAGCAGCAGACTATTTATCTTTCCTAATGACCCTTGCGGTCTCATCTCGAAGCATTGCACTGGCTGTCCCTCTGCCAGTAATGTTAACCAACACTCCACAGGGTGGACTTTTATTCTTTCAACACAGCTCAACTTTTTCCTCCTCCATGAAGCCTCCCAGGACTGCCTATTTCCATCACAGCACTAGAGTCAGGCTTTCCCTCTCCTGTGCTCCTCCAGCACTTTGAACTTACGTTATCCTGGCATCTAATGTGTTAACATCTGTTCATCGACATGTCCCCTCCCCCACTCCGCCTCCCCCACACACACACACAACCACCAAGCCTTCAGGGTGAAAACCATGAATTATTTCTCTGTGCAGTCCTTTACCAGCAGAGAATTGGAGAACAGAAATGGTCATCGAATTAAATCCACATCTAGGTTGAGGACTGAACATTCCTAAAGAAAGAAAAGAACGCATTGATGGATTCATGACGAACTCATAAAGGGACATTTTTGTGTCCCTCGGGTTCTGTCTTGGACTGGATCATTCTTCATTGTAGGGAGTCATCCTGTGCCCAGTAGGATGTTGAACAACATCCCTGGCCTTAGACTAGACGTCTATAGCAGTTCCCCAGTTGTGACAACCAAAACTTCCTCCGGACACCACCCAGTGTCAGCTGAGGTGAGAGGGCAGGATAGCCTGCAGTTGAGAACCTCTGGTCTAAAGCAACCTTATAATTTATCTCCAAAAGGTGGATAATTTTAATACCAGAAGGGATCCTATTAAGTTACACCATGACACCAGGTATGAACTGGTACTGTCACAGGTAACCCAAGACACAGAATCACATGATTCCTCTCCCTATAAACTATCTCAGAGAGCAAACCCTGGCCACAGAGGTCAACCTTGGAAACCTCAATAACCATTCTTTTCTTTTCTACTTGTGATTTGCTCTTACACCAGAATATTTCAGCTCAAAAACAAGCAATTTCCGAGCATCAGATCAGGTAGACTGATCACCTGCTGATGCCTTCCAACCACCCACCTTTGTTTCTTTCTGAAACAAAGAACAGAAACTGCCATCAACTCAGAGAAGCAGAAGTGAATCTCCTACTTCTCATCCCTCCAGAGAAGCCAGAAAAACCTGGTTAGAGACACCTGCTAGGGGATTTATTCCAGTAGGATGAACCACACAGCTTGTTTCTTATTGTTGTTCAGTAGCTAAATTGTGCTCTTTGTGACCCCCATGGACTGTAGCCCTCCAGACTCCTCTGTCCATGGGAATTCTCCAGGCAAGAATACTGGAGTGAGTTGCCATGCCCTCCTCCAGGGAATCTTCCCAACCCAGGGATCAAACCCAGGTCTCCTGCATTGCAGGTGGATTCTTTACCAGCTAAGCTACCAGGGAAGCCCATGTTATATGCTAGGCTGTCATAAAATACCAGACTGGTGGCTTAAACAATAGAAAATTATTTTCACACAATTATAGAGGCTAGAGATACAAGATGAAGATGTTGGCAAGATTGGTCTTTCCAGAGGCCTCTCTCCTTGGCTTGAACATGGCCATCTTCACACTATGTCCTCATACGGCCTTTCCTCTGTGTGCATGGGTCCCTAGTCTCTTTTCATGCGTCCAAATTTTCTCTTATATGGACACCAGGGAGGCTGGATAAGGCCCACCCTAACATTCTCATTTTAACTTCATCACCTCTTTGAAAGCCCTATCTTCGAATACAGTCACACTGGGAAGTACCATTAAGACTTCAACATATGAATTTTGGGGAGGAACACAATTCAGCCCATAACACTATTGATATAGAAAATGTCCACTACATATAAATCTTCAAGGTGGGACCTGCATTCCATCAGTATTAGGCAGGAGTGAAACTGCAGCTCGCCCTCCAGCTCCTATTGCTGAAGATCCTTCAGCTCCATCATCTCACTTCCTCTCCCTCCTCTAGTCAGTAACTCTTCTTGCCTGTTCACTCGATGCCAGCCCTCGCATGTCAGCTATTGTCCTGTGCTACTCTACTTTTCGAGGTACTATACTGTAAGATTTAAAATGTTTCTTTTATTTTCTGTTTGTTTTTTATGTATTATTCATGTGAAAAGTATTAGAAACTTATTACAGTATGATGCAGCTGATCGTGTTAGTTGGGTAGCTAGGCTAATCTTGTTGGACTTAGGAACAAATCAGACTTGCAAACATGCTCTCCGAACAGAACTTGTTTATATGTAGGG
The DNA here is from genome assembly GCF_019923935.1 of Bubalus bubalis. Lineage (NCBI taxonomy): Eukaryota > Metazoa > Chordata > Mammalia > Artiodactyla > Bovidae > Bubalus > Bubalus bubalis. The sequence goes on along the minus strand of NC_059165.1, from coordinate 99,924,405 downwards.
GACTTACTGTAAGTTATGTGCATGCCTTAATATGTAATAAAATTATAAATGTATAATATAAACATATCATGTGCATATATATTTTTAGCCTATCAAACTGTTAAATTATGCCATTCCCTTGCTTAAAACCCTCCAACAGTTTTCCCACTGGCTTAAAATAAAAGCAAAATTCTCCCCAAGGCCCTACAAGGTCAACCCCCACCATGCCCTCACTTCCTCCCACTGCCCCCTCACTCACTCTGCTTCAGCCCTACTGGCCTCCTTGCTGATGGGCACAGTCATGTCTCTGGGGGGTTTTCCTCTGCTATTTTCTCCTCCTAGAGCACTCTCCTCTCAGATATCCTCCTTCCTTTCACCCTGCTGCCAGAAAACTGTCTAAAACAGCATCCTCCACCTCTTGCTGTCCCCTGGCATGAGTGCTAAGTCGCTTCAATCATGTCTGACTCTTTGCAACCCCATAGACTGTAGCCCACCAGGCTCCTCTGTTCATGGGATTTTCCAGGCAAGAATAATGGAGCAGATTGCCATGTCCTCCTCCAGGGGATCTTCCTGACCCAGGGATCAAACCCTCATCTCCTGCACTGGCAGGCAGCTTCTTTACCATTAGGGCCACCTTGGAAGCCTCACTGTCCCCTACTTTACTTAATTTTCTCCATAGAATTGAGCACTAATCCTATATCAGAGCAAGGTGTCTTTGATATATACCTTTGTTGAGTGGGCTCCCAACACTTGGAAATGAATTGTCCAAGGAGACCTGTGCTTGGACAGCAAGAGACTTTATTGGAAAGTGGTCCCCAGGCAGAGAGCAGCAGGAAAACTGCTTTGCCACATGGCTCACTGTCTCAGGTTGTATGGTAATGCAATTAGTTTCTAGGTTGTCTCTGGTCAGTCATCACCCTTGGCCCATAGTCTGAGTCAGGGTCCTTCCTGGTGGCCTGAGCATCTCTCAGCCAAGACGGATTCCAGTGCAAAGGATTCTGGGAGGATGGTTGTCTCCTCCCTCTTTTGGCCCCTCCCAAATTCTCCCAGTTAGTTTTCAGGTGGTAGTACCAAGTTCCTCATTGGGACCTCCTGTTGTGAGACAACTCACCCAAGTGGTTATCATCATGCCTGGCCAAGGTGGGTGGCTTCAGTCGACGATTATCTAACACCTTTATTTGCTTGTTTATGTTTGTTTCCTGCACCAGAAAGTAAGATCAATAAGAAGAGAAATTCAGGCTATTTTGTCCCCCACTGTATCCCCAGAATAATGTCTGGACACAGTAGGCAGTAGAAAAAAAAAAAAAAGTTGGATAGTAGATAAACAGATAGATAGATAGAGGGCTTCCCTGATGGCTCAGCAGGTAAAGAATCTGCCTGCAATGCAGGGGACACAGGTTCAATCCCAGGGTGGGGAAGAGCCCTTGGAGGAGGAAATGGCAACCCACGCCAGTATTCTTGCCTGGGAAATCCCATGGACAGAGCAGCCTGGAGGGTTACAGTCCATAGGGTCACAAAGAGTTGGACACAACAGAGCGAGTAAGCACATAGGTAATGATTTCCCTATATGTTATCTATATCTGGTTTATACTATATAATATATACCAGTTCAGTTCAGTCGCTCAGTCGTGCCCAACTCTTTGAAACCCCATGGACTGCACAGCACGCCAGGCTTCCCCATCCATCACTGACTCCCAGAGCTTGCTCAAATTCATGTCCATTGAGTCAATGATGCCATCCAACCATCTCATTCTCTGTCGTCCCCTTCTCCTCCTATAACTTTATTATATATATATAATATATATGGAAAAGAAATAATTAGATTTCTATCTAAAGAGATTGAAATACTTGTACCAACTACAAATGGATTTCCTTGGATCCAGCCTCAACATTTTGTTTCATGCAAAAGAAACACAAAACCAGTTCTAAGGGTCTTGCAAAACAAGTTAGTCATTACTGAAGTCTTCAAGACACAGCAGAGGAAGTGGAATGATATCACACAAGACTTACCCAATTCCCTTTTATAGCTGTCCTTTAGTCTCCAAGAAGGATTGGTTCCTGGACCCTCCAGACATGAAAATCCACGAACGCTCAAGTCCCTATATAAAATGGTTTATCAGTAGTATTTGATATAGATGTGCATATAAACTTATGCACATGCTCCCTTATATTTTAAATCATCTCTAGGTTATTTATAATACCTAACAGAATGCAAAAGCTAAGAAAATAGTTGTGGATGCAAAGCAAATTCAAGTTTTGCTTCCCGAGACTTTCTCAAATTTTTTATGTTTATTTATTTATTTGGCTGCACTGGGTCTTAGTTGCGGCACGTGGGATCTAGTTCCCTGATCAGGGATTGAACCTGGGCTCCCTGCCTTGAGAACACAGAGTCTTAGCAACTGAAGTACCCTGGGATTCCCTGGGAAGTCCCTGGGATTTTTAAAAATATTTTCAATCCGAGGTTCATAGAATCTGTGGATACAGAACCTGCAGATATAGTGGGTTAACTTTACTTTCCTTTTCCTCTTTATGGCTGACCCAGTCTCTTTCCTCTCCTTCAAAATTCCACCTGCCTCTTCTCTGCCCCTCTCTCCCAATTGTTATACTGTTCATGGAGTTCTCCAGGCAGGAATACTGGAGTGGATTGCCATTTCCTCCTCCAGATAGTGGAGGACAGAGGAGCCTGGCGTGCTGTAGTCCATGGGGTCGCAGAGAGTCAAACAGCACTTAGCGGCTGAAAAACAACAATAACACAATTTTTTTTTTAATTTAAGTATAATTGCTTTACAGTATTGCATTGGTTTCTACCAAATATCAACAGGAATCAGCCATAGACAGCCCAGCCTTTATATCTTTTTCTCCTAAGGGTAGATTTATATCCCTTCTTATGTAAATCAGCTTAGCCTCTCTTAGTTTTTCCAGTTTCTCTTGTTCCTCCAGTCTTACCCTATTCAATACAACAAAGGATTCAGGTCCAGAAATACTTTGTATGCCTCAGAATATGAGAGGAGACACTGAAATCTTTTATTTTGACCCTCATATATGTGAGTAAGTGTGCCTATGTGCGTGTATATACGTTTGTGTTTTTGTGTGTGTATGTGTATACATCTATATACCATTTTCAAAGAGATACATAATGAAAAGGTAAATACCATTTTCAAATATAAATGAAGGTACATCAAAGATCATATGAACTCATAGGACATCCCTGGTGGTCCAGCGGTTAAGACTTCGCCTTCCAATGCAGGGGGTGCAGATTCCATCCCTGGTCTGCGAGCTGAGATCCCACATGCCTTGGGATGGCCAAAAGACCAAAACATAAAAAACAGAAACAATGTTGTAACAAATTCAATAAAGACTTTTTCAAAGTCATGAAAAAATTTACATCAGCTCATTAATTGATGAGGGAATCTATGAAATGTTAAGACATGCTCAGAGGCAATTCAAAGAGCAGATACACATGTACACAAACATATTGCTATATAAATCAGTCACAAATTCTGAAATGATATGCTAACTCACGCAAAAGCTGGTTAATATTCTATAGGGCGATACTACAATGTAATGTTCAGAATTATATTTTCTATGACAGAAAACTACATATCTACCAGACAAAATGCATCTTTGTCTAGGGAAAGAGCCATTTCCACTACTATCAAGTTTCTTCATGTTATCTTCTATGCCTACAGAGTTGTGAAATTGCTTGGCAATAGAAAGTCCATAAAAGGTGAATCTCAACGCCCCATAGAATCAGATAATCCTTGATACTCAGCTCTCCATAAAAGGAAACTCGGTCATATTGTTACTGAGTCCAGGCTCGCTCTGCTTACCACACAACCAGCCAATAAATTTGAGAGATGAGGTGTTGAGACAAGGAAAATCACTTTATTTGAAAGCTGGTTTATTGAGAAAATGGCACACTAATGTCCCAAAATAACTATCAGGGTCTAGATTCCAGGTTCCTTTATAGAATAGAGATGTCGGGTGGGGGGTAAGGAAGCAAAGAAGAAAGCCCATTGCGTGTGTGTATGCTCAGTGCAGGCTCCTCTATCCATGGGATTTCCCAGACAAGAATACCAGAGTGGGTTGCCATTTCCTCCTTCAGGGGATCTTCGCAACCCAGGGATCGAAGCAATGTCTCCTGCAATGCAGGCAGAGTCTTTTACCACTGAGTCATCAGGGAAGCCCTACAAAGTCCATTAATCTTGCAAATATCTCCTGGAGGATGTGTGTAGCCATCCACAGGTGGACAGGGTCTTAAACAAAGACACTTTAGTTTAATATTCAGGCAGTAGGGCAGGGTTCCCTGTGGCAGGCCATTATGTACAAGCAGTGAACAAAAGCAACAGGAAGCAAAGGTTAAAGTAACAGATCCAACCTGGAGTCAGAATGGGCTCTTCCTTGCAACATTTTGTCCATTAACAAATCTTGGACATGAGGTGTATTTGGATGCAGATATATATATACCTAGAAAAAAAATCCATAACTTAAACAGCAGTTATCTCTAGGTGTGTATTTTTATTAAAATTTCACTTTCTTTTTTGTCCTTTTCTCATAAAAATTGCATCATTTATGTTTACAAGAAATAAATTGTGGCATTGTTGCAGAAACCAGTACTCGAGAAACCAAGCACCACACTCGGAGAGTTGGAGAGTTCAGGTTTATTACGCTGGCGGGCCCAGAGGAGTTAAACTCCAAGCTCTGAGCCCCGAACAAACGGATTACAGAGTTTTTATAGACAGACTATAGTGGGCAACACTAGCTGTTAATAGGCTGGTTTAAACCAAGGGGTTTCGTGTACTCAGGAACATTGGTCACGATGGGGAGGGGGATGCCTGACCTGGACAGGCATGATTAAGCAGGTTTGCAGGGGCTGGGCAACTGCAAACAGCAGGACAAGGGTGAGTGAGACAAACTCCAGCTCCTAGTATTGCCAGTCCCCACTTTCTGAGACTATGTGACCTACTTGACCTAGACTTTGCAAGGGGCAAGCTGAGTTACAGAGGCAGAAGGAGCAGGAGGTTATGTCAAAATTTAACTTTTCCTCTTCAGCATAACATATAATGTGATGTTCAACATCACATTAATTGAATTCAACAAACTAAATATATATGTATTAATATGACCAAGGGCTTCCCTGGTGGCTCAGTGGTAAAGAACCTGCCTATAATGCAGGAGACACAGGTTCAATCCCTAGGTCAGGAAGATCCCCTGGAGAAGGAAATGGCAACCCACTCCAGTATTCTTGCCTGGAAAATCCCATGGACAGAGGAGCCTGGTGGGCTACAGTCCATGGGGTCACAAAGAGTCAGACACAGATGAGCGACTGAGCCTGCACCATGAGTGTGTATATGTCAATCCCAATCTCCATTATTCTGTTTCCTCAGGTACTGGTGCAGTTGCCTTCATTTCATACTCTTCTCTTGGAAACATCATAAATGCAACTTTTTTTGAAGAGATGAATGAGAAAGATCAAGTTTACCTGAACTCACAGGTAGTAAGTGCTGCTATTGAACCCAAAAAGAACACACCTCTCTCCAAGCCTGTGATTCTAAATTTTCAGCACATGAAGGTGAGTCAAAGCTGCAATTTGTACTTGCTTGGGTTTCATGGATGTTAGACCAAACAATTTGCATATACTCCCTGTCAATGGTTCTGGACCTGCACTGTCCAGTGTCATAACCAGGAGCCAACTAGAGTTACTGAGCATTTGAAGTATGTGAGTCTGAATTGAGATTTTTGAAGGGTTAGCATTTCCAGATTTAGAATTAGTATTTCCAGACTTTGAAGACTTTGTAAGAAAAATAATGTGTTAAGCATCTCAATAATTTTATAGTGATTACATATATTGATTTATATTGACACATTCAGTTCAGTTCAGTCGCTCAGTTGTGTCCGACTCTTTACGACCCCATTAACCGCAGCACGCAGGCCTCCCTGTCCATCACTAACTCCCGGAGTCCACCCAAACCCATGTCCATTGAGTCGGTGATGCCATCCAACCATCTCATCCTCTGTTGTCCCCCTCTCCTCCTGCCCTCAATCTTTCCCAGCATCAGGGTCTTTTGAAATGAGTCAGCTCTTTGCATCAGGTGGCCGAAGTATTGGAGTATCAGCTTCAACATCAGTCCTTCCAATGAACACACAGGACTGATCACCTTTAGGATGGACTGGTTGGATCTCCTTTCAGTCCAAGGGACTCTCAAGAGTCTTCTCCAACACCACAGTTCAAAAGCATCAATTTTTCGGCGTTCAGCTTTCTTTATAGTCCAACTCTCACATCCATACATGACCACGGGAAAAATCACTGACTAGATGGACCTTTGTTGGCAAAGTAATGTTTCTGCTTTTTAATATGCTGTCTAGGTTGGTCATAACTTTGCTTACAAGGAGTAAGCATCTTTTAATTTCATGGCTGCAGTCACCATCTGCAGTTATTTTAGAGCCCCCAAAAATAAAGTCTGACACTGTTTCCACTGTTTCCCCATCTATTTTCCATGAAGTGATGGGACCGGATGCCATGATCTTTGTTTTCTGAATGTTGAGCTTTAAGCCAACTTGTTCACCCTCCACTTTCACTTTCATCAAGAGGCTTTTTAGTTCCTCTTCACTTTCTGCCATAAGGGTGGTGTCATCTGCATATCTGAGGTTATTGATATTTCTCCCAGCAATCTTGATTCCAGCTTGTGTTTCTTCCAGTCCAGCGTTTCTCATGATATACTCTGCATATAAGTTAAATAAGCAGAGTGACAATATACAGCTTTGACATACTCCTTTTCCTATTTGGAACCAATCTGTTGTTCCATGTCCAGTTCTAACTGTTGCTTCCTAAATGATATTATTTTGAATATGCATACTTGCATGCTAAGTCACTTCAGTCATGTCTGACTGTTTGTGACACTATGGACTGTATCCCTCCAGGCTCCTCTGTCAATGGGATTCTCCAGGCAAGTATACTGGAGTGGGTTGCCATGCCCTCCTTCAGGGGATCTTCCCGACCCAGGGATCAAACCTGTGTCTCTTTTGTCTCCTGCGTTGGCAGGCAGGTTCTTTACCACTAGTGACACCTGGAAACCCCTATTTTGAATATAGAGGGCTAAATAAAATAGGTTCCTAAAATTGATTTGATCTGTTTCTTTTCCTTTTTTAATGTGGTAGAAATGTTCAAATTATTAATACATAAGTGATTTACATGATATTTCTCTTGTGCAGTGTCATTTTAGTACATGGAATTATTTTAGTTGCACGTACCTCCTACGTCTGTGAAATCTGAATTGAGACATAGTATTTATTCTTGCATAGACACATGCAATTAATTACTAAGACTACATATTTCAATTAGAAGGAAAATTTTTATATAATCCATTGCCTTCTTGCATTCTCTGCCCAAACTCTTAAAGGCAGGAGGGTTAATAGCCAGACATAGCCAACTCCATTTAGAAAGTAAGAGTTGCAAGATATCCTGCCACTGTTTCACAACATAGATGAACCTTGAGGGCATTATGGCTAAGTGAAGTAAGTCAGACACAGAAAGAAATATCAAATGATCTCATCTATACGTGGAATCTGAGAAAACCAAGCTCACAGAAACAAAGGACAGATTGGTGGTTGCCAGGGATGGCAGGTGGGAGAAACAGGTAAAAATGATCAAAGGTTACAAGCTTCCAGTTATAGATGAATGAGTTCTGGGGATGTGATGGAAAGAAGGATGACTCCAATTTAACAATACTGTATTGTATATTTGAAAGTTGCTGAGAGAGTAGCTTTTAAAAGTTCTCACCACAAAATGCAAATTGTAATTATGTGAAGTGATGGACATTAACTACCTTATTGCAATAATTATTTTGCAGTAGATACATATATCAATCATTACATTGTATACCTTAAACTTATACAATGCTATATACCAAATCTCAATAAAACTAGAAAAAATAATATTTTTTACATTTTAAGAAAACAAGAATGAAGTGAGGGAAGATGAAGAAACATAGGTTTTCTCCATCTGATGCATGAAATCTAGGTATGAATTTTTTGATGTAGGGCATGGGACAGCAGGCATGGAGTGAGACATCTAGGGATGGTCCAGTGGATTATCAAAGGAGATATGGCCCCCAAACAGGAGAACATCTAGCTCATCTCCTTGGCCCAATTAAATGATGCTCTGGACATCCTTGAGACCAAAAAAAGAGAGAGAGAAACTTAAGGCTGACTTTCTTCTCCCTCCTGGTGATGTCTCTTCCCTACACTAGCCCTGTCATCGCAAGAGCAATTACTGTGTTGTAAGAGGTCAAGGCAGAATTGATATAGAAATCAGGGAAATTTGACTTAGAGAGTACTTGGAAGAAAACTTGCAGTTCAGTTCAGTTCAGCCGCTCAGTCATGTCCGACTCTTTGCAACCCCATGAATCGCAGTACGCCAGGCCTCCCTGTCCATCACCAGCTCCCGGAGTTCACTCAGACTCACGTCCATTGAGTCAGTGATGCCATCCAGCCATCTCACCCTCTGTCGTCCCCTTCTCCTCCTGCCCCCAATCCCTCCCAGCATCAGAGTCTTTCCCAATGAGTCAACTCTTCACATGAGGTGGCCAAAGTACTGGAGTTTCAGCTTTAGCATCATTCCTTCCAAAGAAATCCCAGGGCTGATCTCCTTCAGAATGGACTGGTTGGGTCTCTTTGCAGTCCAAGGGACTCTCAAGAGTCTTCTCCAACATCACAGTTCAAAAGCATCAGTTCTTCGGCGCTCAGCCTTCTTCACAGTCCAACTCTCACATCCATACATGACCACAGGAAAAACCATAGCCTTGACTAGACGGACCTTTGTTGGCAAAGTAATGTCTCTGCTTTTCAATATGCTATCTAGGTTGGTCATAACTTTTCTTCCAAGGAGTAAGCATCTTTTAATTTCATGGCTGCAGTCACCATCTGCAGTGATTTTAGAGCCCAAAAAAATAAAGTCTGACACTGTTTCCACTGTTTCCCCATCTATTTTCCATGAAGTGATGGGACCGGATGCCATGATCTTCGTTTTCTGAATGTTGAGCTTTAAGCCAACTTGTTCACCCTCCACTTTCACTTTCATCAAGAGGCTTTTTAGTTCCTCATCACTTTCTGCCATAAGGGTGGTGTCATCTGCATATCTGAGGTTATTGATATTTCTCCCGGCAATCTTGATTCCAGCTTGTGTTTCTTCCAGTCCAGCATTTCTCATGATGTACTCTGCATATAAGTTAAATAAGCAGGGTGACAATATACAGCCTTGACGTACTCCTTTTCCTATTTGGGTGGGTCTTATAGTCTTTTTCTATTTGACCCCCATGGTGGAGGACAAAGTCCTGAAACCAGTAACATCTTGCAAAATTCTGACTCCCAGAGAGAGAGATGAGCTTGTTTTCTGTTATGTGGAATCCCAGTAGAACTGGGATTCTGGGGGCAGGTATATGGTGGTCATCTTCTTCACTTAAAATAGAAATCAGCTGATCCTCTTTAACCCATGGTGTCACCAGCCAAGGCTGACACACAGAGTTGTCCCTCCCAAGGAATGACATGAGGAGCCTGTTCTATTTTCAGGTGAAGCCCAGGGTCAAGAAGACCTTCTGCGTCTACTGGAAAGACACAAAGGAGGGCGGCCGCTGGTCCAAGGATGGCTGTGCTCTGAGACAAGTGAACAAGACTCACACGATATGCAGCTCCACTCACCTGTCCAGTTTCGCTGTTCTCATGGCCTTTCATGGCCAGGTAGGATGTAACTATTGAATTCCTCTAGCTAACCCTTTTTGAGGCCTTGCTAGGTGGCCCTATGGTAAAGAACCTGCCTGCCAGTGCAGGAGATGTAACAGACGTGGGTTTGATCCCTGGGTTGGGAAGATCCCCTAGAGAAGGAAATGGCGACCCATTCCAATTCTTGCCTGGAAAACCCTATGGACAGAGGAGTCTGGCAGGCTACAGTCCACAGGATCACAAAGAGTCAGACACAGCTGAGCAACTCACACTACTACACTACTGGGTGGCCATCACTGCTATAAAGAAAAGTTTAACAGATCAAGTCTGGAGTGATAGGAGAAGCATACTGCTTTAGATAGAGTGATCGGAGGAGAATGAGCTATTCAAGCTGAAATCTGAATATTAAGTCAGCAGTGTTACAACGTGGATGAATCTCAAAAATACTACACTGAGTGAAAGATGTTAGACACAAAGGACCATATACTGTAGGGTTCCACTTACATGACATGTCTAGGATAGGCAAATCTGGCCTTCCCTGGTGGTCAGTGGTTAAGGATCTGCCTTATACAAGGGACACCCTTGGGCATAAGACACTCTTATACAGGGATTGATCCCTGGTCTGGGAGGATCCCACATGCTGAGGAGCAACTGAGCTTGTGCACCACAACACATGAGCTTGTGCTCTGGAGCCTACTAGCCGCAACTACTGAGCCCACGTGCCACGAGTACTAAAGCCGACTCGCCCTAGAGCCTGTGCTCTGCAACAAGGGAAGCCACCGCAGTAAGAAGCCCTCACACAGCAACAAGAGAGTCGCCCCCACCCGCTACAACTAGAGAAAGCCCACAAGCAGCAATGAAGACCCAGCACAGCCAAATATAAAATAAACTTTAAAAATAAATATTTGGAATAGGCAAATCCATGAGACAGAGCACACAAACCCAGTGGGTTCTAGAAAGAATAGAGTGAATGAGAGGGAAGTGGGAAAAGTCAGGTTTGGAGAGAAGGGAGCAGAGGAAAAGTGTCAGACCACAAATGCCATAGTCAGAAGTTTAGATTTCATTCAAATTGCAGTGGAGAGACAATAGAGGACATGCATCAGGGATGCTACAGATTTATGTTATTAGAAAGTATCTCTGGCTCCTGAGTCAAGAATGGTCAGCGGTTCAGCAGAAGTAGCCCGGCAGAGAGATGATGGTGCTCAGGATTTGGATGGCAGCTGCAGAGTTGGTGGGAAAAGGTCAGATTGACATATATCCTAAAGGTGGGTTCAGAGGACATATTGATGACATCGGCCGGGTGACAGCACACAGGAAGTCTGCACCCCTCCCTTCATTGCAGAGATACAGGTGGTCTGCCTATTTTGGGATGCCAAATTCCAAGGGGTGGGAGAATATAATCCCAGGGCAGGAAAGCATGACTGTGGTCCCCTCTCTGCTGGGTCCCAGGAGGAGGATCCCGCACTGACTGTGATCACCTACGTGGGGCTGAGCCTCTCCCTGCTCTGCCTCCTCCTGGCGGCCCTCACCTTCCTGCTGTGCAAAGCCATCCAGAACACCAGCACCTCGCTCCACCTGCAGCTCTCGCTCTGCCTCTTCGTGGCCCACCTGCTCTTCCTCACAGCCATCGACAGAACTGAGAACAAGGTACTTATACTGTCCCAGAATGTGCCTGCCTCAGGGGATCCTGAATTCATGGGGCCATGCTGCCTCTGACCCCTCAATAATATAGCCTAGGGTCCTAGAGGGAGGATGCATGGCGAGGTGAGCAGTGCTGGCATTATCAACCACCTTTACTTTCAACGACCATGATCTAATCGCAGTGCTTCTGAACTCAATGCCAGTATTAAGGAGAGGTCCTGGGGCCGTGCTCCACCCTAACAGACCCTCCTGGTGACACCTTCCTCCTCCCCCAGGTGCTGTGCGCCATCATCGCAGGTGCCTTACACTATCTCTACCTGGCCTCCTTCACCTGGATGCTGCTGGAGGGTCTGTACCTCTTCCTCACTGCACGCAACCTGACAGTGGTCAACTACTCCAGTATCAACAGACTCATGAAGTGGCTTATGTTCCCAGTGGGCTATGGAGTCCCAGCTGTGATTGTGGCCATTTCTGCAGCCTCCAGGCCTCATCTTTATGGAACACCTGATCGGTAAGATTGACTCTAACCTTGTGCCATGGACAGATTTGAGGGCAGTGTTATTGGCAATGATTCGGATAAACACAACAAATGCACTCTACTTTCCCTTTGAGTGTAAGGGCTCTAACTTCTTTCCCAGTGAGGCAGGGAAAGATGACGTGGAAAATTTTACAGTTAGGTCCCAGCTTTATCCTTCCCATAATTTGTGACCTCAAGTCCTCAAGTCTCATGCTCAGTTGCTAAGTCATGTCCAACTCTGTGATCCCATGAACTGTAGCCTGCCAGGCTCCTCTGTCCGTGGCATTTCCCAAGCAGCAATACTGGAGTGGGTTGGCATTTTCTCCTTCAGGGGATCTTCCCAACCCAGGGATCAAACCCATGGCTCCTGCCATGTATCCTGCATTGCAGGCGGATTCTTTACCACTGGGGCCACCTGGAAAGCCCCCTCAAGTCTCAGTGCCCTGGTTAGTGAAACAGGGATAATAGTCATCTCCATGGTTCCCACCCTCGAAATACTGGTATTAAAATTCAACAGGTCTGTGCTTGTAAACTGTTTCATGTAGCAGTAACACATGGAAGTGAACAATCAAAGCCTGCATTGTCATCAGCTGACATTTTCAAGAAACATTGGGAAGGTTCTCTGTTAGAAAAAGATGTCATTTCGTGTCCATTTCATGTGCTTTCTTTGATCTCCCTTCGTGTTCTTTTTCCCATTGTTCCCAGATGCTGGCTTCACCTGGACCAGAAATTCATCTGGGCTTTCCTTGGACCTGTCTGTGCCATTATCTGTGTGAGTGAATACGTGGCTCCAGTGTTCCTGACCTAAGCAGAAGCATCAGACATGCTGGGTGCAGGATAGAACAGGGACACGCATTTTCTCAATTATATGGTTTGATTTTTCCACCTGCTACCAATTCAAACCCATGTGCTGGGAGGTAGGGGTCGTGTGCAATTTACAGCAGACATGGTACATTTTGTTTAATGGCTTTTCCATTTTTTTTCCGTATAGTTGCTTTACAATGTTTTGTTAACTTCTACTGTGCAGCAAAAGGAATCAGCCATACATATATGTATATATGTCCCTTCCATTTTGGGTTTCCCTCCCATTTAGAAGACCACATTGTGCTCTACAGTATGTTACCACAAATTGAATAGACACAGTACATTTTAACTTGTATTCTCCATGGTCTGTGTCACTCTTGCAGGTGAATTTTGTATTTTTTGTCATGGTCTTTTGGATTTTGAAAAGAAAACTTTCCTCTCTCAACAGTGAAGTGTCAACCATCCGGAACGTAAAGTAAGTTATGGTATTTTCTAAATAAAATGGTATTTTCTAACACCCTTTTCTTCTACTCACTTCTTACTGGTCCCTCCTACATATCCACAGAGACACAGATGCGCAGTCAGCCTCTAGGATCACTGCCGCCTTCCACTGCCACAATGAGAAGCTATATTCAATTGCTGGGACTCAGAAAAAGAAAGTGAGATAGATATTATACATGTTATAAAATTAAAAAAAAATAAATTAAAAAAAAGTGAGATAGAAGTTTATATTATTCTCATGCCACAGAACAGAGCTCCACAGAGTGATCCAGGACTCAAGCTCTTTCTATTTTTGTTGCTCCACCAGCCCATTGGATGTTATATTCCATCCATGGGAAGGAAGTGACATGCAATTTGCCAAGTTCCATATTTACTCATACCCCATTGGTTAGACTTTGGTCATGTGGTGACACCTAGCTGCAAAGGAGGCTGGGAAATGTAGTTTCTAACTGGGCAGGCATGTGTCCTTGATGAATCTCAGAAAGGAAAGAGATCTAACACTAAAAAGAAGAGGAGGGACTTCCCTGCTGCAAAACACAAGAGGCAATAGTTCAGGAAAGATTTAGGTTAAAATATATTTTGTATAATACTATTTCCAAAAATTGGGGACTATGAGTATTTTTTTTATTTTGCAGCATCCATCTTTTTTTTAATTTATTTTTAAGTGGAGACAATTGCTCTACAGTGTTGTGTTGCTTTCTTCCGTACAGCAATGTGAATCAGCCATGAATATACATATATCCCCTCCCTCTTGAACCTCCCTCAACCCCCCCATCCCACCCCTCTAGGTCATCACATTGAGCTGATCTCCCTGTGCTATACAACAGCTTCCCATTAACTATCTTACCCATGGTAATGTATATGTTTCAATGCTACTCTCTCATTTGTCCCACCCTCTCCTTCCCCTGCTGTGTCCACAAATCTATTCTGTATGTCTCTGTCTCTATTCCTGCCCAGCAAATAGGTTCATCAGCACCATTTTTCTAGATTCTATATATATGCCTTAATATACGATATTTATTTATTTATTTGTTTTTCCCTTTCTGACTTACTTCACTCTGTATATCAGGCTCTAGGTTCATCCACTTCAGTTCAGCTGACTCTCATTTGTTCCTTTTTCTTGCTGAGTAATATTTCATTGTACCTTTGTTATGTATGTACCACAAATTGTTTATCTATCCATCTGTCAACAGGTTGCTTCCATGTCCTGGCTATTGTAAATAGTGTGCGCCATCCGTCTTAATTTGAACTTGTAGTTTGCTGAGGTTTTCATTGGAATCACAAAAATAGCACATTTGTTACTTTTTTATTATTTGTCAAAAGTTTTCAAAATATATAAAGTTAAAAGTGACAGCCCCTTGCTCCCAATTTTCCTACTACTTTATCTACCAGGAAATCCAGAGGTAAGAAACTGTATGATATGATGTATCTGATATTTTCCCAGGCCTTTTTCTGTGCATTTTCTATAGAACAGAGCATACATACAATAGCATCACACTACACAAATTTTTCCTCAACTAGCTTTTCTCAGTTACATACTATATTTTAAAATTAGAGATATATAGATATATAAATAAGGTGACCTTACATCTCATTTTTCCTGGAATGGTCCCAGTTTGTGTTTGCTGATGCATTATGTTTTAATCGGAGAAGGCAATGGCACCCCACTCCAGTACTCTTGCCTGGAAAATCCCATGGATGGAGGAGCCTGGAAGGCTGCAGTCCATGGGGTCGCTGAGGGTCGAACATGACTGAGTGGCTTCACTTTCACTTTTCACTTTCATGCATTGGAGAAGGAAATGGCAACCCACTCCAGTGTTCTTGCCTGGAGAATCCCAGGGATGGGGAAGGCTGGTGGGCTGCCGTCTATGGGGTCACACAGAGTCAGACACGACTGAAGTGACTTAGCAATAGCAATATGTTTTAATAACATCCCTTTTTTAGTGAAGCATAGTTAATTTAAAATGTTCTGTTAGTTTCATGTGTACCACAAAGTGATTTGGTTACACACACACACACACACACATATATATACTCTTTTTCAGATTCTTTTCTATTATAGATTGTTACAAGATAATGAATATAGTTCCCCTGAATTGCACCCCTTTTGATCTCAAAAGCCTTCCTGCTTGAATAACAAACTATAAGACCTCCCCCATCTATAAGTGATACAGATAGAATGAGACAAAGAACTTTATAGTTTTAGAAAGTTCTGCATGTGTATGGTACTAATTTGGGTGGCGCTAGTGGTAAAGAACCCACCTGCCAATGCAGGAGACACGGGTGATGCGGATTGGATCCCTGCGTCAGGAAGATCCCCTGGAATAGGAAATGGTAACCCACTCCAATACTCTTGCCTAGAGAATCCCATGGACAGAGGAGCCTGATGGGCTACAGTCCATGGGGTTACAAAGAGTCGGACATGACTGAAGCAACTTTGCATGCACAATTTTGTTCTACGTGCTGTCCTAAATATGTCCCATATGTTAAGTCTCAATATTTTCAGCAACCCTATGAAATAGGACTATTACAAATATTAGAGAACTGAGTTACAGGAAAGTAGGAAAATTCCCCTGCAGTGCAGGGGTTAGGACTCATCGCTTTCACTGCGATGGCCCAGCTTTGACCCCTGGTCAGGGAACTAAGATCTCCCAAGCTGCATGATATGGCCAAAAAAAAGGTTGGAGGGATGGAAAGAAAGCCAGAAAGTAACTTTCCCAAGGTCACAAAGTTAGTTAGTGCTGGCTTGGATTTAAAACACAGGCATTCTAGCTCCAGAGTTGCTCACAATTAACAACTATGCTGTAGGAATGGTCACAATCATTATCAGGTTTCTTTACATTATCAATTATTCCTACCCAGGATGCTGACACTCAAAGCCACAGCTCAGCTCTTCATCTTGGGATGCACGTGGTTTCTGGGACTCCTGCAGGTGGGACCGGCTGCCCACGTCATGGCCTACCTCTTCACCATCATCAACAGCCTGCAGGGCGTCTTCATCTTCCTGGTGTACTGTCTCCTCAGCCAGCAGGTAAACAGTGGCCTCTTTCTTTGTATATATATAAATTAGTTCTGTCTGTTCATTTTTTTAAGTCTATTTATTTTTGGCTGCATTGGGTCTTCACTGCTTTGTGTGTATGTGTGTGTGCGGGCTTTCTCTAGTTGCAGAGAGCTGAGCATACTCTACACTGGAGGAGTTCCTCATCACGGTGGCGTCTCTCATTGTGGAGCACAGGCTCTAGGGTGCTCGGGCTTTAGTAGTTGCAGTACGTCGGCTCAGTCGCTCCGTGGCACGTGAAATCTTCCCAGACCAGGAATTGAACTGATGTCCCCTGTATGGGCAGGTGGATTCCCATCCACTGTACCACCAGGGAAGTCCAGCAGATGCTGCTGATGGCCCCCTCATAGCCCTTTGGCATTCTATTCTACATGCCCATGGTTGTTTATTATAAACACCTCTGACTCTGTGCCAGTGGGCTTCTTACTGCCCACAAGACATGCCTGGTTCATGTGCAGGGAAAACTGGTATTTTCAGAGAATAGTGACCCTTGAAAGCAGCCTCAACCAATGACTGATGGGTGCTAGTAGACGGATGCCCCAGCTCCCTTGTCTCTGAGGTGAATAACCCTGAAGTATGTCCTATGCTCTCTCCAGAACCCCACCCACCCCCGTGACACTGAACCCCAGCTGTCCACAGTGGAAACACAGAATGAAGGATTATACATCTTTTATTAGCTGTCTTTCTTTCCCTGTCTCACTTTTGCACAGATCTACTGGTGTTTCTTGGGTGTACCTGTGTGCTCAGTTTTTCAGTTGTGTCTGACTCTTTGCAACCCCATGGACAGTAGCCCACCAAGTTCCTCTGTCCATGGGATTATCCCAGCAAGAATACTGGAGTGAGTTGCTATCTACTCCTCCAGCAGATCTCCCAACCCAGGTATCAAACCTGCATTGACAGGTGGATTCTTTACCACTTAGCCACCTGGGAAGCTCCTCTGGGTGTTCGTGTTCGTGTTCAGTTGTTCAGCTGTGTCTGACTCTTTGGGACCCCATGGACTGTAGCCTACCAGGCTCTTCTGTCCATAGGATTTTCCAGGCAAGAATACTAGAGCAGGTTGCCATTTCCTATTCCAGGGGATCTTCCCAATCCAGGAATCAAACCCGTGACTCTAGTGTCTCCTGCATCGGCAGGTAGATTCTTTACCACTAGTGCCATCTGGGAAGCCCTGAGAGCTAGATTGAGGAATTTTCTTCCTCAGTTTTCTTCTATCTTATTCCTTTGCATATGCACATTTTGTTAATTTTCTATGACAAATGTGTATCCTATAATATGAAAAAAATTATTGTGGTAAATTATACATAACAAAATTTGTCATTTTAACCTTGTTAATTGTACAGATCAGTAGCATTAGGTACATTGACATTGCCATGCAACCATCACCACCATCCATTCTAGAACTTTTTGACCATCCCAAACTGAAACCTCATATCCCTTAAACAATAATGCTGTATTCTCCCCTGCCAAGCTCCTGGTAACCACTACTCTACTTTCTGTCCCAGTTAATTTGACTATTACAGGTTCTCAACATGTGGAATCATACAGTAGTTGTCCTTTGGTGTCTGGCTTATATATTTCCTGATGGCTCAAATGGTAAAGAATCTGCCTTCAGTGCAGAAGACCTGGGTTCAACCCATGAGTTGGGAAGATCCCCTGGAGAAGGAAATGGCTACCTACTCCAGTATTCTTGCCTGGAAAATCCCGTGGACAGAGGAGACTGGCGAGCTACAGTCCATGCGGTCTCAAAGAGTCAGACACAAATGAGTGACTAACAGTTTTTTAACACATATATTTCACTCAGTGTAATGTCTCCAAGGTTTATCCATGTTGTAGCCTGTTTCACAATTTTATTCCTTTTTAAGGCTAAATTACATTCCATTATAGGCATATATCACATTTTGCAGGAAAAGGTTTTTCATAATGTTCCCATCCTCTTCCTAATTCACTGACTTTTCTCTTCTCCAACATTAACAAAAATAATCCTGGTATTTTCTTCGATGTTCCAGGTCCAAAAGTGGTTTGGCGAGATCATCAAATCTAAATCTGAGTCTGAGGCTTACACACTTTCCAGCAGGTTTGGTGCTGACTCAAAACCCAGTGAGGTAAGACTTGGGGTTTATTCTAATGTGCCACACCCTGATACACCGAACTTCCTTTCCCTTGTCTTAGAACAAGCTCCCTTTCATGCCGAATGTGGGGAGGAGTCCTTTTCCTGATGACTTGGTTTGCATTCCTCATTCCCATCATATTGTTTCTCACTGTTTCTTTCTTGCTCACTAATAGTGCCTAACCTGGCTGTTGTATTAATATATATTCTCATCATTCCAAGTATGGGATAGTTAAGGAATTTGAGATTGACATGTACACACTGCTGTATTTAAAACAGATAACTAACAAGGATCTACTTATTATACAGGGAACTCTGATCGATGTTATGTAATAACCTAAATGGGAAAATGATTTGAAAAAGAATAGATACATTCGTATATGCAACTGAATCACTTAGCTGTACCCCTGAAACTAACACAGCATTGACAATCAACTATGATAGTGGTTGTGGTTTAGGGGCTAAGTCATGTCCGACTCTTTGTGGGCCCTTGAACTCTAGACTGCCAGGCTCCCCTGCCCATGGGATTTCCTAGGCAAGAATACTGGAGTGGATTGCCCTTTCCTTCTCCAGTTGATCTTCCCAACCCAAGGACTGAACCTGCGTCTCCTGCTTGGCAGGTGAATTCTTTACCACTGAGCTGCCTGGGAAGCCCCAATATAAAACTAAAAGCTTCTTTAAAAATAAATAAAATAGATAACTAATAAGAACCTGCTGTATAGCACAAGGAACTCTACTCAATACTCTGTAATGATTTATGGGAATAGAATCTAAAACAGTGGATACAGGGACTTCCCTGGCGGTCCAGTGGTTAAGATTCCGTGTTTCCAATGCAGAGGCCACAGATTCGATCCCTGGTCAGAGAACTAAGATCCTGAATGCCACGTGGCATGGCCAAATTTTTTTTAAGTGGATATATGTATAACTGATGCATTATGCTGAACAAGAGAAATAAACACAACATTGTAAATGAACTATATTCCAATAGAAATTAATTTTTTTTTAAGTATGGGTAAAACATATCACCAGCACCACTACCATCTAAAGTAGACTCCTTTAGGGGGAGACTTACAATCACAGACATAGCAGAGTGGTCATCGTCCCTCGAAATATGGCTGTTTCAAAAAGAGGTGGACTTGAGACCCATGGATGTAGTGGATACTACAGAAAGGGATCCAGAAGAGGAAGCCCACCCCAGATGTTCTACATAATATAGAGGAGCAGTGCATGTAATAATGGGACCTTCCTGGGAGAGGAAATGGTCCTGTTAGAAAGAAAACCTCTCTAGAACTTGGTTGTTGTTTTTGTCTGTTCTTCCATTGAGCTAACTCAGGATTGATAGCATCAAGGAATGCGCTCCAAGTACTACCTGAGACTTCTCTCCACAGTTGTCCCCTAACTGATCTTTTATAGAAATGAGAGGACATACTTGTAAGAAGGTATGTCACTAGACAGGCTCCAAAGATTCCAATCCATAAAAATTCTCCCAATCTCATTTGGCTTTATGTCTTCCATGTACATGCCTACCACATCTGCTAACCAAAAAGCCTTAGAATGTGTTACTTTTAAGCGAACCAAAATTGAGAAATTTCTGAAACACTGTTTCTACATTTCTTGAGAAAATATGGAATTTTCTTCAGCAGTGGAAATATTGAGGTCACTGAAGAAACAGTGACCTCCAAATTCCTTCTTGGGGGAAGGGAAGGGGAATTCATTCTAAACCTTTCCAAAAGGACCAAGAAGAAAATGGAACCAGGAAAAAGTGTTAGGGCAGGCATGTCAAATGATCAGAACATTTCTTTTTGGAAAAATTTTTTATAAATATTAAGCTTACAGAGAATAGAGCCAATCAAGTCATAAGAAAAAATATTAAGCTTAATATTCTCAATAAGAGTAAAATTGTTATAGGTGCTAACCACTGGCTGTGACCTTTGAAATCTTTCCCAGATAACCCAAAAGAATTCCCAAAGCTGCCAGCACTCCAACTACTAGTTTCCCACAATGAATAAGGAAACATTTTTATTATTATTATTATTGCTTAACACTGTGGAAATTGAATGAGTGTATCTTTAAAAAAGAAAGGATACATGATATGTTTACATATTATATATTTATGATATATTTTATATGTAGCTACATTTAAGAAATACAATTGCTTTAATTAGAAGAATTTCTGAAGTTTTTCCTTTTTTTATGCACAGAGTATGAGTAAAAAGCTAACAAAACCCTTTGTCCTTTATGGACAAACTTGATCTTGGGTTAACTTTCTAGCTCTGCTCCCCACAAACTTGATAGCATTGGAAGGTCGATTGTATAACCAGGGAATACTGCTTATGGGAAAAGTCTTGTTCGAAGACAAAAAATTCTGTGAATGAACAATAAATACCAGGAGGAAAGGCATAGCTTCAGACTTCCTGTAATAACTGTGCCAGGAACTCCTATCTTCATGGGCAGCTGTAGGGAGATATTTGTTCCTCTGTGGAGCCTGAAACTTCTAAATCAAGCTACAACTTGTAGGTGGCAAAGAGAATATTTATTGAGTTCTATAATAGGTCCAACAGTATGGTAAGCCGGGAACATACAAAATTCAACAATACCAACACAGTAGCTGCCTTAAAGGAACTTAGAGTCTAGCCTTTCTTTATGGGCAAAAAACCCAACATCCCAGGGGCTGAAATTCTAGAGTGGAATACTATAGCCACACTTTTTTCCAAAAAAAGAATTCTTCATCCTGTAGAAGGGGAATCTAGGGGAGAATGGATACATGTATATGTGTGGCTGAGTCTCTTCACTGTTCTCTGGAAACTATCACAACACTTTTAATCAGCTATACCCCAATACAAAATGAAAAGTTAAAATTAAAAAAAAAAACAGTAAGTGAATCTGGGTAAAAGATTTTTAAAAAGAATTCTTCACCCTGGATTTTTCAGAAGTCCTCCCACTATAATATCAGATCAGATCAGATCAGATCAGTCGCTCAGTCGTGTCCGACTCTTTGCGACCCCATGAATCGCAGCACGCCAGGCCTCCCTGTCCATCACCAACTCCCGGAGTTCACTCAGACTCACGTCCATTGAGTCAGTGATGCCATCCAGCCATCTCATCCTCTGTCGTCCCCTTCTCCTGCCCCCAATCCCTCCCAGCATCAGAGTCTTTTCCAATGTGTCAACTCTTCGCATGAGGTGGCCAAAGTACTGGAGTTTCAGCTTTAGCATCATTCAGAAGTGCAAAATGCTAGGATTTCAAGCCATCCTTGCCTGCTGAATGGAGCTTTCTGGCTTTAACCCACTTCAACTGTTCCTGTCTGTTTTGTTGTTCATTTCTTTGTTTTTTATCCTGACATCTAGCTTTAATCTAATATCTTTGGTGTGGATGTTTTCTAGGCCAAGTGAAGAGAAGATACTATAACTAGAACATTCAGCTCTACACGTCATGCATGTGGATCTGGTTGGTATCACGAAGAATGAAGGTGCAGACAAGGAGAATCATTATACATGTCATTACTGGAGAGGAAAAGTTTGACCTTTACTTCCTGAAGTGTTTGTTCTGCATAATGGAATCTCAATAAATGTGCATTCAATTGGATTTCTCTTCACTATTATGTTTTCAATCAATGCTTATTCCTGGATACCCAAATCATGACCACTGCAAATACTCCATGGACTTTTTGTGAATGAGGGAGCCCTTGTCAAGGCCTTTTTCTCAAGTTCTTTCTCTTATCCTAAACGTGCTTTTTAAACTCAAACCATCAGCTTCTTCCGAACTATCACCTTTACCTCCTTTCTTATCCAGGCTAAATCTCACGATCACCCAAGTCGAATGATTCTCCCTCATACTTTCAACACTTTTGCTTCCTCATTCTGATTCCGTACTTAGTTTTGCTGTTCAGTCCCCAAGTGGTGTCTGACTCTTTGCAACCCCATGACTGCAGCACTCCAGGCTCCTCTGTCCTCCACTGTCTCCTGGAGTTTGCTCAAATTCATGTCCATTGAGTTGGTGATGCTACTGAACCATCTCATTCTCTGTCATCCCCTTCTCCATTTGTCTTCAAACTTTCCCAGCATCAGGGTCTTTTCCAATGAATCAGATCTTCACATCAAGTAGCCAAAGTATTGGAGCTTCATCATCAGTCCTTCCAATGAATATCCAGGGTTGATTTCTTTTAGGATTGACTGGTTTGATCTCCATGTAGTCGAAGAGACTCTCATGAGTCTTCTCTAGCACCATAGTTCAAAAGCATCAATTTTTCAGCACTCAGCTTTCTTTATGGTCCAACTCTCATATCCATACATGACTACTGGAAAAACCATAGCTTTGACTATATGTACCTTTGTCGGTAAAGTGATGTCTCTGCTTTTTAACACACTGTCTAAAGAATGTTCAAACTACCAGACAATTGCACTCACTTCCCATGATAGTAAAGTTATGGTCAAAATCCTTCAAGCTAGGTCTCAGCAGTAGATGAACCAAGAACTTTCAGATATACAAGCTGGGTTTAGAAAAGGCAGAGTAACCAAATTACCAACATTCGCTGGATCATAAAGAAAGCAAGGGAATTCCAGAAAAACATCTACCTCTGTGTCATTGACTATGCAAAAGCCTTTGACTGTGTAGCTCATAATAAACTGTGGAAAACTGTTAAAGAGATGGGAATACCAGACCATCTTACCTGTCTCCTGAGAAACCTGTATGCTGGTCAAGAAGCAACAGTTAGAATCTTATATGGGACAACTGACTGGTTCAAAATTGAGAAAGGAGTATGACAAGGCTGTATGCTGTCATTTTGTTTATTTAAACTTATACAAGGAACACATCATGCAAAATGCTAGGCTGGATGAGCTAAGAGCTGGAATCAAGATTGCCAGGAGAAATATCAATAACCTTAGATATGCAGATGATACCACACGATCAGCAGAAAGCAAAGAGGAACTAAAGAGCCTCTTGATGAGGATGAAAAAGGAGTGAGAAAGCTGACTTAAAACTCAATATTAAAAACTTAAATCATGGCATCCTGTCCCATCACTTCATGGCAAATAGAAGGGGAGAAGGTGGAAGCAGCGACAGATTTCCTCTTCTGGGGCTCTAAAACCACTCCAGATAATGACTGAAGCCTTGAAATTAGAAGACAATTCCTTCTTGGAAGGAAAGCTGTGACAAACCTAGACTGCTAAAAAGCAAAGACTTCACTTTACCGACAAAGGTCCACATAGTCAAGGCTATGGTCTTTCCAGTAGTCATGTATGGATGTGAGAGTTGGACCATAAAGGAGGCAGAGTACTGAAGAATTGATGTTTTCAAACTGTGGTGCTGGAGAAAACTACTGAGAGCTCCTTGTCCATCTAAAAGGAAATCAACCGTGAATACTTGTTGGAAGGACTGTTGCTGAAGCTGAAACTCCAATACTTTGGCCACCTGATGCGAACAGTCAACTCACTTAATGTAAAAGACCCTGATGCTGGGAAAGATTGAAGGCAGAAGGAGAAGAGAACAACAGAGGGTGAGATGGTTGGATGGCATCACCGATTCAATGGACATGAACTTGGGCAAAATCTGGGAGATAGTGAGGGACAGAGAGGCCTGGTGTGCTGCAGTCCGTGGGGTCACAAAGAGTTGGATACGACTTGGCAACTAAACAACAACTAGTTTTGTCATAGTTTTCCTTCCAAGAAGCAAACATCTTTTAATTTCATGGGTGCAGTCACCATCTGCAGTGATTTTGGAGCACAAGAAAATAAAATCTGTCACTACTGCCACTTTTTTCCCTTCTATTTGCCATGAAGTAATGGGACCAGATGCTATGGTCTTAGTTTTTTAGTGCTGAGTTTCAAGTCAGCTTTTTCACTCTCCTCTTTCACCCTCATCAAGAGACTATTTTCTCTTCACTTTGTGCCATAAGGATGGTGTCATCTGCATCCAGGACTGATCCAATCATAGGAGGCACTGTGGATTATCTACTCAGCAGTCATTGCCATCATTACATGTTCCTTTTTAATAGAACCTTGATTATTTTAATATTTAGGACAGCAACATATCTGGTCCCAAGGGTCAGTAGAGATTGATTTCAGCCCAGTGATTCTGAACTGGAGATGATTTATCCCCACCATTAGCGACATATGGCAATGTCTGGAGACATTTTTGATTGCAGTAACTTGGGCAAGGGGGGATGATACGGGCATCTAAGCAATAGATGTCAGGGATGCTGCTAAACAGCTGCTAGACAGCACTCACATACACAGCAGAGTTATCCATCCCTAAATATCAGCAGTGATGAAGTTGAGAAACCCTAGTATAAACTAGCCATAGTGATCTTCCCATTTGCTAGAAATTGGTTTAGGACCATTTGGACCAATTCTAGCCACTGAAATGTAAGAGACACCTACTGGAACATATTTTTTCTCCTTGATAAAAAACAAAGACACTTTCCTGGAGTCCCAAGCAAGGTGTGGGACGGAAGAAGGGATCCAAGTCAGAGCTCCGGGGCTCCGTGGGGCCCGACCCGCTGTCTGGAGTCCCCCTTTCCAGACCATGTCCGGGACCACCTGGCTCCCCCCAAGCAGCCGGAGCCCGCTCGAGCCCCTCAGGGAGAGCGCTCCCCCGAGGGGCCTCGGGGCCTCCCCCGCCCACGGAGCAGCGCTCCAGCCACACCCCTGGGTCAATTTTTGCCCCCTCCCATCTGAGCAGTGTTACCAAACCCCCGGGGGACCGGAGGACCGGGGGCTGGCCTGGGTGGGGTGCCATGGAGCACCCCAGCACTCGCAGGGCCTCCTCCCAGACAGGGGAGGCTTGCGCCCGGGAAGTCTGGATGCTGAGATAGACTCCCTGACCAGCATGCTGGCTGAGTTGGACGGGGGTCGAGGTCACGCCCCGCGGCAGCCTGAACGGCAGGCTTACGAGCCCCCTGAGCCCCCTGCCTACCGCTCAGGGTCAGGCCCCTTGAGGCCGAATGGAGGGGCGCTTCCTCCCCCGCCGCTCCCAGGGTCCCCCACTCCGGCCTCCTATGCTACGGCCAGCACCCTCGCAGGCCCTGCCTTCCCTGTGCAAGTGAAAGTGGCACAACCCCTGAGAGGCTGCGGCCCTCCCAGGCGGGGTGCCTCTCAGGCCTCCGGGCCCTCCCCGGGCCCCCATTTTCCTCTCCCAGGCCGAGGTGAAGTCTGGGGGGCTGGCTACAGGAGCCACCGCGAGCCAGGGCGGGGGGTTAAGGAGGAGGCCCTGGGGGTCTCCGGCCCTGCAGGCGCAAGAGGAGGCGGGTATGGGTCCCAGGTCCCCCTGAGCCAGCTTCCCGAGGAGGAGCTTGAGAGGCTGACCAAGAAGCTGGTGCACGACATGAACCACCCGCCCAGCTGGGAGTACTTCGGCCGCTGTGGTGGCTGCGGAGAAGATGTGGTCGGGGACGGGGGCCAGGGCCATGGCCCTGGATCGCGTCTTCCACGTGGGCTGCTTTGTGTGTTCTGCGTGCGGGGCCCAGCTCCGGGGGCCAGCATTTCTACGCCGTGGAGAGGAGGGTGTATTGTGAGAGCTGCTATGTGGCCACCCTGGAGAAGCGCTCCACGTGCTCCCAGCCCATCCTGGACCAGATTCTGCGGGCTATGGGGAAGGCCTACCATCCGGGCTGCTTCACCTGTATGGTGTGCCACCGCGGCCTGGACGGCATTCCTTTCACTGTGGATGCCACGAGCCAGATCCACTGCATAGAGGACTTCCACAGGAAGTTTGCCCCAAGATGCTCAGTATGTGGTGGGGCCATCATGCCTGAGCCAGGTCAGGAGGAGACCCTGCGAATCGTAGCTCTGGATCTCAGTTTTCACATTGGCTGTTACAAGTGTGAGGAGTGTGGGCTGCTGCTGTCCTCTGAGGGTGAGTGTCAGGGCTGCTAACCACTGGATGGGCACATCTTGTGCAAGACCTGCAGTGCCTGGCAGATCCAGGAGCTCTTGGCCACCGTCACCACTGACTGCTGAGTCTCCCCAGGAGCACCTGCTGTGCCCTCCCTTCCCATCCACCACCTTCCCCAACAACTACCTTTATAACTTTGTCACCAAATGTTGTCTCCTCGTTCTCCAGTCATGAAATAACAACCCTGCCAGAGTTTACAAAAAAAAGACAAATTCAAGGAGAGCTTGCCAATTACTACCTAGTTTTAGCTGCTATCATATAATAATATGATGCTTACAAAGGAGATAGCATGGAAATACTAAGGATGGAAGAGTGAAAAGTCAGAATTAAGTTGGGCCTTATGATGTTGTTAGGTTATGACTGTAACCAACCCTTGAACTTTTCAATATGTAAGACAAATGAACTCCTTTTGTTAAGTCACTTTGGGTCAGGTAATCTGTTACTTGTAGCCTAAAGCATTTTTCCTTATGAACCAACCATTTTTCTTCTCCACTCTCCATCAAAGCAGTGAGATCCCAGAATCATTCATCTAGGAGCCATTACAAATGTGTGCTTTCTGGGCTAAACGAGACTTCTCAGGCTACCTGGAACTCACTCTTCCTATCCCTAGTCAACTTCCCCATGTGTGGAGTTCCAGTTTTTCAGTTCTTTCTTCAATCTGCATCCCCTTTCTCTATATAAGGTTAGAGACCTCGTTTCCTACTTCTCAGAGAAAATAAACAACAGCTGATGGAAACTCCCTCAGCCTTCTGACATCTCTTACAGATATACCTACATCCATACTCATCTTTGATTCTTTCCCCCATTGATGCTCATCATCTCCTCTCTTCTTCCACAATGGCAGAGGGGTCCCTCCTCTTGTTTAAAACTAACCTCCCCCTCTGTGCTTTGGACCTTGTTCCCCTGATGCCTCTTTGGGAACCTCTCTCCACCGATTATCTCCCCTCTCTCCTGAGTCTTTCACCTTTCTCACATCCTCACCTTCCTCGGGTGAGGAAAGATGCTCTTTGCTCATGCTAAAGATGGATGAGCAAACTTTTTCTAGATTTTTCAGGCTAAATCCAGTGATAGATAGATGATATACTTGTGCTCTGTTGCTTCAGTCTTGTCTGACTCTTTGCAACCCTATGGACTGTAGCCCACCAGGCTCCTCTGTCCATGGAATTTTCTAGACAAGAATACTGGAGAGGGTTGCCATGCCCTCCTCCAGGGGATCTTCTTGACCCAGGGAAGAGACCTGTGTCTCTTGCGTTTCCTGCATTGCAGGTGGGTTCTTTACCACTGAGCCACTGGGGGAGCCCAGATGATAGCATAGACAGACACGGATCCATTTGTGTGATGTATGTATAAAGGGTTATATGTGTACATCTCTTTAGAAATGCAAAGACTTTCTCTAGCTCAACGGCCATATAAAAACAGGTTGCTGGAAGGATTTGACAGCCCCATCCCAAGCTATGGGCTTCCCTGGTGGCTCAGACGGTAAAAAATCTGCCTGAAATGCAGGAGACCTGGGTTCAATCCCTGAGTCGGAAAGATCCCTGAAGAAGGGCTGCTGCTGCTAAGTCGCTTCAGTCGTGCCTGACTCTTAGTGACCCCATGGACTGCAGCCTACCAGGCTTCTCCGTCCATGGGATTTTCCAGGCAAGAGTACTGGAGTGGGGTGCCATAGCCTTCTCTGCTGGAGAAGGGAATGGCAACCAATTTCAGTACTCTTGCCTAGAGAATCCCATGGACAGAGGCTACAGTCCATGGGGTCACAAAGAATCAGACATGACTGAGTGATTAATGTTTTCACTCTCACACTTTCCCAGGCTATAGCTTGCTGGACCCCATGATAAAGAGAGAAAGATGGCAAATTATAGGAAAATGGCCACCTGCACCTGTCTCAGTTCCCCTTCACTCTCTACCTTAATATATCTGCCTCTTTGAACCCAAAATCTGCTGGGACCCATAGCGGATGGGTGGGCATGAGAGAGATATCTCGGGGGGAAGCCCCAAAGGGAAATCTGGGGTTGAAATGTCTCCCCCATGCACCAGGTGGAAAGTTTCAAGATAAACTGAAGAGAACTCTGGGTGAAAATTAGACATAGTTCATCCTATGAAGAGTTTGACTCCTCAGGGTCCATGAACCCCCTGGATAAGGTCAGCATCATTTGTGTGTGTGTGTGTGTGTGTGTGTGTGTGTGTGTGTTTGTATCTCTGATCCATCTGGATCACAAGAACTTCAAGAGGAGCTCTGCTCCTGAATCTAGAAGAAAGCAAGGAGATTGGGGAGCATGGAGGTGCCTCTGCACACCTGCCTAGTACACATATGGACCCCCTTGGGTGAAGAATCCATCTTCTTTCATCACTTGGGAAACTGTCACCACTCAGAGTTCTCAATTCCCAAGTCTGAGTCGCTAAGAAAAATGACAGCCCTTGAAAAGACTCAACAGGTGGAAAGAGTATGGTCAACATAATTGTCACCCAGCAAAGTTGAGCTGCTGGAGTAGACAGACAACAACTTTAAAAAATAATAATAGGGCTTCCCTAGTAGTTCAGTGGAGAAGGCAATGGCACCCCACTCCAGTACTCTTGCCTGGAAAATCCCATGGACGGAGGAGCCTGGAAGGCTGCAGTCCATGGGGTCGCTGAGGGTCAGACACGACTGAGCAACTTCACTTTGACGTTTCACTTTCATGCCCTGGAGAAGGAAATGGCAACCCACTCCAGTGTTCTTGTCTGGAGAATCCCAGGGACGGGGGAGCCTGGTGGGCTGCCGTCTATGGGTCACACAGAGTCGGACACGACTGAAGCAACAGCAGCAGCAGCAGTTCAGTGGTAAAGAATCCACCTGCCAATTAGGGAGACACAGGTTTGATCCCTGACCCGGGAGGCCCACGTGCCGCTGAGCAACTAAGCCCGAGCACCACAACTCCTGAGCCTGTGCCCTAGAGCCTAGGCCCATACTCCACAGAGAGAAGCCTCTGCAATGGAAGCCCATGCACCACAACTAGAGAGTAGGCCCCGCTCCCCATGACCAGAGAAAAGTCTGAGCAGCAACAAAGACCCAGCACAGGCAAAAATAAAATATATAAATGAATCAAATTATTTTTTAAAAAAAGAATGATAAAAAAGAAGAATGCAAAGAGATTCAAGTTCAGCACCAAATGTTCTATGGAAATAAATAGAATAAATAAAAAGAGTCATTTTACTGGATGAATCAAAGAAGATGATCACTGTTAAGAGACAAATTAATGAGTTAAAAGACCATGTGGAAGAAGCATCTCAAAAAAAAAAAAAAGAAAGAAAGAAAAAAACAGAGCAAAATGCCAAAAGATGAAAACCATGAAGGGAAAAAAATCAGCCTTGAAGACCCAGGAGATCTGCTATGGGAATAAGTGGGGGTAGGGGCTGGAAGAGTATGGAGCACCTAAGTTCAGGTCTCTTCTACCCCAGAAGTTCTCTCTGCTAACAGTAACATTTTAGTTCTCTTCGTAGCCAAAATTCTAGAAAAACTGTTTACACACTGCTGTCCCCACTTCCTCCTGCCCCCTCACTGCTCAGCCCACTGTAGTCAGATTTCTGTTTCCAATACATCCAAGAATGGCTCAGTGTCCCGAATGCTCCCTCAGTACCAAGTCCACTGACTGCTTCTCAATTTTTCTAACTTGACCTTTGGGTCACATTTCACTCTGTTCACCCTCATTTCTTTTTTTTTTTTTTGACAACCAAATATTTTTAGGGGTTTTTTTCCAGCTTTATTGAGATTTAATTAACAAATAAAATTTGTATGTATTTAAGATGTACAATATGATGATTTATTTATATATGCATTATCCCCTTTCTTTTTTTTTTTTTTTTTTTTTTGCTTTTGTTTGCAGCTGTGCCGGATTGTTGTTGCTGCCCACAGGCTTTCTCTAGTTGTGACGAGTGTGGGCTCCTCTCTCGTTGCGGTGCATGGGCTTCTCATTTCAGTGGCTTCCCTTGGTACAGGTCACAGGCTCTAGGTGCACAGGCTTCAGTAATTAATTGTGCCTCTTGGGCTGTAGAGCTTGGGCTCAGTAGTTGCGACACACCGATTTAGTTGTCCCACAGCTTGTGGGATCCTAGTTCCCAGACCAGGGATCAAACCCATGTCCCCTGCATTGGCAGGCAGATTCCCGACCACTGGACCACCAGGGAAGTCCCCCCTTTCCTTCTGGAAGCACTCTCTTCTCTTGGCTTCCCAAACACGATGGTGGTCAACCTATCCCAGCTTGCCCAGGACTTTGCCACCTCTGGCACAGAAAGTCCTGCATCCCACAAAGCACTCAGTTCCAGGAAAACCAGAAACGTGTTGCAAACTCATCTTTCTCCTTCCCCATGGTGTCTTAGTTTGGGCTCCCCCGAGAGAAAACTCTGAGACAAGGATTCAAGTGCAAGTAGTTTATTTTGGAGGTGATCCTGGGAAATACCAGCAGGGGTGCAAAGAAGTGGATCAGGGGAAAAAAGACAGCAGGTACAAGGTGGGAGCTTCATCCCAGCAGGGACCGCTGGGCAATAACTGGGACAAGGATCTCAGAGTCATCTCACCTGAGAGGTGAGGGAGCTGGGACATGTGTACACCAAGTTCAAGGTTTTGGTTGAGGGTTGTTCCAGGAAGCATTTTCCTCCTGACACTTCTCACCTGCCATCTGCCAAATAAGGAGGACTCCAGTGGCAGCTGCTGGCCATCGGAAGTCACTGAAAATGTGAGGACCAAGGATGTAAGCTGGACGTGACCACATCTGCTACACACAGGATTCTATCCTTGGGGTTTCCCTGGTGGCTCAGTGGTAGAGAATCTCCCCACTGATGCAGGAGATGTAAGCTCCATCCCTGGTCCTCGAAGATCCCACAAGCCCTGGAGCAGCTAAGCCTGTGCTCTAGATCCAGGGAGCTGAAACTGCTGAGCCCATGTGCCACAACTACTGAAGCCTGAGCCCCCTAAAGTCCATGCTCCACAACAAGAAAAACCACCACGAGAAAAGCACACAACAGTTAGAGAGTATGCCCCGCTCTCTGCAACTAGAGAAGAGCCCTCACAGCAACAAAGATCCAGCACAGCCAAATAAATAAATATCTAAATTAAAAAAAATTTTTTTAAGATTCTACCCTTGACCCAAGAGAAGTTCTTAGAATCTGGCAGAAGTTCACAAACCACCTAAATGTAAATGTGTTGTTTGCATGAGCATTTTTCTTCCCCATCTCTAGTAACAATAACTCCTTCTTTTCCATGATTTGAGCGGAAAACCTTGGAGTCATTCTTTACCCTGCTCTTTCTCTCACACCGAGCATACAGTTCATCAGCCAATCCCACTAGCTGTATCTTCAGATGTAGAGTTCTTCCTGCCTTTGCCATTAGCTCCCAGGTCCCCATCACCCCTCACCCGCATTATTGTAACAGCCCCAGGAGAGCCACAGAGGACCATCAACAGAGCCAGAGCCCAGTTCCTTTTCTTCTACCCCAGTCCAGGATGTCTGTTCTACCACATCACATTGTTCCTTTCCTAGAACTGCAGTCTGAGGCAAGAGTTACAAGGTTAGAGTTTTCAGGGATAATTCAGGTTTGTAGATAGCCCTTTGAAAGGCAGAAAGTGATATAGAAAAAAATCAACCATGCAAGGCACATCGCTTTGCCAACAAAGGTCCGTCTAGTCAAAGCTATAGTTTTTCCAGTAGTCATGTATGGATGTGAGAGTTGGACCATAAAGAAAGCTGAGCACTGAAAAATTGATGCTTTCGAACTATGGTGCTAGAGAAGACTCATGAGAGTCTCTTTGACTACATGGAGATCAAACCAGTCAATCCTAAAAGAAATCAACCCTGGATATTCATTGGAAGGACTGACGCTGAAGCTGAAGCTCCAATACTTTGGCCACCTGATTCGAAGATCTGACTCACTG
Source organism: Bubalus bubalis (assembly GCF_019923935.1). Lineage (NCBI taxonomy): Eukaryota > Metazoa > Chordata > Mammalia > Artiodactyla > Bovidae > Bubalus > Bubalus bubalis. Next base: position 99,892,282 of record NC_059165.1, on the reverse strand, counting down.
GAAAAGACCCTGATGCTGGGAAAGATTGAAGGCGGGAGGAGAAGGAGACAACAGAGGATGAGACGGTTAGATGGCATCACAGACTCAATGAACATGAATTTGATCAAACTCTGGGACATAGTTGAAGGACAGAAAGCCTGGCATGCTGCAGTATATGGGGTTGTAAAGAGTCGGACATGACTGAGTGACTGAACAACAAGAAACGCAGAATCCAAATCCCAGCTCTGCTCCTTATCCACTAAATGATGATTGACAAGCCATGAGGCCCCTCTGAGCCTCAGTTTTCCCTGCTATAAAATAGGGCTGGTGATTTTTCCAAACTCAAAGAACCATCATGAAGATTAAATGAAAGCTACTGCATCTATCTAGTGCACAATATATGCTTGATAAATCATGGCTTTTTTATGGCTGGTTTGCATTTTTGTGTGGCAGAAACCAACACAATACTATGAAGCAATCTGCCTCCAATTAAAACCTATGGCTTATTCATGTTGATGTTTGACAGAAAACAACAAAATTCTGTAAAGCAATTATCCTTCAATTTTAAAATAAATAATTTTGTTTTAATTGTGGCTTTTTTTTAACCACCAAGAATGCCCAACCTTTGGTCCCCTGGACCCAAAGTGTTAAAGAAGACCTCCTTCATGTTTTCCTCACTACCTGAAATTGGACAATGGTGAGAGATGCAGAAGGGAGATAGTTCCACTGTGAACCACTCCCCCACAGTGTGACTCAGAAAAGTGACCACAGCCCCCTTGCTTCCCCATTTCTCAACACACGTTTTGGAAGAAACTGGAACTTCCTCTTCTGAGATGGGCGAACTTTCCCTGACCCCAGGTAAACAGTTGCTTGGGCCGATGGTCCCCAGGGTGGAGAGCTTAGAACAGGATGCCCACCCACTCTGAAGTCTCTGGGCTGTTGTTGTTGTTCAGTCGCTAAGGTGTGTCTGACTCTTTACAACCCCATGGACTGCAGCACGCCAGGCTTCCCTGTCCTCCACTGTCTCCTGGAGTTCAAGTTCACGTCCACTGAGTTGGTGATGCTATCTAACCATCTCATCCTCTCCCGCCCTCTTTTCCTTTTGTCTTCAGTCTTTCCCCACATCGGGGTCTTTTCCAATAAGTCACTTTTTGTATCAGGTGGCCAAAGTATTGGAGCTTCAGCTTCAGCAACAGTCCTTCCAATGAATATTCAGGGTTGATTTCCTTTAGGATTGACTGGTTTGATCTCCTTGTAGTCCAAGGGACTCAAGAGTCTTCTCCAGCATCACAGTTCGAAAGTATCAATTCTTTGGCCCTCAGCCTTTTTAATGGTCCAACTCTAAGGGCTGTGTAGAGCATTAATTTTGATACTGATGAGCTAGGGGCAGGTGTGGAAATGGGAGGAGACAAGTACAGAGGGAATAGGAAGTGAAGTGAATGCCAATCCCCTACCCACTACTTCCCCTGCTCAGAATCTGCTTGCCTTAATCACTTGCTCTGAGTCATAACAGGAATGATTGTGCTAACTCAGGGCACTTGTTGATCAATACATTGATTGGTTTATACCCACCCCAATGCAGGGACTATCTGAAGAGATTGATGTATTGAGCTGTGCTCAGCTGGGGGTAGTACCAGCTCTCTGGTGGAGGGGGGCTGATTGCCACAGTGACTAGGAGGGGCACCTCTGGAATTTAATAGGTGTCACAGGCTGAATTGGGTCACTCCAAATTCACTTGTTAAAGTCCCAACCCCTGACATGTCAGAATGTTAAGACATTGGAGATAGTGTTCAAAGAGATAATCAAATTAAAAGAAGTCATCAGGGTGTGTTCTAATCCAGTATGACTGGGGTCCTTAAAGGAAGAAGAGATTATGACACAGAATTTATAAAGGGAAGACCTCCTGAAGACACAGAAGACAGCCACAGACCAGCCATGGAGAGAGGGCTCACCAGAAATCAACCATGCCAACACCTTGATCTCAGACTTCCAGGCTCCACAACTGTGGAACTTCCCTGGTGGTCCAGTGGTTAAGAATCCACCTTCCAATGCAGGAGACTCGGGTTCAATCCCTGGTCAGGGAACTAAGATCCCACATGCCTCTGGGCTACTAAGTCTGACTGAGCCTGCACACTCTAGAGCTAGTACATTGCAACGAGAGATGCCCACACTCAGCAACGAAGACCCAGTGCAGCCAAAGATTTTTAAAAATAAAATACATTTCTGTTGTTTAAGTCAGTTTATGACACTTTATTATGACAGTCCCAGCAAACTGACACAGTAGGCAAGGACCACACAATGAACTGATATTTTGAAAAGATCTAACACTGCAAGAGGGCTTCCCTGGTGACTCAGTGGGAAAGAATCCACCTGCCAATGCAGGAGATTCGGGTTCAATCCCTGGATTGGGAAGATCCCCTGGAGAAGGAAATGGCAACCCACTCCAGTATTCTTGCCTGGGAAATCCCATGGACAGAGGAGTCTGGTGGCCTACAATCCATAGGGTCACAAAGAGTCAGAGATGACTTAGCAACTACACAACAACATTGCAAGAGCTATTGGAGACAGTAGCATGGAAACATATATATTCCCATATGTAAAATATGCCAGCAGGAATTTGCTGTATGATGCTGGTGCTCTGGGACACCAGGGGTGGGATGAGGTAGGAGGTGGGAGGGAGGGCCGTGAAGGAGGGGAAATATATATGCCTATGGCTGATTCATGTTGATATATGGCAGAAACCAACACAATATTATAAAGCAATTATCCTTCAATTAAAAATAAATAATTTTTTAAGAGATAATAGTCCAAGAAGATCCATCCATAGTAAAATGAATTACTACATCAAAGAGCTTCACAAACCACCTAAAGGCACACGAGGGTAGGAAGATGTCTCCATTATTGTCCTGAGGATCTCACAAAGTCATGGCCTGGCCTGGGTGAGGAATTTTGACTTTCAGCTGGTCTGCCTTTCTAGAAGTTCCACAGCTCAAGTCTTGGCAGAAGTCTGATTCCACCAACTAGGTTGGGCAAACCTCATCCAGGACATGGAAACAGCTGCATGTCAGGAATTATTGCCCTTATGCTTCCCAGTGGGAAATGGTAAACCAGTCCAGTACTCTTGCCTGGAGAATCCCATGGACAGGGTATTCTGGTGGGCTACAGTCCATGGGGTTGCAGAGTAAGACACGACTGAGCATTGAGCATGGCACAGCTTCCCAGAAGTTGGTTCACATCAGGTAGACAGCAAAGGGTCCGAGTCCCATCACATTATGATCATGGTCCAAAGGAGCCATAGTGCTTTCAGTCCCAGCACAAATAATGTCAGACCTGGAGCTCCTGAAGTCCATATGGTTTCCTAAGAGCCATGATCAGGGACCCAGTGAGTTCCCTCCAGATCCCAGAACTGGGAGACAATTACTAAGACCTGGTGTCCCTCCTGCTCATCTACTCTGGACTGAGTTGTGTCCCACCAACCCCGCCCCCCCCCAAAAAAAAACTTCCATGTTAAATCCCAAACCCCAATTAGGCCCTATTAGGATGTAGGGCCTTAGGGGTGATTAGGTCTTGGGGTGGGTGGAGCCTTCATGAAAGGGATTAGTGTCTTTATAAAAGGGACCTCAATATGATATGACAGCCCTTGTATGCAGAATCTAATAAGAAATGATGCAAATGAACTTACAGAACAGGAAGAGACTCACAGACTTAGAGAATGACCTTAAGGCTGCCCGGGGGGAAGGATGCAGGGGAGGGAGAGTTAGGGAGTTTGGGATGGACGTGTACACTTTGCTCTATTTAAAATGGATAACCAACAAGGACCTACTGTAGAGCACAGGGAACTCTGCTCAATGTTATGTGGCAGCCTGGATGGGAGGGGAGTTTGGGGGAGAATGGATACAAGTGTCTGTGTGGCTGAGTCCCTTCACTGTTCACCTGAAACTATCACAGCATTGTTAATCGGCTATACCCCAATACAAAATAAAAAGTCTTTAAAAAATAAAAATGGACCCCAGAGAGTTCTCACCCCTCCCAGCATGTGAGGACACAGTGAGAAGATGACATCTGTGAGCCAGGAAACAGGTCATCACTAAACACTGTATCTCCCTGAGCCTTGATCCTGGGCTTGTCAGCTTCCAAAACTTTGAGAAAAAAAAAATGTCTGTTATGTATAAGCCATCCAGTGTACAATATTTTGTAACAGCAGCCTGAACAGACTAACACAATGCAACTGAACACGCCCCCAAGTCCTCACCCCAGAAATGATCTGACTCACACCCCAGAGACCTTGCTGCGTCCAGGCTGCTGGTTCCACCTTGGGTGCTGTCAGTTCCCACCGTTCACATCAGAAGGGCAGGAGGTTCTCACCTCCAAGAGCCGAGGGGCATGGTGTACGGATGGACCTCCACCCAGCCTCAACTCTGGGTTCAACAGGAACATTTCCGCTCACAAATCCAATACGTAGTTTTGTCGCAGGAGAGGTCATTCCAGGTGCCACCTTTGTTCATGCTGGCACAGTTCTCATTATTATAGAGGTTGTTGGGCTCCTGTGGGTCCCAAAAGCTGGATAAAGGAGAAAGTGGATATAGGGTGAGGTGAATAAATGGAGCACAGCGGATTTTTCAAGGCAGTGAAACTGCAGTTCTATACAATACTGTGATGGTAGATACATGACATCATGAGTTTGTCAAAACCCATAGAATTTTGGGAAGGTCCAATGGTTCAGCAGGTAAAGAATCCACCTGCACTGCAGGAGCTGCAGGAGACATGGGTTCGATCCCTGAGTCAGGAAAATCCCTTGGAGGAGGTATGGGCAACCCACTCCAGTATTCTTGCCTGAAAAATGCCATGGACAGAGGAGACTGGTGGGCTACAGTCCAGAGGGTTCCAAAGAGTCAGACACTACTAAGCAAGCATAGAATTTTACAGCACTAAGTGTGAACCTTAATCTGACCTATGGACTTAGGTTCATAATAATGTGTCTATATTGGTTCATCAATTGTAACAAAACCATGCTAATGCAAGATGTTAATAATGGGGGGAAAATGTGTGCAGGAGAAAAGGGATGTGGGAAACAGCGCTCTGTACCTTCTGCTCAATTTTCTAAATAACGCACTACTCAGCCATAAAAAGAATGAAATTTTGCCATTTGCAACCACACGGGTGGACTTGGAGGATATTATGCTAAGTGAAGTAAGTCAGAGAAAGACAAATACTATACGATATCACTTACATGTGGAATCTAAAAAATACAGCAAAATAGGGACTTCCCTCCTGGTCCAGTGGATAAGACTGTGCCTCCCAATGGCAAGGGGTGCAGGTTTGATCCCTGGTCAGGGACTAAGATCCCACATGCCTCTTAGCCAAAAAACCAAAACATAAAAAAACAGAAACAATACTAAAAAATACAACAAAATAGTGACTACAGCAACAAAGAGGCAGACTCACAGATGTAGAGAACAAACTAGCGGTTACCAGTGGGGAGAGGAAAGGAGAGAGGGGAGACATAGGGTTAGGGGAGAAAGTGGTGGAAAGTATTAAGTATAAAATAAGGTACAAGGTCCTTGTTGGTAGCACAGGGAACCCTCCTCAATATTCTGTAATAATCTAAATGAGAAAAGAATTTTAAAAAGAATAGGTATACTTATATGTATAACTGAACCACTTTGTGATACACCTGGAAAGCAAATGTAAAGCAACTATACTCCAATATAAAATAAAAGTTATTGGGGACTTCCCTGGCAGTCCAGTGGTTAAGAATTCACCTTCCAATTCAGGGAGTGTGGGTTCGATCCCTGGTCAGGAAGCTAAGAGGCCACATGCCTCAGTGGCCAAAACACAAAACAGAAGCAATATTGTAACAAGTTCAATAAAGACTTCACAAATGATCCACACCAAAAAAAATCATTAAAATTAAATAAAAATTACTTTTTAAAAGTAAACAATTTTTAAAATAATAAAATTTAAAAATAAGCTTTAAGGATATATTGTACAACATAGGGAATATATCCAATATTTTATAACTTTAAATGAAGTATAACTTTAATAATTGCAAATCACTATGTTGTACACCTGTGACATATAATACTGTTTATCAACTATACTTCAACTTAAAAATAATGATAAAAGGAAAAATAAAGTCTATTAATTTAAAAAAAAATACCAGAAAAAAGAACAAGAAAAGCCTTCATGGCTCAGGGCTCTTTCTTCCACCTGAATCATTCCTTCAGCCTTTCAGAATTACATGAAAATGTTGTGTTGTCCCCGTCACCCCAGCAGCTTGTCTGTGCTAACGCAGCCCCATGTCCCTGTTCACCAGGAATTCTCCAGGTTCCTGAATCAGTTTCCTGCATCTGGTCAGTTTCTGTTCTCTTCCAAAGAACACTTTTGTTAAACCACATCCCTCTCAACCTTCCAAGTGATGTAGTGTTTTAGGTCATGTTCCCTTTTTTTTTTAATTGGGGTATGATTGCTTTACAGTGCTGTGTTGTTTCTGCTGTACAGTGAAGTCAACCAGTTATATGTATACATATATCCCCTCCCTCTTGGACCTTCCTCCCACCCTATCCCCCGTCCCACTCTTTCAGGTCATCAGAGGGCACACAGCAGAGCTTCCTGTGCTTTATAGCAAGTTCCCACTAGCTATCTGTTTTACACGTGCCAGTGTATACATGTCATTTGTCTGGTTTGTTTTGTTCTGCTTTTATCTCACAATTTGTTCCACCCTCCCCTTCCCCTCAACCACCACTGTGTCCACAGAGCCAAATTTGGCAATTCAGGTGCATGGGATTTATTAAAGGGTGTTCTCAGGAGAGGGGGATGGAAAGAAGAAGGATGAGGCAGGGGATAGAAGTGAGCAAGGATATGGGTTTAGCCTGGTCTAGACTCAGCCTGAACCCACAGGGAGCTCTGGAATTTAAATAGCACAACAGAGTTTTTCCAACTTGAAACAAGGGGTCCAGGCAGCTCGTAGCCTGTCATTGTCTGTGGCATGACTTCAGTGGGAGTGGAGTAACCTCCTAGCTGAACAGGCTTCCATTCAGCTGAGGTCACCTCTCTGGAGAAAGCGTAACTGTGAGCCTTTAGCAGCCAATGCCCCCTGCTGGGGGGTGCCTGCACCAGCCCCCAAAAGGGATCTGAGCTGAGGACCTGCAGTGACACACCATCCCATGCCATCTCTATTTACAGAATTCTACCTCCCTCCAGGAATCTTCAATAAAAAAATAAAACCCGCAGACAAAACACTAATATCTCTAATATATAAAGAGTTCCCCAAAATCAATAAGAAAAAGACCAAAACTCCAATATAAAAAACACACAAAAACCTTTCCATGTGCTGCAAGGAAAGATCCCATGTGCCACAACTAAGACTCAACACAGACCAATAAATAAATATTTATTTAAAATACACAAAAGATATGAATAGATAATTCACAGAAAAGTTAATACATATGGCTATCAAACATATGAAAAGACATTCAACCTCAAGCATAACAGAAATGCAAATTAATACTACATTGGCCTCTCAGTACCCTATAATGACCAATATGGGAAAAGAATCTTAAAAAGAGTGAATATACGTAAATGTATAACTGATTCACTTTGCTGTACAGCAGAAACTAACACAACATTGTAAATCAACTATACTCCAATAAAAATTAATTTTAAAAAATACTACATTAGTATTCCATTTTTCACCTATGATTAAAACAACAAAATTCCAAAAGTTTGATGAGCATTTGGGGAAAAAAAAAATGTAAGTCAAGCTGGTGAGAGAATAAATTGGTATAATCATATGGGGGACAATTTGTTAATATTTACTTAAAATACAAATACAGACATGGCTGTATTTGTATTTTAAATAAATACAAATTTAATACATACAGTATAAATAAATACAAATTTTCCCTGGTGGCTCAGTGGTAAAGAATCTGCTTGCCAGTGAAGGACACATGGGTTCGGTCCCTGGTCTAGAAAGATCCCACATGTTGGGGAGCAGCTAAGCCCGTGCACCACGCCTACTGAGCCTGTGTTCTAGAGTCCAGGAGCCGCAACTACTGAAGCCCTCACCCCCAGAGCCTGTGCTCCGAAACGAAAGAAGCCAGCACAATAAGAAGCTGGCGGACTGCAGCTAGAGAATAGCCCCCACTTGCCACAACTAGAGAAATCCCACAGGCAGCAACAAAGATCCAGCACAGCCAAAAATTAATTTGTTAATCAATTAAATTATTTTAATAAATAAAATTAAGTACAAATACATATTCTCCTTAAGAAGATAGAGCATGGTGGCTGACAGCATGGACTCTGAAGCCCGGGTGTATGGCACTACCACCTGCCAGGTGTCTGACCTTGGGACGATCACGTAACCTGTCTGTGCCTCTGTCTCCATGTCTTTAAATGGAGAGGATAACAGTACTTTCCTTATAGAATTACTAAGAAAATTAAATAAATCAGTTAATACAAAGAATGCTTCCCCAAATGAGATCCTGCTCATTCTTTTGGCAAATCAAAAATCTTCCTCTTGGGACTTCTCCAGTGGTCAAGACTCTGAGCTTCCACGGCAGGGAGCACGGGTTTGGTCCTTGGCCGGGGAACTAAGACTCCAAATGCCATGTGGCATAGCCAAAAATAAATAAATAAAAGATCTTTAAAATAAAATTAAAAAGCATGCATCTTTAAAAAAAATAATCTTCCTCTTCCTCTTGCCCTATAGCCATGGCATCTTTTCTCTCTTTTTTTCCCCTCAACCATTGGTCTGGGGACTCGATATGTTTGAGCAGTTGTGCTAAAAGGCTGAGATGTTTTAAGGAGGAAAAAAATGTTCAGGCACCAGAAACCCTATCAGAAAAAAAGCACCCTTGTGCTTCCCTTGTCCAGCTCTGCCTGGGATGTGTGTGTGTGTGTGTGTGTGTGTGTGTGTGTGTGTGTGATTGCTTTTGTTTACTGTTTTAATTTTTTAATTTATTTTTAATTGGAAGATAATTGCTTTACAATATTGTGTTGGTCTCTGCCATATATCAGCATGAATAAGCCACAGGCATACATATGTCCCCTCCCTCTTGAACCTCCCTCCCACCTCCCGCCCCATCCCACTCCTCTAGGTTGTCACAGGGCACCAGGTCTGAGTTCCCTGAGTCACAGAGCAAATTCCCACTGGCTAGCTATCTTACATACGGTAATGTATATGTTTCTACTCTGATCTCTCAGTTCAACCCACCCTCTCCATCCCCCACTGCCTCTTCAAGTCTGTTCGCTATGTCTGCATCTCCATTGCCGCCCTGCAGATAGGTTCATCAGTTCCATCTCTCTAGATTCCATATATATGCATTGATACATGAAATTTGGTTTTCTCTTTCTGACTTACTTCACTCAGTATAACAGACTCTAGGTTCGTCCACCTCATTAGGACTGGCTCAGATATGTCCTTTCTTATGGCTGAGTAATATTCCACTGTGTATATGTACCACAATTTTTATTTAGTGTAGTTGCTTTACAATGTTGTGTTAGTTTCTGCTGTATAGCAAAGTAAATCAGCTATACATATACCCCCCTTTTTTGGATTTCTTTCCCATGAGGTCACCACAGAGCACTGAGTTCCCTGTACTATGAAGTAGGTTCTCATTAGTTATCGATGTTATACATAATATCAATCCCAATCTCCCAGTTCATCCCACGACCCCTTTCCCCCTTGGTATCCGTACATTTGTTCTCTACATTTGTGTCTCTATTTCTGCTCTGTAAATAAGATAATCTATATTCATTTTTTCAGATTCCACATAAATGCATTAACATATGAATTTGTTTTTCTCTTTCTGACTTACTTCACTCTGTATGACAGTCTCTAGGTCCGTCCACATCTCTACAAATGACCCAATTTCATTCCTTTTTATTCAACCTGGAATTCTAAAGAATCTGCTGGTTTGGACTTCACAAAGACCTACAAGGAAGAGAGACCCAATAAGCCCTGGATACTTGCCTCAGTGTGACGGGTGACCCATCCAGCCACCTCCAGTCCCCTTCGACATTTCTGTCATTCAGCCCCAGCCAGTACACCCGTGGAGATCCGTGAGCCTTGGCCACAAAGTCCTGCAAGTACAAATATCATTCAGCCGTCAGTTCTTCTACATATACCCTGCTTGTCTCACATATATTCAGGGCTTGTGAATGCCACCCCAGTACCCATCCCAAATCTCCATGGCATACAGAACAAGATCAAAACCTTCCTCCCACTTGAGCACCTGCAGTGGGAATAGTCATGCTGCTTTCTCGAAAAACCTATGAGCCACTCTGTGCCTCAGTTTCCACCTCTGTAAAATGGGATAATAGTAGCTACCTCCTTATAGAGTTATTGACAGGATTGAATGGATTAATATGCATAAAGAATTCAAAACAGTGTCTGACATGCTGCAAGTCCTGTGACATCCTATTTCATGGGAGTATAGAATATGTTCAACATTGTGTTAGTTTCTCCTGTACAACAAAGTGAATCAACTATATGTATACATATATCCCTTCCCTCTTGAGCCTCCCTCCCACCACCTCCATCCCACCCTTCACAGAGCAGTGAGCTGAGCCCCCTGGGCTCCCTGTGCTGTACAGCAGCTTCCCACTAGCTAGCTATTTTACACACGGGGGTGTATATATGTCAATGCTACGTTCTCAGTTCATCGCACCCTCTCCTCCCCACCCTGTGACCACAAGTCCATTCTCTATGTCTCCATCTCTGTTCTTGCCCTGCAAATAGGTTTGTCACTACTATTTTTCTGTATTCCATACAGTACTGCAACATCTTAACATTTAACGTATAATTTAAGGAACAATTCTAACAATAATAACTGATATCTTGGATTTCCTGGTACTTTCACACTCCCAACCCCTGCAGTCCTAAGCGACATCCAGGCAGAAAAGGAATTCATTGCTTCAGAAAAAGAACGTGGGGGAGGGGAGAAATAGGAGATTCCCAGCTTTGGATTTCATAAGCCCAGGCCTTTGGGAAGAAAGAAAGGACTTGGATCAAAGATGAGAAGAAAACATCATGATTTAAAGCAACTCCTGGAGTTCCTGATGGTACAGTGGATAAGAACCCACCTGACAACATAAGGGACACAGTTCGATCCCTGATCCAGGAAGGCCCCATCTGCCGCAGAGCAGCTAAAGCCCCTGTGCCACAACTACTGAGCCTGCATGCTGCAACTACAGAAACCCATGCACACAGAGCCCGTGCTCCACAACAAGAGAAGCTCCCGCGATGAGAAGCCCAAACGTCTCAACGAAGAGTGGCCCCTGCTCAATGGAACCAGAGAAACCCCACATGCTGCCATTTGCAGCAAAGTGGATGGACCTAGAGAGTGCCATACTGAGTGAAGTCAGACAGAAAAGGAGCAAGATCGTATGACATCTCTTATACATGGAATCTGGAAAGAAATGACACAACTGAACTTACAAAACAAGAGACGCACAGACTTAGAAAAGGAACTCATGGTTGCCAAAGGGAAGTGACGGTTCAGGAGTTTGGGAAGGTGATGTACACCTTGCTATATTTAAAGTGGATAATCAACAAGGACCTATTGCATAGCACAGGGACCTCTACTCGATGTCATGTGCCAGCCTGGATGGAAGAGGGGTTTGGGGGAGAATGGACACATGTATACGTATGGCTGAGTCCTCTCACTGTTCCTTGCACCTGAAATTATCATGCCATTGCTAATTGGTTATACCCCAATACAAAATAAAAAATTTAAGGTTTGAAATAAATCAATAAATTTTTTGAAGAGAACCAACATAGCCAAAAATAAATAAATAAAAATTGAAAAATAAAGCAATCCTCTCCAGGTAAACTGATCTATGGTAAGGAAACCAGATGTGTAGTTTCCTGGGGTGGGTGGGGGTGACTGGAAGATGGCATGAGAGAACTCCCTGGGCTGTGGAAACATTCTAAATCTTGGCTGGGTTGACAGTTACACAGATGCCTACATATGCCAAAACTCAGTGAATGTACACTTAAGATCTGTGCATTTTACTCCATGCAAATCATATCTCACTCACTCAATCTTATTCAAGACCAAGATTTCCTAAAAGGTAAAGACAAAAGATGGCAATGGGAAAGAAGCTATGGAAATGTAGACATGGTGGGTGCCAGGAAGAAGGCTCTGCATTTCATTCTCTGGTAAAGCCCGAGGTGATAGCCAAAACCCCAGATGGATATGAAAACTCTAAAAAGTAGAGGGACTATGGACCTTGTTTCTTGGGTAAAACCCCAGAGAAGTATCAGGAAATCAGAAAGAGCAAAGTGCTGCTCAGCCCATCAAATCATCATAGTGCCCTGAAGCTGAAGCTCCAATACTTTGGCCACCTGATGTGAAGAGCCAGCTCGTTGAAAAAGACCCTGATGCTGGGACGGATTGAGGGCAAGGGGAGAAGGGGGCAGCAGAGGACGCGATGGTTGGATGGCATCACCGACTCAATGGACATGAGTTTGAGTAAACTCCGGGAGGTAGTGGAGGACAGAGGAGCCTGGCGTGCTGCAGTCCATGAGGTCACAAAGAGTTGGACGTGACTTAGTGACAAGATAACAATGACACCTAGCACATAGGAGGTGTTCAAAAAATGTTGATTGAAATAACAAGTTAATAAGTGAGCTACACAAGCTTCCCAGGTGGCTCAGCAGTAAAGGATCCACCTGCAAATGCAGGAAACACAGATTCAATCCCTAAGTCAAGAAGATACCCTGGAAAAGGAAATGGCAACTCTCTCCAGTATTCTTGCCTGGAAAATCCCATAGACAAAGGAACCTGGTAGGCTACAATCCATGGGGTCACAAAAGAGTTGGACATGACTTAATGACTAAAAAAGTGAGCTACACACTTTGCACAGGTTATCTCATTTGATCTTCATGGTAACTCACTGAAGCAAGGATTGTTAACCCCATTTTACAGATGGGAAAATTGAGGCACAGAGCAGTTAAGTAATTTGTCCAGGATCATTCACCCAATGGATGTCCCAGTGGATACCAGCTTGGAACAAAGATATTGAGGACCAGATATGCACTCCCCTCCACCTTGACCCCATATAAGCCATCCCTATTCAGAAGAAAAACAGATAATCCCAACTGATTGAGATGAAATCTCCACCACCTTGGTATGATAGGAGCGCAAAGAGGAAGGAAATGAGTTATTTAAAGCAAAGTTATATTTCTTAACTATCTGAGTTTAGCTGTTGTTTAGTTGGAATATGACTTACACCTGCCCCATTCACATCATCTAATCTAATCTCCAAAAAAAAAAAACCCTGTATTAATTACTCAATACAAATGATGCTATGAAACAGAAGGAATTTTTTTAAAACAGAGAAGATATAGAGGGAAAAAATAAGATGGTAGCCTAAATCTAACCAAATCAATAATTACATTAAATTTAAATGATCTTTTGCTGGGTCATATGGCAGTTTTCCCTTTTTTCTCTTTTTTTTAATATTTACTATTTTTATTTATTTATTTGGCTGTGCCAGATCGCAGTTGTGCCATGTGGGAATCTCCAGTTGCAGCATGCGGGATCCAGTTCCCAGACCAGGGCTTGAACCCAGGCCCGCTCCATTGATAGCATGGAGGCTTAGCCACTGTACCACCAGGAAAGTGAAAGTCGCTCAAGTCATGTCTGACTCTTTGTGACCCCATGGACTATACAGTCCGTGGAATTCTCCAGGCCAGAATACTGGAGTGGGTAACCTTTCCCTTCTCCAGGGGATCTTCCCAACCCAGAGATCAAATCCAGGTCTCCCTCTTTGCAGTCAGATTCTTTACCAGCTGAGCCACCCGGGAAGCCCAAGAATACTGGAGTGGGTAGAAGTTCCCATATGGTAGTTTTATTCCTAGCTTTTTAAGGAATTGCCATGCGTGTGAATGCTCAGGCGTGTCCAACTCTTTGCAACCCCATGGACTGTAGCCTGCCAGGCTCCTCTGTCCATGGGATTTCCCAGGCAAGAATACTGGAGCAGGTTACCGTTTCCTACTCCAGGGGATCTTCCCGACCCAGGGATCAAACCTGCATCTCCTATGCCTCCTGCATTGGCAGGCGGATTTTTTTTTTTTTTTTAAACCACTGAGCCACCTGGGAATTGCCATACTATTCTCCATAGTGGTTGTATCAGTTTACACTTGCATCAACATTGTAGATAAATGGATAAAGACAATGTAGTACATATGTACAATAGAATATGACTCAGCCATAAAAAGAATGAATTTGAGTCAGTTGCAGTGAGGTGGATGAACAAAGAGTGAAGTAAGTCAGAAAGAGAAAAATAAATATCGTATATTAATGCATATATATGGACTCTAGAAAAATGGTACTGATGAGCCTATTTGCAAGGAAGGAATGGAGACATAAATGTAGAGAATGGACTGTGGACACAGCTGGGGAGCAGAGGGTAGGACAAACGGAGAAAGTAGCATTTTCATATATACACTATCGCATGTAAGACAGTTAGTGAGAAGTTGCTGTGTAACACAGGGAGTCCAACCTAGAGCTCTGTGACAACCGAGAGGGGTAGGATGGGAAGGGGGAGCAAGGCCCAAGAGGGAGGGATATATTCATATAGTTATGACTGATCTGGGCTGCTCTGATAGCTCAGTTGGTAAAGAATACGCCTGCAATGTGGGAGACCTGGGTTCGATCCCTACAGAACCAACACAACATTGTAAAGCAATTATCTTCTAATTAACAAATTTTTAAAAAATTGTAAATGATCTTATAATACCAATTAAAAGCCAGAGATTCAAAGATTGAATTAAAAAAAAAATAAGACCCCACTATATGCTGTCAACAAGAAATCTTAAAATAATGACATAGGTTGAAATTAAAAGGATGGGGGAAAATAAACCTGGCAAACACTAATAATCAAATAGTGCTGTGAGTTTTATGGTCAAGAACAAAACTAGCTTCCTGGGCTCCAACCCCAGCTCTGACATTTACTAGTTGTAACAAGCAAGCTGCTTGAGTGAAACAAGCCTCAGCTTTGTCCTCTGTGAAGTGCTGATAGGTAATGATATGCACAGCTTTGGTAGTATTAAGTCATTAAAGTTATCTACACTTATTTCAATTCTCCTCGTACATACACACAGATGAAACTGTCTCTTTCTATCACCTTAAAACGTAAGAGTGCCCATGTGACTTTCTTTGTGAGTGCATGTAGGTAGAAATTTTGCCTCATACACTTCCACCATTGAGCTATAGGGACTGGCTGTCATTTTAACATAGCATAACCTCTCCTGACTCTCACCTAATTTATAGGTCTGTTGTTAGAATTATGTTAATGCGTGTAAAATATCTGGAATACAGCCTAGAGAATAGAAAGTGCTACCAAAGAGATAGCCATTATTATACCTCCATGTTAGAGAGGAAACTGAGGCTCAGATTAGATAAGTCAGCACAATCGAGATTTGAACTCAAGCAGTAACCTCAATACTAAAAGGTCTAGTGATTCAAAAGCAATTCCAGTTTCTTTACATTCAGGCCAGGGAAGGATGTGTAAATCCTAGGACAGAGGCAGGCTGGCCCTGCTGGTTCTCAAGGATGTGGAAGGGACAGCTCACCTGTTCATCAGAGTTACTGATGATGACCAAGTGAGAGTAATTCTCCTGGCAGAACTTCCGGGCTTCATCCCATGACTTGGTGCTTGGAGAGAAGTAGTAACACTTACCCTGAAAAGGGAGCCAGCCTTCAGGGCAGGTGACCCTGGTACAGTCTGGGGACAGGATAGGATTCTGTCAGAGTGGCCCCAGAACCAGAGTAATGTACATGGTATGCCATGTACAGGTGTTCAGGCTGGGCACTGCTCAACTCTAGAGGGGGTTGGGAGGGAACCACGCACATAGATTGCACTGAGAATCACTCCCAAGGATTTGTGCTCTGTACCGGCTCCACCACGCACCCCCCCCCCACAACTCAGGGAAGTTCCCCAAGTCCCACTTACCTAATAAGCCCCGAAGTTCCAGCACGGACTTGTTGGTGTCAGCTCTTATGCGCTCAATGTCCTTCTTCAGGCCAGCTAACCCCATCATGCCAGTCACTGTTAGCAGGAACGGGCTGAATGGTTAGAGACCCAAACCCCCATCTACCCACCTACCAATTACTGACTACAGACACACCAGACAGAGGCAAGAGTTTTGCTCCCCACCACACCCATGTTCTAGTGGGTGAAACTCAAAAAAACATGGTCAGTGCCCAAGAGGAGTCCTAGAGTTACTCAGAGGAGAGATTAATTCCTGAGGCTTGAGGGAGAGTAGAGATGGTGGACTTCCTGGAGCAGATGGGTTTTAAAGGGAAATGGTGGTTCTGTATTAGTGAGGAGGCTCAACAGTCAGGGGTCACCTTGCCACCTTGGAAGCAAAGATCCAGAGGCAAGCATGTTGGGAAAGGCTCATGCAGTAAAAGTCAAGGAGAATCTCACAGGAGCTTGAGCTCCAAGTGGGATGAAGTCTGGTATCTGGGTCCTTGAATGCCAAGCCAAAAGTTTTGCACTGGACTCTGGGCAGTGAGAAGCTGATGGTTTCTGAGTGTAAGAGTGGCTTGGTCTGAAGTGTGGGGTGAGGGAGTGTGGAATGGAGCAACTTTCAGATATCACCAATCATAGTGAAGGCCTCTTCTACAACTAATGTGTTCCCACTACTCTCAACAAATTGGCCCTCCGCCAATACTCCCCAGGGCCATCAACAGATGATGCTTCAATTAGACAAAATAGAAATATTAGATAGATAACTCAATAGGTAGGTAGATAGATGATCTATAGATGATTGATAAATAGGTAATAGATAGATGCTGCTGCTAAGTCGCTTCAGTCGTGTCCGACTCTGTGCGACCCAATGGATGGCAGCCCACCAGGCTTCCCCATCCCTGGGATTCTCCAGGCAAGAACACTGGAGTGGGTTGCCATTTCCTTCTCCAATAATCTATCTGTCGATCATCTATCTATTATCTATTTATCAATTGTCTATCATCTACCTATCTAGTTTTCTATCGTCAATTATCTATTTCTTCATCATCAATAGATAGATAGATGATTGATGAAGAAATAATTGATGAGAGAAAACTAGATAAGTAGATGATAGACAATTGATAAACAGATAATAGATAGATGATTGACAGATAGATAATAGTAGACAGACAGACAGATAACATACATGTTATCCTTGACACTCTTTCCTCTCACCCACCACCATTCCCACTCACCCATCCCCAGGGTCAGTCAATTTTACCTCCTAAACCTTTCTACTCTACCTACTTCTCTTCAACCCCTTGACTTTTACAGCCACAACCCTCAGCTAAGCAACCATTCTCTCTCAACTACCCATCCTCCTCCCTTGTACTTAAATGTTGCCTCCTACTACAGGACCTCTGCACATGCCTGAGACTCTCAACTCCTTACCTAGTTAATTCCACATTTCCTGAGTCTAACAGATTCACTGCATTCCCTGCCCTCATTGGCCATAAGGTTCCTGATGAAGCAGACAGTTCATCACATAACTAACTTATGATAAATGTCACGAAACAGAAATTCAAGAGGCAAGGAGAGACCATAACAGGGTCTGAGCCTCAGCTGGAGGCGTGGAAAGGCTGCCCTCGCTATGGTGAGTTAAAGAGGGCTGCAAATTCTTTGCCCTTCCCCCAAGGGGTGGCAGGATTACCTACTCTCCTTCTGAATCTAGGCTGGTCCTGTGACTAGTTCTGACCAACAGAGTGCAGTGAACCTGTGGCTGTGTAATTTCTGAAGCTGGGCCCTAACACCACCATGCTATGAGGAAGCTCAAGTTACGCATGTGGATAGAGGTGCCCCCAGGCACCAGCCATGTGAGTGAAGCTTTCTGGGACCTTCCAGCCCAGCCCAGCTACCCAATGACCCCAGCTCACCCCATAAAGAGTGGATATACCATGCTGAACTGTTCTGAATTCCTTCCTTGTAGATTTGCTGGGATTATAAGTGACAACGCTGGGAGGAAATAAAATCCATGTTTCTTTGCAACCACCCCCCAGAAAAATGACCACATTTCCAGCACTTGACAACCACAGTGACTCTTGGCCACCATACTGAGAAACAGTGGAGGTCTATATACACGCATGTACATGCACACACACACACTCCACAGGGACAGGGACTCTGTCTGTTGTGTTCACCCCTCTATGCACCTGTCCCCCACCCTGGGACCTAGCACAGTGCCTGGCAAACATGGGGTTGGGGTTGGTGATGAAGCTGGATTTGACAGTCATGTTGGTGCTCAACGTGGCTTGAAGGGATGATTGACACCACTCACCGTTCGCTCGCCATGCCATCTGCTGAAAGGTCAACATCCTCAGCTCTTCCACCACCTCCTGGTCTATGAGAAGGAGTCCAGCTTGAGGCCAGGTTGGACTACATATCCTCCCATTTGTTGTTGTTGTTCTTATTTAGTCACTAAGTCGTGTCCGACTCTTTTGCAACCCCATGGACTGTGGCCCCCAGGTCCTCCCATACCCCTTTCCCGGTTTCTCTGCAAGCCCCTTTCTCGCCTTACTCACACTTGATCAGGGTCACAACCAGACCGGTGCAGCCCATGAGCAGTGACACCACCACCAGCAGACACAGGCACACCATCAGTCTCTCCTGGTAACACCTAGGACCTCCGAACTTCTGACTGATCCAGGGCACTGGAGTTGCTGCGGGGTGAAGACAGGGACAGAGACACTGACGCTGGTACGTCATTGAGGAAAGGACCCTTGAACTTTTCTCCAAGAGTGGGGATGGGGTGTAGGGGGGCAAAGGATTAGGGTCATGACTATATCATCAGGTGGGGTCAGCAAGAGAATGTCAAACACAGCAAACCCTGAAGAAGCCCGGAACATTTGTGGAATACATCCTATGGGCCCAGCATTCTGTCACACCCTTACTATCTTCTTGAATCCTCACCCTTATGACAGAGGTTTAATTGTTCCCATTTTGCAAATAAGTAAACTGAAGGCTTAGAGACGTTGTGCATAACCTGGACCCAGTTCTTCTCTTTTTCATCCTTTTTTTTAATTGGGGTATAACTGCTTTACAATGTTGTGTTAGTTTCTGCTGTACAGTGAAGTGAATCAGCTATACACACAGATCAGTATATGTACAGTATACATCTCCCTTCTCTTGAGGACCCCCCCACCCCCCATCCCCACCCCTCTAGGTCATCACAGAGCACCAGGCCGAGCTCCCTGTGCTATACAGCAGCTTCCCACTAGCTGTCTATTTTACACAGGGTGGTGTATACACAGCAATGCTATCGCTCAATTCATCCCACCCTCTCCTTCCTCCACTGTGTCCACATATCCATCTTCTACGCCTGCGTCTTTATTCTTGCCCTGTATATATCTGTACCATTTTTCTAGATTCCATGTATATGTGTTAATATGCAGTATTTGTCCTTCTCTTTCTGATTTACTTCACTCTGTATGACAGACCCTAGCTCCATCCACATCACTACAGATGACCCAGTTTCATTCCTTTTTATGGCTGAGTAATATTCCAGGATATATATGTACCACACCTGCATTATCCATTCATCTGTTGATGGACATTTAGGTTGCTTCCATGTCCTGGTTATTGTAAATAGTACCCAGCTCTTCTCTTTAACATTTAGGATGTATCATCTTTTATGCTCCAGCAGCCCCCCACCCAAGTTGCTCTGCAGGGGCCCAAACTATGGACACTTGCATCCCCTAACTTACATGTAAACAGGAGGTAGGGCTTGAGGAGTACCTGATAGCCATCCTGGGTCCCTATGGGTCTGGTCTAGACTCAAAAAGGCGGCGCTTCAGAGAGGAAATGTTTCTCTCCAAGGGTCTTACTCCAGAGCTCACACACACTGGCCACCGTGGGAGGGGAGACAGAGGCACATCCCCAAAGTACTTACTGGCTATGGGCGGCTGGGATGCAGGATGTATCGGATCAGTGCCTAGGAGAAAGGCAAGAGACGTTTATTCAGAAGTTACTGAAAGACTTTGTCTTCCAAGATTAACAACCTCCCCGAAGCCCTCTGATTTGCTCTTTGGTTAGAATTGGGGAATGGAGGGGAGTTCCCTGGTGGCACAGTGGTTGAGAATCCGGCTGCCAATGCAGGGGACATGGGTTCTATCCCTGGTCTGGGAAGATCCCACATGCCTCGTGCACCACAACTACTGAGCCCATGCTCTAGAGCCCAGGAGCCACAACTATTGAGTTTGAGTGTGCCAGCTCCTGAAGCCCACGCACCCTGGAGTCCATGCTCCAGGGCAACAAGAGAAGCCCACCCATCCCAACTAGAGAGTAGCGCCCGCTCGCCGCAACTAGAGAAAAGCCTGGGCAGCAAAAAAGACCCAGCTGAAAGACTTTGTCTTCCAAGATCAACAGCCTCCCCCCGAAGCCCTCTGATCTGTTCTCTGGTCAGAACTGGGGGCTGGAGTAAGGACTTCCAAGTCCCCCTCTAGGACATCGTAATGGGCTTACCCAGATGAGGAGTCAAGCTGGTGACAGGGGTGGCATTCAGGCCTGGAAGGGATCAGAAAGACAGCAGTCAGGCATAGCAGGATCTCAGCCAAGGGAACAGGATGCTCCCGGCCCTGGATCCTCACCCGTGTTCTTCGGGAGCTTACAGGGAAGTGGGGGTCTCTCCGATTTCTTTCCTGAGGAGGGAGGAATGGTTGCTCAGGCTCAGAGCAGGACCAAGCCAGCACTGGGTCTCTGATACCCCCAGCCCCAGCTCACCTGCCCTGGGAGGTCTTGGTGGAGCCATCCAACCTGGAGAAGAGAAGCTCAGAGTCAGGGCTGGTCCAAGGATGGGAATGGGGTGGAAGTCAGTGATGCAAACAGGAGTGAGATTGCAGTGGAGGGTTAGGGATGGGGTTGTGCATGAGAATGGCTCTGGACTTAGGGATGGGGACAGGGTTAAGATGCAGTGACCAGGGACTTCCTTTGTGGTCCTCCCAATGCAGGGGGCCCGAGTTCGATTCCTGGTCAGGAAAATAGATCCCATAAAAGAAAGAAAAAGGTGAAAGTGTTAGTTGATCAGTCGTGTCTGACTCTTGAGACCCCATGGACTGTAGCCCACCAGGCTCTTCTGTCCATGGAATTCTCCAGGCAAGAATACTGGAGTGGGTAGCCATCCCCTTCCCCAGCGGATCTTCCTGACCAAGAGATTGAACTCGAGTCTCCTACATTGAAGGCGAATTCTTTACTGTCTGAGGCACCAGGGGAACCCACAAAGATTTGGCTTGATGAAACTAAAGAAAGATCCCCTGTGCCACAATTAAGACCTGGTGGAGCCAAAAAAAAAGAAAAAGATACAATGACCAGCCATCCTGAATTACTAGGACATTCCTAATTTTAAAGCTGGAAGTCCCAGATTCCAGGAAATCTTTCATCCCTGGATAAACTGGGACAGTTGATTACTCTTAAGTTAAAGACACAAGTGAGGTTGAATATGGGAATAGAGTGAGCTTAAACTTGGGGGTCTTCCTTGGTCCAACAGCTAAGACTCCATGCTCCCAATGCAGGGGCCCAAGGTTCAATCCCTGGTCCGGGAACTAGATTCTGCATGCCACAGCTAACTGTCACATGCCGGAACTCAAGATCCCATGTGCTGCAACTAAGACCTACTGCAGCCAAATAGATAAATAATTTTGTTAAGGTTAGGGGTCTTCCCTGGAGGTCCAGTGGTTGAGAATCTGCCTCCCAATGCAGGGGATACAGGTTAGATCCCTGGTCAGGGAACTGAGATCCCACATGGGGCAGCTAAGCCCACAGATTCTAGAGCCTGAGCACCAAAAGGAAGAGACCCACATGCCTCAACTAAGACCCATCTTGGCCAAATAAATTAATTAAAAAATTAAAAAGGTTAGGATTGAGATGAGGGTTTGGATTGAAATGAGGATGGGGCTGAAAGAAGGCTCATGGGAGTAGGGTGATGATTCAGGATGTGGTTGGGGGAAGAATGCAGTTGTAGCTGCATTTGGGGATGGGAGAGAAGCTGAAGCTGGTTTGTAGTTGTGTGGGGCCTGGTGACGGCTTTGGATCTCGACATAGAGATGGGACGGAACCAGGCCTGAATTTGGAGATGATGGGGTCTAAATCTGGGGAAGGGGTGACCCTGAAAACAAGGACTTCCCTGGCAGTCCATTGACTGCAATTCTGCACTTCCACTGCAGGGGGTGAGGGTTCAATCCCTGGTCAGGGAACTAAGACCCCGTATGCCACGTGGCACAGCCAAAACAAATAAACGCATTTTTTAATTTAAAAAAAGACACGTATGGGTTGGGGGGCATGGAGTTGGGCTTGGGAATCATCTTGGGACCAGGCTGGAGTTGAAGACAGACAGTAAAGAGCCAAGCCCAGGGCACCTCCCAACTCCTACTGAGCCCATGGTGCTCTGGGATCTCCCAGGCTGACTCCTCTCTGGACTCATAAGTCGGGGACATGGATCCACCTGGAATGCCAGCCGCGCCCCCCCTCAACCCCATCCAAGGACATTCAGGGGCCCTGGTGGGAGTTGGTTCAGGGAAACCTCAAAGCCTCCACTTCTTTTTTTTTTTTTTTGGCTGCACCACGTAGCCTTCAGGGCTTCCCTGGTGGCTCATCAGTAAAGAATTCATCTGCCAATGCAGGAGATGCAGGTTCAATCCCTGAGTTGGGAAGATACCTTAGAGAAGGAAATGGCAACCCTCCTCAGTATTCTTGCCTGGGAAAATACATGGACAGAGGAGCCTGGCAGGCTACAGTCTGTGGGGTTGCACAGAGTCAGACACGACTGAGCAACTGAGCACACGTACGCGTAGCTGTCAGGATCTTAGTTTCCCAACCAGGAATTGAACCCAGGCCAAAGCACCAAGTCCTTACCACCAGACTGCCAGGGAATTCCTAAAGCCTCCACTTTTATATACACTTATCAGATTCATGTTGAATCCCCAGCCGGGCGTGGATCACTCAAGTCTAATTTGGGTCCTGGGTGCGAATGGAAAGAGATTGGAGAAATACTGATCCCTGCACAGCTTCTAAAACCCTGTCACTCAGGTCTCAGAGCTTTGCATACACCAGTTCTTTTGGGAGCTTCTTTCCTTAACAAACTCCTATTCACTCAAGTCTCACTCCAATGACCCTCGTCTGACCCCCAATCCTCCCACTAATGCAGGCAGAGCCCTCAATTACCCTTAGGATTTCCCCAATTTCCTACTCCCTCCCCTCTCTGACTTGCTCACCCAAGACTGTACACAGAACTGAGTGTGTGTGTGTTAGTTGCTCAGCGACCCCATGGACTGTAGCCCACCAGGCTCCTCTGTCCATGGAATTCTCCAGGCAAGAATACTGGAGTAGGTTGCCATTCCCTTCTTCAGGGGATCTTCCTCGCCCAGGGATAGAACCCAGGTCTCCCGCACTGCAGGCAGATTCTTTACCCTCTGAGCCACCAGGGAGGCCCCTGTGCACAGAACTGCCTCCCCTGTCAGACTGAGAGACCCTCAAGATGGAGGCATGGACGCTCCCACCATTGCAGTGCCCAGCATGAGCAGGCTGACTGTGTGTGTCTGCTATGCCCAGCTAACTCCCCCTGGGGAGTCTGCTCCCCACCCTTCATCCCTCAGGCTGCTCATCTCTTCAGCCGGCCTCAGAGAGGTCCTCTTACCTGGCTTGGGAGGAAGGTCCTTGTAGGGTGGCGTCATGTTCTCGTAGTCATCATCATCCTCTTCCCTGGACCCTTCTAGAGGAAAGGCATGTGAGAGCCCAGCCCACCCTCTCCTCTGTCCCTCACACCCTGGTCTCCAGCCCCAAGGTGGGGACACTGCAACCTGGGTCCTGACCACCCCCGGCCCCCACTCCACGCCTGGCCAGGGCCCTACCCGGCAGGTCTCGGCACCCGGCATTAGTATACAGGGCGCACATGGCTACAGCTAGCGCCAGGAGCCTGACGGAGCAGGCAGAGCCTGACAGCTTCTGCTCCTTGTGTCCCCAGCTCAGGTGTCTGGGGCTTTTCTCAGTTCCTTTTTTCTTTTTCTTTAATAGTCAAGAACATGCAAATCCATCTGGAGGGAAACACCCCTGACCACACACACACACACACACACACACACACTTGTATTTCCCCCCAGTTTGAATTCATGCATAGAAGTAACAATGACAACAGCCCCTGCATTTGAGTTCCCACAGAGCACCAAGCCCTGGGTGAAAAAGATGGAGAAGCTCCTTTCTTCACGGAACATCAGTTGAGACAGGAAAGACGATACACCTGTAAAGAAATACAGAAATAAGCGATACAGTTTGTTTTTTCATTTTATTTCCAGTAGTAACAAAGTATTATTTTAAAATAAGATAAAACAGGGTAAAGGGATGGAATGGGGGCTAAAGTAGAGAGGTGATCAGGGAAGGCCTCCCGGAAGCAGTGACATTTGCAACAAGTTGTTAAAGTGATTGGTGCTAAGTACTCCCACATTCCACAGTGAAGTTCTAGGCTCCCTATTGCTACATAAGACATAACCCCCAAAACTTCATGACTGGGCTTCCCTGGTGACTCAGTGGAATCCACCTGCCAATGCAGGAGACACAGGTTCGATCCCTGGTCCAAGATCCTACATGATGTGGAGCAACTAAGCCCGTGTACCACAACTACTGATCCAGCATGCCCTAGAGCCCATGCTCCGCAACAAGAGAAACCCTTGAACAGCAACTAGGGTACCCCCCCCATTTGCCACAACTAGAGAAAGCCCAGCACAGCAATGAAGACCCAACACAGCCAAAAATAAATAATTTTTTTAAAAAGGCAAAAAAAAAAAAGAAAGAAAAAGATGTCCCCACTGAAGCCTCAGACAGACAGTGGTCCTGCTGACCCCTTGGTCTCAGCCACATGAACCAATTTTGAACTTCTGACCTCCAGAACTATAAAAGAATTCATTTTCATTGTTTTAAACCACTACATTTGTGATGATTTGTTTCAGTAGGCATAGCATATTACATACCCCAGAGGGCAAGACCCCAATTCCTCTTTTGAGGGGCTTTCCACTAAAAGTTAAAGGAAATGCAACTCAGATTGGCTTAAACAACAAGGAAACCCCGTCGGTCACATCCTTGTACATGTTAGAATATTGGGCTGGGTGGTCATAACAGAGATTCAGAACAAAAAGGTGACTTAAATGAGGTGGAATTTACTTCTCACCTCACGGTCTCAGAATAAGCAATTCACAGTCTCCGCCAGCGGAAACTCCTCACCAGCACATGCACAGGGGGATGGCCCCAGCCCTACTTGAGGTGGGAGGGCGGCAGCCGAGCGGCCCCCCTCTCCAAAGAAAGCTCACCCCAGGGGCTGGACTTTCCCATTTCCATGATGTCACACACAGAACCTCTCCCATCTACCTGAGGTGTAGGTGGGCTGTTCCCATTCTACGGATGGGGAAATGGAGGTTCACCTGAGAAGGAAGACCCTGTCTGCCCAGCAAATACCCACTGAGCAATGAGTATCAGATTCCAGATGGATATGGGGGGTCAGGGAGGAGGGGTAAGGAAGGGATGGCTGGAGGCACCAGCCAAGAGGACAGCGAGAATCTCTGGCCATCAAGAGCATCCTTTAAGGAGTGTGAGCCTGGGGAAGGTAAATAAGGTGAAGGCTGGATGGTCTCACTATGTGAGGAGACATACAAGCCAAGGTCCTGCCTTGAGACTTGACACACAGAAGCTATGCAGGAACTGGTAGTGAAATCCAGTCCTATCAACTGGGTATAATGTAAAGCCATGGGCTCAGGCTGACCCAGCTCTGTCCCTCTTGCTGTGTGACTTCAGGGGAGTAGAACAACATCTCTCTGAGCAAAGGTCTCCTGATATGTCCAATGGAAATTGGGAACATTTATCCATTCAACATTTATCCATTCATTTATCCATTCAACAGATGTGTACTGACCACCTACTACATATTAGGCTCTCTTCTAGGAACTAGGGAGACATTGGTGAACAACAATAACAACAAAAATCCCTACCCTTGGGAGGAGTTGTTGTTGTTCTGACTCTTTGCAACCCCATGGACTGTGGGACGCCAGGCTTCCCTGTCCTTCTCTATCTCCCAGAGTTTGCTCAAACTCATGTCCATTGAGTTGGTAAATGTAGGGTAAGGGAGTTAGAGAAGACAAGGTTCGGAAAAAGAACGAGACCGGCACTTTACGGGAACAGATCACCTTTAATGAGGCGAGAAGGGGCAGCAGTCAGATTAGTGAGCTGTTGCACTAACCCAAGAAAAGAGTAAGTATATATAGGCATATACGTGGAAAGCTACTGTCTTAAGGGAGCCTGTTCTTCTCCAAGGTTGCTCGGAGTAGTTATCTCTTAAAGGGCTGGGGCAAGGAATTCTGGACATCGGCCAGAGGCTGGACTGGCTGGGAGCTGGGTGTAATCAACCTTAATGTCCTTTTTTTTTTCTTCCTTCGGGTGAGAGAGGTCTTTGTTTTGCTTAGAATGGTGGGGAGGACCTGGAGGGGGGTTTCAGCTCCAGGCTATTTCGAGCCATGTAACTTCCCTTCAGTGATGCCATCCAACCATCTCATCCTCTGCCACCCCCTTCTCTTCCTGCCTTCAACCCTTCCCAGCATGTCAGTGAATCAGCGCATTGACTTATGCTGGGAGTCATGAATCAGTGACTCATCTCTTCGAATCATGTGGCCAAAGTATTGGAGTTTCAGCTTCAGCATCAGTCCTTCCAATGAATATTCAGGGTTGATTTCTTTGGGGACTGATTGGTTTGATCTCCTTGCAGTCCAAGGGACTCTCAAGAGTCTTGGGAGTAGAGATAATGAATAAAATAAATTAATAAGATATCTTGTATCGAGAACAAACTAGTGGTCACCAGCAGGGAGAGGGAAGAGAAGAGGGTCAAGATGGGGTAGGTGATTAAGAGATAGAAACTACTATGAATAAAATAAATTAGCAACAAGTATATATTGTACAGCATCAGGAAATACAGCCAGTATTTTGTCTCTTTTTTTTTTTTTTTTTTTTTTTTTTTTGGCTGCACTGAATCTTTGTTGTTGCTTGAACTTTTCTCTAATGACAGCAAGCAGGGGCTACTCTTCCTCATGGTTCGCAGGCTTCTCATTGCGGTGACTTCTCTTGTGACGCACAGGCTCTAGCCGCACGGACTTCAGAAGTTCCAGCGCCTGGGCTCAGGAGCGGCAGTTCAAGGGCTCTAGAGCTCAGGCTCAGTAGTGTGGCACTCGGGCTTAGTGGCCCCGAGGCATGTGGGATCTTACCAGACCAGGGATCGAACCTATGTCCCCGGCATTGGTAGGCGAATTCTTAGCCACTAGACCACCAGGGAAGTTCTGTTAAATGGAGTATAATCTATAAAAATGTTGAGTCACTATGTTGCACACTTGAAGTTTGTATAATATTGTGAACCATCTATACTTCAATAAAAAATATATCTTAGAAATGTTGTTAGATAGGCATAAGCAGAAAAAAGAAGAAAAATAAAGCAGGCAAGAGGAATCGAGTGTGCATAGTGGTGGGGCGCATGGCAATAGTAAGGAAGATCACAGAATATAGATCACACAAAACATGGTCTTGGACCACAACCAAACTACACTAGAAATCACAGAACAAGAACTGGAAAATCCACAAGTAAGTGGAAATTAAATCTCACCCACAGAGTCAAACAGAAAGTCAAAACTTGAAAATATCTTTAATTAAATAAAAGTGGAAACATACCATACAAAAACATGTGGGATATAACTAAAGCAGTGCTAAGGGAAAGGTAGGGAATTATACACATGTTTAAGGTGTTCCTTCTTAATTGGGGGCGTTCCCTGGCAGTCCAGTGGTTAGGACTCCAACTGCCATGGCCGAAGTTCAATCCCTGGTCAGGGAACAAAGATCCCACAAGGTGCATGGCACAGAAAAAAGGAGAAGAAGAAAGAAGTAGAAGGTGGTGACTGGGTATATCTGAAAGTTGGTAAAAGAGTAGATGTTTTTTCTTTTCTTTTTTTCCTCAAGTAACACTCATAGGAACATCTTTTTTCACCTGCATTTCTAGACATTTCTCTACATGCATTACAGAATTATCTACATATCCATTCACTAAAGTAAAACTGTTTACAACTGGATGAGCAAGGAACACTCAAAAAACATGGTTTTTGATTATTTGTTTTTGGACACACCATGTGGCATGTGGGATCTTAGTTCCCTCACCAGGGATCGAACTTGTGCCTCCCGCATTGGAAGTTTGCAGTCTTAACCACTGGTCCACCAGGAAAGTCCGCCCCCCAAATACATTTTTATACATGAGTTTTTAAATATACTTCTACAAGCAATGGGCTTCCCTGGTGGCTCAGAAGATAAAGAATCCATCTGCAATGCAGGAGACCTGGGTTTGATCCCTGTGACAGGAAGATCCACTGCAGAAGGGAATGGCTACCCACTCCAGTATTCT
Source organism: Bubalus bubalis (assembly GCF_019923935.1). Classification (NCBI taxonomy): domain Eukaryota; kingdom Metazoa; phylum Chordata; class Mammalia; order Artiodactyla; family Bovidae; genus Bubalus; species Bubalus bubalis. The sequence goes on along the minus strand of NC_059165.1, from coordinate 99,863,877 downwards.
TGCCTGGAAAATTCCATGGACAGAGGAGCCTGGTGGGCTACAGTCCATGGGGCCTCAAAGAGTCAGGCATGACGAGTGACTAACATTTTTTTTCACTTTATTTCTCCATGCAATAAAAAATGGTCAGCACATCATTTACTGATGTAACGCCCTTCTAATCTTGCTGAACAATTAGCACTCTTAGAACCACATTTTTTACGTGTCTATATGTGTATTACAGTATAGCACATCCATGCCTTGAAATAATATCACTTTCATTGAGTAAGCAGTTCTTAAAAGTTCTCATTACAAGAAAATAAGAAGTGTAGCTATGTGCTGTTATGGATGGATGTTAATTAGACTTTATGCAGTGATCATTTCACAGTATATACAAATATCACATCATTATGTTTATACAAAAAACTAATATACTATCATATGTCAGTTACATGTGCATGCTCAATCGCTCATTTGTGTTGGACTCTTTAAGACCCTACGGACTATAGCCCACCAGGCTCCTCTGTCCATGGGATTATCCCAGGCAAGAATACTGGAGTGGGTTGCCATTTCCTTCTATAGGTGAGCTTCCCAAGCCAGGGATCGAATCCCTGTCTCCTGTGTCCCCAGCAATGGCAGGCAGATTCTTCACCACTTCACCACCTGGGAAGCCCATGTCAATTATATCTCAGTTTATAAAGAAGAAGAAGGGAGGAGGGGGAGGAGAAAGAGGAGGAGGAAGTGGTGAGAAGGAGGGGAAGAGAAGCTGATCAGGAAACACCTGGCAATTGAAATCCACAGAAGGAGGTGGGGGGAAGGCCCTGTAAATATGTGGAGAAAAAGCATTCAAGTCTGTGCAAAGGCCCTGAGGACAGCAAGCTCCTGGTGTCCTGCAGAAACTGGAAGTCTGAGATCCAATGTCTCCTTCTCAGTGAGACTTTATAAAACTCAAGTTCCAAGACTGCCCTTTTCCATACACTCCACTCATTATGTTTTTCCTCAACAGTTATCACCATCTTGTCACACATTAGGTGTCCAATAAGATGACTGTTGAATGAATGAGTGACCGTCCAGCCTACCAAGCCCTGACTAAAGTCAGGCCCCTCCGGACTCACTGATTTCTCCACTACCAGCCAGCCTCCTTCCACGTAGGCAACAGAATTCCAGGGCAGCTCATGCTACAACTGTTGTTGATGTTCAGTTCCTAAGTTGTGTCTGACTCTTTGCAACCCCATGGACTGTAGCACACCAGGTTCCTCTGTCCATGGGATTATCCCAGGCAAGAATACTGGAGTGGGTTGCCATTTCCTTCTATAGGTGAGCTTCCCAAGCCAGGGATCGAATCCCTGTCTCCTGTGTCCCCAGCAATGGCAGGCAGATTCTTCACCACTTCACCACCTGGGAAGCCCATGTCAATTATATCTCAGTTTATAAAGAAGAAGAAGGGAGGAGGGGGAGGAGAAAGAGGAGGAGGAAGTGGTGAGAAGGAGGGGAAGAGAAGCTGATCAGGAAACACCTGGCAATTGAAATCCACAGAAGGAGGTGGGGGGAAGGCCCTGTAAATATGTGGAGAAAAAGCATTCAAGTCTGTGCAAAGGCCCTGAGGACAGCAAGCTCCTGGTGTCCTGCAGAAACTGGAAGTCTGAGATCCAATGTCTCCTTCTCAGTGAGACTTTATAAAACTCAAGTTCCAAGACTGCCCTTTTCCATACACTCCACTCATTATGTTTTTCCTCAACAGTTATCACCATCTTGTCACACATTAGGTGTCCAATAAGATGACTGTTGAATGAATGAGTGACAGTCCAGCCTACCAAGCCCTGACTAAAGTCAGGCCCCTCCGGACTCACTGATTTCTCCACTACCAGCCAGCCTCCTTCCACGTAGGCAACAGAATTCCAGGGCAGCTCATGCTACAACTGTTGTTGATGTTCAGTTCCTAAGTTGTGTCTGACTCTTTGCAACCCCATGGACTGTAGCACACCAGGCTCCTCTGTCCCTCCACTGTCTCCCGGAGTTTGCTCAAACCCATGCTCATTGAGTCAGTGATGCCATCCAACCATCTCATCCTCCATCGCCCTCTTCTCCTCCCTCCCTCAATCTTTCCCAGAATCAGGGTCTTTTCCACTGAGTTGGCTCTTCGAATCAGGTGGCCTAAGTATTGGAGTTTCAGCTTCAGCATGAGTCCTTCCAATGAATATTCAGGGTTAATTTCCTTTAGGACTGACTGGTTTGATTTCCTTGCTGTCCAAGTTACCCTCAAGAGTCTTCTCCAGCACCACAGTTCGAAAGCATCAATTTTTCAGCGTTCAGCCTTCTATATTGTCCAATTCTCACAACCATACATGACTACTGGAAAAACAATAGCTTGGACTACACGGATTTTTGTCAACAAAGTGATGTCTCTGCATTAAATACGCTGTCTAGGTTTGTCATAGCTTTTCTTCCAAGGAGCAAGTGTCTTTTAATTTTGTGGTTGCAGTCACCATCCACAGTGATTTTGGAGCCCAAGAAAGTAAAATCTGTCACTGTTTCCACTTTTCCCCCGTCTATTTGCCATGAAGTGATGGGGAGCGATGGGACCGGATGCTCTGCCCTTATTTGGCTACAATTACAGGCGCCCATCTGGTCGGTCTTGGGCGTCTCCTCGGTGCCTGGCAGGAAGCGCTTTTCACGCACCCATCAAACTGAGGCGAGGTCTTCCCCAGGGACTGTCTAGGACACGCTGACTTATTTCGCCTCCTCCTCCGGAACTGAATTACCCAGAGCTTCCGAACTCCCATCCAGCGGACCGAGGCGAGGCTCAGACTCCACCCAGAATTTTCTCCCCATCCTTGGCCCCACCTGGGGCCTCTGAGGCCGACCTGCCCACAGTTCTAATACAGCCCTGCCTGGGGCCGAGTGGGCGGAGCGGCCGGCGCCGCCGGGGAGGAGGCAGGAGGGGCGGGGAAGCTGTGCGCTCTGATGCAGGGAACACGGGCGAGGAACACCGGAAACTCTCCTCGTCAGATGGCTGGTAGAGAAAAAATAACAGGAAGGCTGTGGGGCACGGGTGACTGAGGCCCGGCCCCTCCCTCACCCCTTAATACCGCAGTCACTCTAATATGGTCCCCCCCAGGTCTCCAACTCTGCGTCTAGACAGGCCGGGCTGAAACATTGAGTCCTGGGCCTGCAGGACAGAATGGTCCAGAGTCACCGCCCCCCGCGCCCCACCTCCCCCAACGCCTCACTTGGACCTCCTCATTCTCTAGTGAGACGACTGGTCGTGGGACCCCCCACCTCTGGGGGCCCTTTTAGTTAGAGAAGTGAAGTGAAGTGTCTCAGTCGTGTCCGACTCTTTGCGACTCCATGGACTGTAGCCTACCAGGCTCCTCCGTCCATGGGATTCTCCAGGCAAGAGTACTGGAGTGGGTTGCCATTTCCTTCTCCAGGGGATCTTCCCGATTCAGGGATCAAACCCGGGTCTCCCGCATTGCGGGCAGACGCTTTAACCTCTGAGCCACCAGGGAAGCCTGGTGGCTTAGTTAGAGAGTGAGCGCCAAATTAAAATAATAAGAGTGATAGAACTTCCCTGGAGGTCCAGTGGTTAAGACTCCGCACTTCCAACGCGGGGAGGCGGGGAGTGCGCTTAGAACAACAACAACAACAGAAGTTTTAAATAGAAAAAGTTAATAAACACGTTGATAGATAATAGTAGTGAGCATGTTTGGGGCACATCCTAGGTGCCTGACAGGAAACTTTCCACACGGCCATCAAACTGACTCCTCCCTACCACCCTGTTCATGTATTCCTGTGTTGGTTTTGACAACTACTTACTAAGCACCTACTGTGTGTCTGTTCCATTCCTGTGTTCCAGTAATATAGCAGTGAACAAATCAGATGAAATTCCCTGCCCCTCAGAGCCGATATTCAAGAGAAGAGACCAACAGGAAATGAGATAAGTCAAATGGATCTCAGGTTAGAGGGTGCTAAGTGCTAACAAGGAGAATAATCATGAAGTGAGGAGGAGCTGTTTAGTAGGGACCCATTTTTCAGGTGAGTAAACTGCATCTTTCAAAGGGAAGTCACTTCCCAAGATCACACAGGGACAGTGAGCTGGGCACGTGATTTGCCCCTCTGGGTCTCCTTCCTGCTCTGGCCGCTGAATGAGCAGAGAAAGGGAGTCAGAGGAGACACATGGAACCGGACAGCCTGGTACAGCTGTGGAGGCTGTGCACTGCACAACTCCAGGAGTGCCATTCACGAAGACCGGAGTGGGAATGCTGCCCCCTGGCGTCAGGAAGTGCACGGAATCACAAATCTATGCCATGTTCTGGAGACAGGGCACAGGTGGCCCTGGAAAGGAAGTCTCAGTCACCCACTGGACTGTCCTCTATAGCTTGTGTTACTGTACTAGGCTTGTCTGCCTGACACACAGCAAGCCAAGCCTGAAACACCAAGATTTGTAGCAGAGAAAGGGTTTACTCACAAGGCAGCCAAGCAAGGAGAAGGGGGAGCAAATCTCAAACCCACCTCCCTGAAGGTGAGGGGCTCAGGATATTTATAAGAAACAGCTGAGGCTTGGGGAGCGAGGGAAAAGTGATCTGAGATTTTTTTCATATTTATTTATTTATTTGGTTGCACTTGGTCTTAGTTGAGGCCATGTGAATCCTTACTTGTGGCATGTGGGATCTAGTTGCTTGACCAGAGATGGAGCCCAGGCCCCCTGCATTGGGAGCACAGACTCTTAGCCACTGGACCACCAGGGAAGTCCCTGGAGCCAAAGAATTAAATTAAATTAATCCAAGACAATCTCATCTCAAGATCCTTAATTACATTTGCAAAGGAATGTTTTCCAAATAGGATCACATTCACAGGTTTCCAAGATTAGGGTATGGACATACCTTTCGGGGGACCATGATTCAACCTGCTGAAGGTCGTATTTAAAGCCCCACATGGGACTGAGTGTGCATGGAGACAGACGCCATCCAGCCCCGCTCTGATCTTCTTGTTCACCTCTGTGTCCTCAAGGTCTGATGCAGCTGTTCATAAAAGAAAGATGTAGTAGTAATAAGTAACACTTATCTAATGCTTTGCCAAGAACTGGGCTTCCCTCACGGCTCAATGGTAAAGAATCTGCCTGCCAATGCAGGAGACACAGGTTTGATCCCTGGGAGGGGACGATCCCCTGGAGAAGGAAAGGCAACCCACTCCAGTATTCTTGCCTGGGAAATCCCATGGACAGAGGAGCCTGGCAGGCTACAGTCCGCGAGATTGAAAAAGAGTCGGACACAACTGAGTGACTAAACAACATGCCAAGAACTGCTGTAAGTACTTCACATAATTAACACATTTAATGTTGCAACATAAAAATTGATATTTCATCTTACAAAAAAGCTAAATAAACTAAATAAACTCACCCAGGCCACACAACTAGCATTCTAATCTAGGACACCTGTTCTCTCAAATAGAGGAAAGCCCCTTGGCCCAAGTGGAGGGATCTGGCTTGCGTTAGAGAACCACACATATTACAAACACAAAGTAAACTTACTGAAGGATGCCTGATGCTGCTGTCACCTGAGATCTTGCAAAGGAACCTGCATAGAACAACCATAACTCTAAACATGACATCTATGGGAATTCCCTGATGGTCCAGTAGTTAAGACTCTGTGCTTCCACTGCATGGGACACAGGTTTGATCCCTGGTCAGGGAACTAAGACCCTGCATGCCTCGGTGTGGCCAAAAAACAAAACAAACAAATAAAAAACACATGACGTGTCTTGGTATCAATGTCACTCAGGCCCCAGGAGGGCCCTCCTGGGTGTGAGTGTGGTTCTGCATCTGCCAATGCTGGAAACAGGCTGCTTAGGAATGTGAGGAGGATTTAGGCACTAGACAAATTTAGGTGTTAAGTTTCCCTGATGGCTTAGTTGGTAGAGAATCTGCCTGCAATGCAAGAGCCGTGGGTTCGATCCCCAGGTCAGGAAGATCCCCTGGCGAAGGAAATGGCAACCCACTCTAGTATTCTTGCCTGGAGAATCCCAGGACCAGAGGCACCTGGTGGGTTACAGTCCATGGGGTCGCAAGAGTCAGATATGACTTAGCAACTAAACCAACGAACCAAGTTTAGGTAAAAGAAAAGACAAATAATTGTGTCTCCATGTTCTAAGGCTGCCATAACAGGGTACCACAAAGCAGGTGACTTAAAACAAGAAAAAATTATAGTCTCACAGTTCTGGAGGCTGAAAGTCCAAAACAAGGTGTGAGCAGGGCCGTGCTCACCCCCAAGGCTCTGGGGGAAGAGCCTTCCTGGCGTGGGATCCTTGGTGTTCCTAGGCTTGTAGATGCATCTCTCCAGCCTCTGCCTCCAGCATCACGTGATGTTCTGGGTGTATGTCTGCTTCCACATTTCACTCTCAGGGCTTCCCTGGTGGCTCAGTAGTAAAGAATCCCCGTGTCAAGCAGGAGACGTGGGTTCCATCCCTGGTCCAGGAAGATCCCACGTGCTGAGGAACAACGAAGCCCATATGCCACAACTACTGAACCTGTGCTCTAGAGGTTTAGAGCTGCAACTATTGAAGCCCGCGCCCCCTACTGCCTGTGCTCTGCAACAAGAGAAGCCACTGCGATGAGAAGCCGGAGCACCACAACCGCTGCGACTCGAGAAAAAGCCCACAGCAAGGAAGACCCTGCACAGCCAGAAATAATACACAAAATTACAATTTAAAACATTTCCCTCTTATAAGAAGGGCAACAGTCATTAGATTAGGACCCACCCAAGTCTGCCATGACCACATCTTAACTTGATTACATCTGCAAAACCCTGTTTTCAAGTAAGATCACATTCGCAGCTTCTTCGTGGTTAAGACTTCAAGGTATATTTGGCAGGAGGTGGGGGATCAGAGGGTGGAAGATAGTTCGACCCACAGCACCTTGTCAAATGAAATCTAATCTTGCACAGCCAAGTATCATTTCCCAACACTGACAAGCATCCAGTGAAAATTTTTTCCTTTGTGTTCCAATCCTGTGCTGAGATTCCAGAGATAGTAACAAATTAACACATCATTTGCATTTGTTACAGCTGCACATGGAGGCAGCATTTGGCCCAGAAGTATTAAGCAATATATATGTGTGTGTGTGTATATATATATAATATATATACAAAAAATACATGTGTGTATATTTAAAATACTTTTAAATATGCACATATAGAAGTGCTAACCTAACAGATATGAAATGTAATACCAATTCTTTACAGTGGCAAGTAGAGAAATACTAGAATCACAACTTGCTTCATTTTTACAAAGTATTCAGTAGGATTTATTTAAAAGCTCAGTTTAATAGGAACTTCCCTGATGGTCCAGTGGCTAAGATTCTGTGTTCCCAATGCAGGGGCCCTGGGTTTGTTTCCTGGTCAGGGAACTAGATCCCACATGCTGCAATTAGGACCTGGCACAGCCAAATAAATAAAAGTATTTAAAAAAAAAACAACTCAGTTTATAAATAGTGTATTGATAAATAACTTTTATTTGCTTATTTAAATTAAAATATTTAATTTTATTTAAACCTTTTATATTCACTATTATATCATCAGCAACTGTGCAAGCGCTTATGAAAACTTTGAATGTTTTAGAATAAAGCTTTTTAAAATTATGATATAAAATATATTTTTCCTTCGTACTCTAGCTTCAGTAGACCAGTGGAGCCCAGGGAGGGTGAGAGGAGATCCCAGGCTCCTGTCGTCCACCCTTCCCGAGCCAAGATATATTTTCCGAGGCAGGGAGGCTCCCTCTGGCGGTAGCCAGAGTAGAGGGTACGCGCCTTGCTGTCCTCTCCTGGCCGCTAGGCGGCGCCAGAGTTACGTGAACCCCTCTGGAGTCATTCATCTCTATTATCCCTGCGGCGGCGCATGCAACCCGGAAGCCGTAGCTGGCCTAGGGGGAATGCTTCCGGGTAGGAATTAGGTGACCCCGGCTGCCGCTGGAACCTGCGGTGACAGCAGCCATGGGGGCTCACCTGGCCCGGAGATACCTGGGCGATGCATCGGTGGAGCCCGATCCCCTGCGGATGCCCACTTTCCCGCCCGACTACGGCTTCCCCGAGCGCAAGGAACGCGGTGAGGCCCAGTGCGCAGGAGCGGCCGGCGGGAGTGGGGCACGGGTGCGGGAACCCCTGAACCTCGGAGTCTCCACTGCTGGGCTCGAGCAGCGTGCGCTGTGTCTGGGTTCAGCCCTGACTTCGGCCCGGAGGAATTCAGAGGACGTTCGTGACCTTGCCAGAGTGTGGAGGCATTGCAAGCAGAGGGGGCTTTTTGTTTGAACAAAAAGCCTAGGGGGCAAGAGAGCCGAGATGCGGGGCTAATGAGGCGATCGAACCTGGGCTTAGTCCTGGAGTGAGTGGGGAGCCATGGGAGAGTTTAACACGGAAGAGATGTGCTCACTGTACCTCTGGGTAGATGTCACTGCTCTTTTTAGGTATGCCCGGGAAAACAGAAGAGGGGTGGGGGTCGAGCGGCGGGGGGACTCACGTCGCACAAGCTGTCCTGCAGTTTGCTTTTTTTAATGAGTTAATATCACAGACATATCGAGCGTCAATCCTGGACCAAGCCAGTTTGGGCACAGAAGACACAGCAGGCACTGACTAAAGAGAACTCACTGTCCTGTAGGGGAGACCTTCATGATGATGCCTGGGGGGTCTTCATGATGGTGCCTGGGAGTATCATGGCGGGCTTCCAGTGGGGGGAGCTATAACTGGAAGCTAGACGTGAAGGGGTTGCAAAAGAGCTGACCACACCGAAACTAAGGAGAGGGGCTCTCCCCTTAGTGCTTCGTGCTTCTAAGCTGAGGAGCCATGCGACCAGATTTGTTTTGTCAAAAGGTCACGTTGTTGGCTGCCTGGTGGGCGATGATGACTTGGAGACAGGGAGACCCCTAAGGGAACGTGCGTGGTGCAGAGAAGTTGGGATTTAGGACAACGTTGAAGGGTACACTCCTCTCGATTCCTGGTAGTCCGTTCAGCCCCACCAGAACCTGTAGTCCATCAGTACGCCCACCTCCATGTCAGTCTTTCCCACTGCTCCATACACCCTTCTTTCCCTTAATGTTTTGCAGACACCCAGAGCCACCCCCACTCTGCTCTCTCTGGCTTAACAAGAGCCCTGGTTAAGGCCAGCTCTCCTCCTTGGCTCCTGTCCCTGTGCAGCTGAACATCATGGGAGAAAAACACTCAGCCTCCCTGACTGGTCTCCTGATTGCTCCCCCACTTGTTCCCTAATGCTACTGGTTTTCTTGTCACATTCCCTGGCCTCTGTTCTCTCTTGCTCCCCCCTCGACCACAATGTCAGGCCATCTCTCTCAGACTCCAGCATCTCCTTTCAGCTTGTCACTTGGCATCCTCTTAAGAAAACAGATGCAGGGACTTCTCTGACATGCCATCAGTTAAGACTCTGCACTTCTAATGCAGGGAACGAAGGTTCAATCCCTGGTTGGGGAGCTAAAAATTTTAAGAAAACAGATGCAGCCAAAACTCTCTTGGGCTCCCTTCATCCCTGCTTCCTGCTGGACTCCACCTTCTCTCCCGTTACTCAATCTGCCCCAGCTTCAGCTAAACCTCTGCTCCAGTTGAACTCTCTGATGCCCTTCATCCCATCCTCTCACCCACCCAAGCACTGTCCCAACCAGTCTCTCCTCGTTGGACATTGGTTTTCCCATCAGCATGCAAATACACTGTTATTTCTGCTGTTTTTAAAATACTCTCCTGCCCCGCCTCCCCATCCAGCTGTCTCCCCCCACTTCACTGACCGGGCTGTGGTCAGGCTTCCTCCCCACCACCACTCTGCTGTATTGCCAAACCCCATTGTCAGATTCTTAGTTTTAACTCCATTACAGCGGCAGCAGACACAGCCCTTCCTGGGGGCTCTCTTCACATGGTTCCAAGACCCAACAACTCCCTCCCAACTCCCTGCCTTGTAAATGCCCAGTGTAAATCCACACTGCCTTCTGTCTCCACTCACTCTCACCCCTCCCTGGGGGTCTCTGCTCATCCCCTGGTTTCAAAGGGCTTTTGTGAGGGCTGGAGTTTTTGCTTTGTTTTTAATTGGAGGATAATTGCTTTACAGTGTTGGTTTCTGCTGTACAACGTGAATCAGCCATAAGCGTACATATGTCCAGGCTACCCAGGTGGCACTGGTGGTAAAGAACCTGCCTGCCGACGCAGGAGACATGAGAAATGGGTTATTCCCAATCCCTGGGAAGATCCCCTGGAAGAGGGCATGGCAGCCGACTCTGGTATTCTTGTGTGGAGAATCCCACGGAGAGAGGAGTCCTTGGGGTCACAGTCAGGCACAGCTGAGCACGCATGCCCACGTGCAGTACTGAGCATTGCCAAGCATCTTACAGCATTTCTACCTGTTTGTTCAGTGTCTCCCTCCCAGAGCAGGATCCATTCTTGCATAGCATGTTCCCCTGTGGGTCCGCAGCACCTAGCACCGTGGGTGCCCCAGAAATTCTGGCTGCTGACCGATTATGCCAAAGCATCCGGTATGAGTGCCAGCACACTGACATGGGAGCCACCCAGGGCTGCAGGTGGACACGAGGCCTGGGGCTCAGACGAGTTGAGGGTGGAGGGCCCAAGATGGGGTCTAGGTTACAGATTGGAGACCAAAGCCATGAATTAGAATGAGCAGAGAGCTCTTAGCAGGAACCACCAGAAGCCATCGCTTCAGGTTTGGGCATAAAATGTATGGACAGCCATAGAGATGGGAGGAAACCTGGGGAGAATATTGTGGAGATGAGGGCCACGGGAAAAGAATGTTCGAGAAAGAAGCAAGAGGCTGAGGAAGCACGGTGCCCTGGGGTCCCGAGTGGTTCTGGAAAGAGCCAGCGTGTGGGCATTGCTGGGGTAGAGTGTGGACGCTGGTGGGTTGCAGACTCTGGGCCAGAGTGAAACAGAAACTCGGCTGGGAAGCAGAGGGGAGAGGAGCCAGTGGAAGTGGATTGCAGGTAAGCAGTGGACACTTTGTGATGCTACTTGTGAGGACCTTCTGAGACAAGAAAGATGCTGGTGTAAGCTGGGAGAGTGGTTCCCTTGATGCAGGAAGGCTGGTCCTGAGCGTCCCCTGCCAGAGGGCTCGGAGCTCAGGATCACCCGCACAGCGGGCACAGACGGGGGTATGCGCCTACTGTTTCTTAGGGCCCAAACCAGCCCCAGTTGAATGAAGGTTTATTTCATCCGGGTCAGGTTTTCCGGGTGGGTGGGGCAGCAGGACCTGAGGGTTATTAGTTCAGCTCTCCAAGAGGCGGGCACTTAAGCACTTCGGAGCCAAGTCTATGCAGTAGGGGAAGAAGCTGAGGCTCTGAGAAGTTACAGCTCCAACAAGGGCAGAGCTGGGATTCAAGTCCCACAGGCAGCCTGCCCGCCCCGCTCCCCACACACACCGGGTTGTGCCCAGCAGAGGGGAGTGCAGGCTTTGCTGGTAGGACTGTCTGCAGAGTGACCCTGGGGGTGGAGCAGCAAGAATCTCATGTGGGTGTTGAGGGCAGGAGAGGGACTCTGCCCTTGTTGCTTTTGTGCACATCAGAAGGATCCTCCCACCCTGGCTGAGCCTCCCTGGTTCCCCCTCCACCCGCAGAGATGGTGGCCACTCAGCAGGAGATGAACGACGCCCAGCTGGTGCTCCAGCAACGCGACTACTGCGCCCACTACCTCATCCGGTTTCTCAAGTGCAAGCGCGACAACTTCCCCAACTTCCTGGCCTGCAAACACGAGCGGCACGACTGGGACTACTGCGAGCACCTCGAGTGAGCCCCAGCCCGCGCCACACCCCCACCCGTCGGGGCCCTGGGCCCACGACTCCGGAGGCAGAGGACCATGAGCTCACACTGAGTTTCTAGCCAGGCCCCCCTTAGTAGAAAGAGGAGGCCGAGGGGCTGTTGGGTGGGCGGGCCTGGAGGAGTGGCCCAGCCCGGTTCCAGGTGGGAGCCCAGTCCTTGCTCTTGGCTCAGTGGTCTCAAGGTAGGGGGCGAACCCCAGACCTAAACCACAGGCACACGGGTCTTCCCTACTTGGGGAGAGCCCCCCCCACCCCCTCCCCAGGCCCATCAGCTCCCGGACCACAGGATGGTTGTCCTGACACTCCTCCTTGTGCTCTGCCTGCAGCTATGTGAAGCGCATGAAGGAGTTTGAGCGGGAGCGGCGGCTGCTCCAGCGGAAGAAGAGACGGGAGCAGAGGGAGGCGGACATGGCCCAAGGCCTGGGGCCCGGCGAGGTGGCCCCCGAGGTGGCCCTGTAGCAAACCTGCCCACCATTCTGTGGACCAGTAAAGAAATAAAAGCCTCCAGGCCCCTCGGCCCAAGTTCGCCTGCCTGTGGTGTGCTGGTCCCTGAACCAACCCCCCAAAGAAACACGGCCGAGTCCGAGTCCAGCCGGGCAGGCAGCATTTATTCCAGACCCTGGAGAGCAGTGGTCCCCACTCTTCCTCCAGGAGTGGGGGGCGGGACGGGAGCCGGACCTGGCTGGGCCCAGGTGTAGGGAGCCGCTGTTCAGAGCAGGAAGGGGATAATGGGCATGCGCAGGGGCGGGTAGTCCCGGAACTCCTTCAGGTAGCTGCGGTGCTTGCCTTTAGCCCAGATGGTCATCTGGGTGAAGCCCACCAGGGAGAAGAGGGCCACTGTGGGGTGGAACCGGGGAGTCAGGAAGAGCGGGCTGCACACGGAAGGGACCAGGGGGACCCCAGGGAAGGACGGGGCCAGGGGCTCACCTGGGAGACACTGGGTCATGATGGCAAAGCCAATCCAGGACCCCACCTGTGGGCAGAACGGCCAGGTGAGGGCAGGCAGGGGTGTTCTGTTGCCTTGCCCACCCTCGGGGCCACTGGGGATGGCAACCGACCTCCAGTGCTAGAGCAGCCAGCAGTGAAGTGGGGGCTGCACGGTGAAGCTGCCCAGCCTGACAACCACCCACCCTAGGCCCCAAAAGGCCACAGTCTCCCTCGCCAAATGTTCAAGTTCAAACTGCAAAAGCAGCTACAGAGCCAGGCAGCGCACCCCCCACCAAAGCTAGCCCTCCCCAGGGGACCCCAAGCCCAGCGCAGACCCTCACCTCATAGGTGTAGTTGGGGCAGGACACCAGCAGGAAGAGCCAGGTGAAGGGGTTCCTGGTCGGGTACGGGATCTTCCTGGTCTTAGACCCTGGGAAGGCAACGCAGGATCAATGAGCCCCCGAGGGCCTGCTCCGGGGGCCACACCCCTGCCCGCGCCGGCCACTCACCAGCCGGCCGAAGGTCCCGAAGAGCCATGTGGATGGAGAAGTTGCCGAGCTGGCAGATCTGAGAGAGAGACCGGGTCAGCTCAGAGCACCCCCCACCCTGCCCCCCTGCCCCACGACCCCCCCCCCCCCCCAACCCCCGCTGTCCATCCTGGCTTACTTACCACAAAGATGGCGAGCGCCAGTTTAACCTGCTGAGCTCCGTACGCTGAAGAGGAAGCCCAGAGGAGAGACCCGTGAGGGGAGAGCCTGGGGCGGGGGTGGGGGGGGGGGGGCGGGGTTCACAGGGGGAGCAGGGTCCCCGGCCACTTACTGGGGGGTGTGTAGAGAGGGTGGTTGATGTAATAGGCCATCCACGCAGCGAAGCCCCAGTAGTAGGTGCAGTTCTGAAAAAGTGGGGTGGGATGGAGGCCCCGTGGAGGGCAGGACCCAGGCGAGGGGCACCAGGGAGGGCGGGGCGGAAGGGCCTGGGCCGATGTGCAGCTGGGGGCTCACCTTGAAGATGTTTCGCAAGGGCATGGTGCCGTGGGAGAAGCGGTGCACGAAGAGCGTCTCCAGCAGGCGCTTGATGTAGTGGAATGAGTGGCAGATGCAGGCGAGGCTGGGGGCGGGGAGCCAGCTCAGCGCGGGCGGGTCCGGCGGGCCCCCCACCCCACACCTCCTCCCAGCCGGCCCCACTCACTGCACCACCGTGTGCCGACTGGACGTGAAGTCGTATTTGTGGCCGTAGATGAAGGGCACCCGGAAGTAGAAGAGCAGGTAGATAAAGAGGGGCCCGGCATATTCTGTCAGGAAGACCTGGGGAGGGGAGGGCGAGTCACCCGCGGGGCACCGGGAGGCGAGACTGCAGGGGAGGAGGGCTCGGCACTCACCGTCACCCAGCTGATCTGGGCCCCCAGGTCCCGGAAGTAGAGTGTGGCCGTGGTGCCCACGGGCAGCTTCTGCAGGACATCCTCATCCTTCAGGGACTTGCCCTCTGAGGAGAGTTGGGCCAGGGCTCAGGGGCTGCTGGGCCTTCGCCCACAGCCACCCTGGAGCCCGGGGGCAGCCCAGCAGACAGCTTTACTCACTGGGGTCCAGGCGGAGGGACTGGCGGGCGGGGTACCACTGTGGGTCTGTAGGGAGAGTGAGGTGTCATGGCACACGGCCTGGTGGGCTCCTCTGGGCCCCGGTGTGGCTCCGGGACACGGACCGGAAGCACAGGAAGAGCGGGATGTTGTCCTTCCGGAAGCCCTGCAAGGGCGTTCCTGCGGGTGGCCACAGGGGGGAGGCGGCCCCAGGCCAACCCCGAGAGGCTTGGGCCACACCAGGGGCATCTCTGCTGGGCCTTGAGGGAGAGGCAGGCAGGATGGGGTCCCACCTGGAGGCCCCTGCCCAGAGGGGTCACAGGGGGCCGTGTGTCTGGGCCCTGGACTTACGGGTCTTGGTGAAAAGGTTCTTGATCTCGGCAATGGTGGCTTGGGGCTCCACCTGGGGGAAGCACAGGCCGGAGACAAGTCAGCTGTGGCAGGGCGTTTGGAGGGCCAGGGGCCCAGGATCTCTCTTGGTGAGGTGGGATGGACTGGGGTCCTAGGCAACTGCTATGGGAGGGGGAGGGTTGGAGACCAGGCCCCCCAACCCATCCAGCACACACCACAGCCATGGGCCGGAAGGCCATTTTAACCAGGCAGCCAGGACGCCTCTGGACCAGCTGGGGGATGGTGTGAGCACGGAAGCCAAGCCTGCTTTGCCCCTCCTCTCCACCCCACCCACAGCTCCTCCCAGAGTGAAGGCCCTCAGTCTGTTCCAGCCCTCCCTGGGATGGGACCACCCCTCTCCCCTGGCCTGGCCTCAGAAGGGGGCAGGTCTCAGGACCCCACCTCCTTCCCAGGCCCCAGAGCCCTGCAGGGTCCACTGAAGCTGCGCGGCCTCCTCATGCACCATGAGGCCAGCTCCAGACCACACCCAGGGAACAGGGCGCTCTGCCCCAAGGGGCCAGGCGGCAGGGGCAGGCCCAGGCACAGGGACACACCCGTCCTGCACACCCTGAAGGGCAGGGGTGGGTGTCAGGACACAGGTGGAGGGGCATATCCATCTCCCCAGGGGCCAAGAGCTCAGGAAAGGAGGGGTCCCAGGCCCAGCACCCTCGGGCCCACGAAGCTGGCACCACGGCCGGTCCTACCTTGTCCAGGAAGCACAGCTTCTCCCGGGTCTTGGCATCCAGAATCTCCACCTCAAAGAAGAGAACGGCCTTTTTAGGTTTCTTGGTTGCTTTGGGGGGCGCAGGCCGGGGGAGGCCGTTGAGGCCAAAGACGGGGCCGAGGCCTTGGCTGCTGTCCCGGGCCGCCAGGCTCACACTCAGGTCCATGCTGCCCCGCTCTGCCCACAGCAGCCAGAGTCCCCAGCTGCCGGCCGTCAGCCCCCACCACAGACCTCCCCACGCGAGGCGCTCTGGGCCGGGCCAGTGCGATCAAATTCTGCCGCGGTGCTGGAAGGAAGCCCGTGCCTGCCCTGGCACTGCCAGCTTCTGTGCAGATGTAACCTGAGTGGCCCAGCAGCCACGGCCCAGCTAAATATAAAACTGCCCCACACGGAATCCCCCAGGAGCCACGCCGCAGACCTCCTGGGGAGGGGGGACCTGGGAGCAGCCCCCCCCAGGCCTGGGGGGCTCCAACTGTAAGACTTTCCAGTGGACATGGACCCCCAACAGCACGGTGGGGAGATGCTGAGGATAGGCACCGAGGCGGGTCCCAGCCCAGTGCAGAGCAAGGGCCAGTCCACCAGGAGGAGGGGGAGAGGTCAGCGGGCAGCCCAGGGCCCAGCACAGCCCTCAGCGCTCCCTGGGCTTGGAGAAATCCCAGCTATTCTGAGAATCCGTGAGATAGATCATCTATTTCCCCTTCTGAGCTGCAAGGGACACTATGGATTAGTTTCCTCGTGCATTCGTGTTCCCAGAGAAGGTGACAGATTCCAGGGTTCCCGGTGCAGAGAGCCTTGCTCTAAGTGTGGAAAGGGTCTGGAAATGCAGAAGCTTCCAGCAAGCACCCCCAGCCAATACTGAGACCTTGGCCCCCACCTCCCTGGCCCCCATCTCCACCTACTTCTCATTAAGTCCACCCAGGCCTCATTCAAGGCCACCACCAGGGCAGTCCTTCCACCACACCAGCCCAACACGGCATCTTTGTCCAGGCTCTGAGCCCCCAGAGCCCAGAGCAGACATCCCAGGCACCCCCCAGTCTCTGAGCCCCAGGCAGGGGTGCACAGGGGCAATGCTGGGAGGCGCAGGGCTCCGAGGGGGTCTGACCCAGCCACCCTAAGCAGGCAGGCAGGAGAAGGCACGCCAGCCAGCAGTGAAGGGTGCAAACTTGGGGGAGCTGGAGTGAGGCCTAGCGGCCCCAGCCCATCATGAAAGGTCTGAGGGCCCCAGGGCAGGGCTTGGTGCAGATCTTCATCAGGCACCGGATGCGGCAGGCAGGACTGGGTCTGACCCCGTCGGCCCTTCCAGCCTGGTAGGCCCTCGTTGGAGGCAGCATGGAGAAAAGGAGTAGGACGTGGAACCCAGGGCAGGGCCCTGGACGAGGCTCCCTGAGGGCACACCCACCCACCCAGGGACCCCCACCCAGGGAAAGGGTTTCTCTCTGACACCCCCCACTGCCAGCAGGAGAGGCAGGGGGCACAGCAGGCGGCACACAGGGCTGATCCCAGGCTTCTCTCTCAGTCCCAGCCTGGGGGCAGGTAGGAAGGTGTGTGCCTTGAGGGGCTGGCGTGGTGCCTGACAGACCAGACGTACCCCAAAACCTCAGGACGTGAGAAGACCCCGAGGGCCTGCAAAGAGGGAAAGGGGATGGGCATGGGTTCAGGTCCCGGCTCCCCGTGCCAGCCAGGGGTGGCTGTAGGCCTGTGAGCCATCCATGCTCCACCTGTCCCTCGTCACGGAGCCAGGGCAGGAGAGTCCAGAGCCCAAGAAGTGCTGGCCAACGTTCTTGTTACCATGCTAGAGCAGGAGCCTGCCATCACCTGGGGCACGTTACTGAATGCCTCGGAGTCACACAGATGACACAGACAAAAGGGCCAGGAGGAGGGGGCTGGTTGTGCCCCCCAAGAATCTAGCCCCACCCAGGGGACTCCCGGGAAAGGGGAGGGGCACAGGCGAAATGTGCCAGAAAGGGCACTGACAGCAGGTCCCCGGGCGGGCAGAGGGCCCGCGGCCCCGGGGCTGCAGGCATATTAATAGTTGCCGGGTCCCCGGGGGGCAACACCCACATGTCTTCGGGACCCGTGTGGTCTGCAGGACGGCTGCACCATGTCTCCTGGGAGAGCAGGCCTCCAAGTTCCTGCTGAAACACTCAACAGCTTAAAATACAACCAGCCCCTCTCCTGGCCGGCCAGCTGCTGGGGGAGGGCTGAAATCCTACCCTCTCCCCCAACCCGGGCACCAGACCAGGACCCAGGAGGAGACAGTGGGCTGTAGGAGCCCCAACTGGCTGCTGGGAAAGGAAGCGGGGCGGCAGGAGGGGGCGGCAGGGACAGGGGCCACCCCGCCCAGCGGCCGCCGCTGCAGCGGCCGCCACCACTGCCACCGCGGCGACCGCACCCGGGCTGCAAGGAGCAGCGGCGCCTTGCGGAGGTAAGCCCGCCCGGGGTGGGGGGTGGGGGGCCGGCAGCAAGCAAGGCCCCGGGCCTGCTGGGGAGGGGGCGGCCCCAGCTCAGGGCCACTGTGGCTGGTTGTGTCCTTTCTCATGTCCTGTCCCCAAACCTCCACCCCAGAGAGGTCTGCAAGGCTCTGGGAGGGTGGGTGGCAGGGTGGGTACCTATTTTGCAACTGTCTGTGCCTCTGCAATTACTTCAAGAAAGGCAAATTTTTTAAGTTTAAAAGCCAGGTAGGAGAATACACACACACACATGCACACACACGTATGCCAGGTAGAATACAGACACACACACACACGCATGCGCACACACACATGTATGCCAGGTAGGAGAATACACACACACACACGCCAGGTGAAAAAAGCCAGACACAAAGGGGTCGCCTGTTCCTGTGAAATGTCCAGAACAGGTAAACGGAAGCAGACACACAACAGAACGGTGGGAGGGGGAGGGGAACGTCAGCTGATGGGGACCTGTCTCTTTCTGGGGTGACGAGAAAGCTGTGGAATGAGATAGAGGCTGCCCAACACTGTGAATGTACTGAATGCTGCCAAACCACTTACTTTTTAATGGTTTACTGCATGTTATGCGAAATTCACCTCGATAAAGTAGGTTTTTTTTGGGGGGTGGGTGTATAAACCAGTTCTAATTACCCGGAAAAAGAAAAGGTAAGAGACAAGGAGCAGCAAAGGCTCCCCACAACCCCGCCTCACCCAGACTGAGAGCCTAAATGTGGTGAACCCCACCATGCACTTCCAATCTTCAGCTCCTGAGTTACCCCCCACTGCACCCCTCCCCACCCTCTGCTCTGTGACAAGCACGTGCTCACCCCCATGCTTGTCACATACACACCCCAGTGCCCAGGCCTGAAGCCAGCCTGGGTGGGGGGCCCAGGACTGGGGTGAGGTGACCCAGGCGGCTGCCGAGCAGAGATCCTGAGCACAGAAGAGAAGGCAGCAGGCTCAGGACGCTCCCCGCCAAGGGAGAAGGCAGGCTAGGGACAAGGAGGAGTGAGTGGCAGAAGTTCCTGAAGGGGGGGCGTCTCCTTCTGTCCCCATGGAGGGAAGGGGCTGGGGGACGTGGAGCAGGGCGAGAGCTTGGAGGATGAATGAAACAAAGCCCATCAGGCTGACCTGAAGTCTGGGCACTGGTGAGGCGGGGGGTGTGGCCCCAAAGCCTCAGGCACCATGGCCAGGCAGAGGACAAGGGCAGGGCAGGAGTCTGGCCTGGGGCACAGGGGACAGCTCAGCGATGGCGTCACCCAGCCCAGGAGGATTTCTCGCTCAGAGGCCCCAGGCTCTGGGCTCCAGCCAACAGCGACTCATGGGACCACAAGGTCAGGGCTGGTGGGAGGGCAGGATCGGACAAGGGGCAGGGTGCTGCTCACCCTGCAGGAGGGGGGGGGGGGGGGGTGGGGCTGCAGACTTGCCCCACCCCAGGGGAGTACCCAGAGACACTGCCAGGCAGTGGGGCCCACCATTTTCCCTGCCTTCGTGGAAATGGGCAGATGCCGCTGATCAAGGCTCCATTGTAGAAAGGGGCACCCACTCCTTGAGTGCCTGTTTCAAGCTAGCTCAAGGACCACAGCCTCAGGGAGGCAAGGCTCCCGGGGTGATCCCCACGTGGCAGATGAGGGAACCAGGCTTGAGAGCAGGACAGACTCGGGCCTTTGCACATGCAGCTCTCAGTACCTGCGCCGCTCTCCCCCAGACCCCACAGGGTTCTCCCTCGCCACCTCAGCAAGGTCCCTCCTGACCATCACCTTAAAATAGCAACGCAGACATTTACCGTCTGCCTCCCACTGGATGGTCAGCTCCAGGGGGCGGAGACTGTCCTGTCCTCGGCCCTTCCCTGGCACCTAGAACACAGCCTGGGAAGAGCCATGCTCCAGAAATACCTGTGGGAGGCCTCCTGCCCAAGGCCACGGAGCTGGGGCATAAAGCCCCTTCCCCACCAGCCTCTGAGCCAACCAAGGCCTTTCCCTCACCCCTCCGTCACCACACTGGGGGGCGGGGGGGCCTGCCCACCACGCCAGACCCCAGAGCAGGAGCTGCTGCGGGGAGCTTTCCCCAGCCTCGTTCCAAGGAGGCCTCTGAGAGGCCTGCAGGCCACGGCCCAGCTCCGGTGACCCTGCGGGGCCCAGCATTCTGGCTGCCAGACCCTCCTCCCAGGCCCTGGGGCACCACTGACTGAAGCAAAGGGTCAGCAATGAGCCTGCTCTGGCTCCAAGGGAACCCTCTATTTTTCTTCACCAGCACCACCAACACAGAAGGGGTTCCCCGCTGACAGGCTCCACACACCCTGCCTGCAGGCAGCACCACAGGCCCAGCAGCCCCTGACAAGGAGGCGCTGAGGTCAAAAAGACTCACCTATTTTCGGGCTGTGTGGTGCTGGGCAAGTTACCCAACCTCTCTGAGCCTCCATTTTCTCAGCTACCAAGTGGGCCGCCCTCACCTGCTATCTCACAGGATTACTTTAAGACTTACAGGTAATCAGCACCACCATTCTAGTCTGTATGTGCTTGTGGGGGTGCGGGGGGGGGGGGGGGGGCACAGACAACAGGGCAAAGTTTGTAAGGAGATGAGGGGAAAACAGAGAACCGGGGATCAGGAGTGGGGAGGACAGCCATTTTAGACAGAGCGGTCAGGGAAGGCCTCCCTGAGAAAGCACACAAACATGTCCGGTCTAGAATAACTCTCACAGAAAAGTAAATGTTATCAGACCGATACTACCAAAATACAAGTGGCAGACACACGGTGTGCCAGGCCTCTTTCCTGCAAAACCTGAAGATGACCCTGAAGGGGCCCGACCACACCAAGGTCAGAGGGGTGGTGCGAGGAGCTGGTGACATTGAGCCCGAACCCTAACAATAGCAAGACACGTGCTGATGGCGGAGGCGGGGCGACCCCAAGCGTCCCTGCTCTAGCTCAGCACCAGCGCTCCGAGTCAGCAGCCGCGAACGCTGCCGCGCTCTCCACTGCCCCCTTGCGGCCACGGCCCGAAGGGTGCGCACAGCGGCCGGCGCTCCAGGTGAATGACCCGGGTACCTCCGTCCACGGCAGGATGAGATCAGGAGAATGTGCACTGTTCTCCCACTCACCAGCCAGGCGGCCTTGGGGAGCCACTATCTCACGCTCATTCCTTCATTTGCGTATCCTTTCCCGCTTCCCCACTTCCCGCGGGCACTGCCGTGACCTGCATGCGTTCCGGCGAGGGCAGGGGACAGGGAGACAGATGATCAATAGTGGCATGTTTTAAACCAAGAGTTGTGGAGAAAAACAAAAAGGAGGCGGGGTGCGGGAGTCAGGAGCGGGGACGATGGCCACTTCAGAGTTGTCAGGAGGCCGGCCAGTGGAAGTGGGAACACTCCATGCACATGGCCACGTAGACAAGCGTTCCAGGGAGAGGGAGCAGCAAGTGCAAAGGCCCTGAGGCTGCACCAGCATGTTTAACTCATTGCTGACCGAGGGGTTTTTGCAGAAACTAACGCCTGTGGCTGGTGACCTGTTATGTAAGTGTTACTCATCTGTCTCTGATCAATAACAGGCAACAAAAGCCGTATTAATATGTCCCTGACCAATATAAAGCAAGCAGCAGACCCGGTGTGGCAGAAGCAGTGTGTGGAGGGGGAAAGCAGGAAGGCACAAATGGGGAGGGAAGGGGCTGATCACAGCGGGCGAGGGAAGGCACAGGCACTGTGGGCCACAGGAGGGACTCTGGCTATTACTGACGCAGTGGGAGCCACCGAGGGTTCGTTCAGAGGCACCCCCTGCAAAGTGAAAGACCAGGGCGGAGGCACCAATGGGGGCAGGAGCAGGGAGGTGACCATGGAGGGAGTAAGTGGACAGGCTGAGAAGACGGATGTGACCAGATGTGCTGAGGGTCTGGATGTGGGGGTGAGAAGGGAGGGACTCTGAGGTTCTGACCTGGGCCTCAGAAGGGAGACGCACCAAGCAGGAGGGTGGCAGGAAGGGGAGGCACCACCTAAGCCCGGGCTGGACGAGTCTGCAACTGCTGCTTTACCCCGTGGGAGCTGCCACACAGGGCCCAGGCGCCAGTTCCCAGGAGGGCTCCCGAGCCAGAAGCCGGACCCCACTCGAGCTTCCATTTCCCCATTTTCATTAACACAGCCAGGCCCAGTGTCCCTCTGGCCCCTCCTGGATGTAAACAAGACCCGGGGGCCCCGGGGAAGTCTACATCCCAGGCCCAGGCCTGAGAGTCAGCGTGGACTCCAGGTCACCCTTATCACCACCCAGTTCTGCGTGTCCTACAAGGGAACCCTCCCAACAGTAGAGGGTAAGAACTGCAGCTGTTACCCAGACACCTCTCCTCACCCCCCTTTATAGTCCCCAAGGCGGCCGAGGGAACAGGCGCCATTAACTCCATCTCACAGATGGGGAAGCCGAGTTCCAAGGGGTGCTCCCAGCTCATGCAGCAGTAAACTTCCCCCAGACTGCCCACCACACAGACTTCCGGAGCTGTGCCCCCAGCAGGCACATGCCCTGGGGAGACCCCCAGGCGGCAATGGCACAGGCCCCCTGTCTAGCGCAGGCTCTCGCGGACCCAACAGGGGCTGCCTGCCAGAGAAGGGCCCTTCAACCAGGCCGCCTTGTGCTGGGCAGCCTGGCACATCCCATCCGGTGCCAGTGCCTGCACCAGGCAGGACTGTCAGGGTTGGCAGTGGGGGGCTCCTGAGGCTGGGGTACAAGAGGCCTGTGGTGGGCGCAAGCCCTGCTCAGTGCAGCCTCAACTCCGGGTAAAGGGGCAGAGGGCCCCATGGGTCCCTCAGCCACTGACCTGGGCTCTCCCGGCCCCCACAGGCCCCACACGGGGCACAAGGGCGGCCACACTCAAAGGATGGATGGAGGCCTGGCCCTGAGCAGTGTGGGCCTGACCGGCTCACCCCATTCACTAATGCAGAGTCTTCAGCACGTTCACCTAAACTCAGCGGCTCAGCGCTTTCGGCTCCCTCTCCCTTCCACTTTCCAGAAATGTCGAAGTCACACTACTCCTGCCAGGGCAGCTGAGAAAACCTTGGGCTCAGCTGCCAGGAAGCCAGCACAGGCCGCACCTGCTGGGCCAGAAATACCTCCTTCCCCGGTGGCTTCAGCTCTTAACCCCATTTCTCCAAGGTGCCTGGGGGCACTGCATAGCCTCCCTGAAGTGCTGCAGTGGGGAGGCGGGGAATGTCACCCAGGGTAGGAAAGGCACAGAGACTGACCACCCACTCCTAGGGCCTCAAGCAGCCAGACGTCCCACCCCTGCTGGCCAGACGATTAATGGCAGGGTCTGAATGCCAATGTCCCTGGGCTCTGGGATCCAAGGCCAGAAGCTGGTGGAGCCCCCCCACCCCCCCCCCCACAGCCCAGTAGTAGTCAGCCTTGCAGGGCATTCTCTGGGCACCCAGGTGCCCTGGCTGGTTGCTATGACCACAGAAGGCCCAAGATGAAGGAGCTGGAGCAACATGGCAAGACTCTGGGTCTGGGGCCCAAGAGGGCCACCACACTCTTTGACCAGCAGCCCACTGGTGCCCATGGCTCAGACCCCTCCCTGGGCAGTTACAGGCCTCCGGGGCCTCCAGAGGGCGCTGTCCTAGACAGAGCTGCACCTTGAAGGCCCGTTTCATTGGCAGTGCCGCCTCTAGTATGGTCTATCAGATGCTTGCTTACCTTGTGCTGAGATCTTTACCTGCACAATCACCTGGGCCTGTACACTAAAGACTGCAACCCCAGCTAAGCAGCCCAGAAAACCAGGGCTGGGAAAAGGGGTTGCTCTTGCCTGAGGCACAGAACTAGGTCAGAGCCAGCCAACTTGGGCCCAAAGAATCCCACTGCCCACCCTCACACACAAAAAGAAAAACCACTTGCATTCTGGAGAACAGGACTAAATGCTAAATAAAGAAAGGGGGAACAAAGCCTGGACCTGATTATCTGGAAAGCACCCTGCTCCTTGCTGATGTTAAGTTCCAGAGGTCTGGATTCTGCAGAACAAGTCACCTCCCCAGGGAGTGTGCTTGGGAGGCTTATCTGTTCGACTCCGGGCCCCCGCTGAACCAGGCCATGCCAAGGGCAAAGGGCCTGTAACCCCAACACCACCCAGAGGGGCACAGGCAGGGTCAGCAGCTGTTTTGCTGTTTTCTGCCACAGGCTAAAGCCACCAATGAGCTTGGAAAACCAGTGCTGTGGGGGCAGAGAGCTGCAGAGACCACAGCCAGACCAGCCTCTGTTCCTGCCTGCGCCCTGACACAGGAATGCTCGCAAGAGGGCCTGACAGAGAGCATCCCCGTGGCAGGTGTGGCAAAGGGCCCCGCCCAATGACCCTGAATCCTGCCCACCTAGGAAGCCCACCTCAAGAGCCCTGACCTGGACAATGCAGATGAGAAAATAGGGACCTCTGATGGAGTCTGGCACCCACAGCTTCGAAGTTCCCAGCGACAGATGGAGGTGGCCAACTCACCCTGGGCTGCCGTCCTCAAATAGGCTCTTGCCCTTTGGACAATGCTCCAAACCCTTATCATGACAGACAGACTGCCTGACTGACTGACTGACATGCCCTCGTTGAAACTCTCAGCCACCTCCCCCCCGCAGTCGCTCCCTACCCAGTCCCTGCCCCCTCCCTCAGCCGTCAAGCAGGGTGCCAGCACCCAGCCTCCACCAGCTCGAGCTGGCCTTGTCACCCCACTTTACAAACAAGGCAGAGAAGGCTCAGGAGTCACAGGCTCCAGGGGCAGGGCCCCACCTGTTTTTGCTCCGTAGAACTGAATGCTCGTCCTCTAGAACCGTCCCTGGCCCCAGACCCTGGGAGAATGGCCCAGATCTGCAACCCTGCACACCCTGGCCAGGTCAAGGTTGGTGATCACATCTGGTCTCTCTGCATCTCTGGCAGGAAGGCGCTGTCGGGCCAGGGACCTGGAAGAGGAGACGCTGGAGCCCTGTGGACACAGGCTGACAACACGCTGACCAGCAGGGGGCGCTCGTCCAGGCTGACTCCTGACCCGCGCACAACACGCCCAGCCCCAGGTGCAGCAGAAAGGTCAGTTTTGCGCGACAGCCCAGTATGAGACCCATGTGGCCGGCCTTAATGCCCACAGCAGCAGCAGCTAACACCTCCTGTATACTCACAACATGCAGGCGGGGAGGCAGGTCCTGACACAAATTATCTCCTTTACTATTACTCCCCTCTTCCAGGTGAGGACACTGAGACTCATTCCACTGTAAAAGCAGTGACTGAATAGTGACTAAATACCTACTACAGGCCAGGCACTGTTAGGGGCTCTGGGGGGGTTCAGCCCTGGAAGGACAGCCCGGAATCCTTGCCCGTGTGGAACTGACATTTTAGCAGGGAACACAGACCATAAAATAGTTATAGGGACTTCCTTGACCTCCAGAGGTTTAGACTCCATGCATACACTGTAGGAGACATGGGTTTGATCCCTGTTAAGGCAGTGGCACCCCACTCCAGTACTCTTGCTTGGAAAATCCCATGGACGGAGGAGCCTGGTGGGCCGCAGCCCACGGGGTCACTGGGAGTCAGACACGACTGAGCTACTTCACTTTCACTTTTCACTCTCATGCATTGGAGAAGGAAAGGGCAACCCACTCCAGTGTTCTTGCCTGGAGAATCCCAGGGATGGGGGAGCCTGGTGGGCTGCCGTCTATGGGGTCGCACAGGGTCGGACACGACTGAAGCGACTTAGCAGCAGCAGCAGCAAGGGAACTAAGATCCTACATGCTGTGCAGCATGTCAATAAATAAAACAGGACCAGGAGTGGCAGGTGAAGGGAGCCGGCAGTTTCACATAAAGTGGTCAAGAAAGATCTCCCCCGAGAGGATGTTGAGCCAAGCCCTGAAGGTGATTAAGGAAAGGGCAGTTGAGAGATCGAAGGAGAGCGTCCACGCAGAGGAATGCCCTGTGCAAGGGTCCTGAGGTGCCACCTGCTCGGTGTGCTTAAGCAACAGAGCCAAGGCTTCTGTGACTGGGGATCGGGGTAGTGGGGGGAGGACAGGAGGTGAGGACAGGGAGCTGATGGGTCATGCAGGGTCTCCCAGGCCTGGTGAGGACTGTGGCTTCTACTCTGACTTAAGTGGGAGCCATGGGGGTTCTGGGCACCGGAGGGATGTGACCCAACGAGTTCTTAAAGGACCCCTCTGGACTATATATGGGAGAATAAGGATGGAACCCGGAAGACCAATAAGAAGTTATCAAGATAAAAAAAAAAAAAAGAAGTTATCAAGATAAAGGATGGCTTAAACCAAGAGGCCAGCAAACTATGGCCCACAGGTTAATTCTGGCCCACCACCTGTTTTTGTACAAGCTAAGATGATTTCTACACTTTTAAGTGGTTAAGAAAAAAATCAGAAGCCTATTGCATGGCACATGGGAATTATATGAAATTCAAATTTCAGTATCCACAAAGTTCACTGGAACGCAGCCATGCTCCTTGGTTGACGGATCGTCCAGGGCTGCTTCTGTGACAGCCGCAGGGTTGAGAAGCCGTCAAGAGGCTGTATGGCCAGAAAAGCCTCGGGCATTTACCATCTGGCCCTTCCCAGGTAGAGTCTGCCAATCCCTGGCCTGGGCCTCATGATGGCAGCAGGGTTGATGAGAAGCAGTTATATTCCACAGGTATTCCCAAGGCAGAGGTACATGATTTGCCAATTCCTGGACATGAGGCGTGAGGGAAAGAGCTGAGTCAAACAGCCTGGGGCCTGGTGATGAGAAGACTGGAACTGCCATTAACTGGCAGGCATGGGCGTGGGGAAGTGGGAGTCATGCAGAACATGCAGGCTGAGGTTGGGGTGGGGGGTGGGGGGGAATCCAGGCTCAGTTTTGGACATGTTAAGTCTGAAATGCTGACTGAACACCCCAAAGAGACCCAGCTCACTGAGAAACACCACTCCTCCTTCCTGTAATCACATGGAAGCATCTGTGAGCAATCTGGGTGCTCTATGAACACTGGTCATGTATGTGGCTTCCCAGGTGGCTCAGTGGTAAGGAACCCGCCTGCCAATGCAGGAGTCCCAGGAGACGTGGGTTTGATCACTGGGTTGGGAAGATCCCCTGGAAGAGGAAATGGCAACCCATTCCAGTATTCTTGCCTGGGAAAATTCCATGGACAGAGGAGTCTGGCAGGCTACAGTTCATGGGGTCGAAAAAGAGTCAGACTATGACTGAGTAAATGAGCACGCACACATATCCCTAAAATAATTTTGCTGATTGAATGTATCCCCCAACACATTTTTAAGTTGACAATACTTTTTCACCTGAGCTTGAACAGTTGCAAAAGATGTCATTTCCGGCCTACTGAAGATATTGCAAATTCTATATAAAATTTATGGGGCTCTGTTAAATCTCACCAGGGTCTAAATACCTAAGTAGCTGCCTATCTACCATCATTCCACTTAAAAAAAAAAAAAGGCTATAAACAAGCTCCTTAATATTTGCTCCTTTTTTGCCTTGAAGTTGAATTCTATTCGCTACCCTCCTGCATTGAATTTTATTCAAATACAGGATCGTGATTGAAGGTTTGTGGGGTGTTTTTTTTTTGCTGTGCTGGGTCTTCGTTGTGACTCACCAGTTACCTCCAGTTGCAGAGCACAGCGGCTACGCTTCGTGGTGCTCGGGCTTCCGACTGCAGCGGCTTCCACTGGTTCCACTGGACCACCAGGGAAGTCCCTGATTGAAGGTTATTTATTACTGAGCATCATATCTACTGCTCAAATTGAAATTTCTTAAAAACATTTTCATGACCTAAGGCTCTAAGTGTAAAGAGAAAATCCTTCAGGATGAGTTATCATTATATTATCAGCTAAACATAAACTATGAATCAACAACCGTCACTAAACATTAACCACAAACAGCAGGTTATCAGCACTGCGTCTCTAGATGGCATGGATGTACCATTTTCCCAATCAGGTCATGTAGCCAAGGTGACTATTTCTTATTGCTAGAATGAGATAGAGCTTTTATTCTGACATTTCTTTATTCGAGTAAACACTAAGAAGCCATATTCACATAAATAAGCAGATGAGTATAGACAGGGTCTTGTTAAAGCAAAAAAGTCCCCACTTGCGTGAACTCCTTCTGAGTTACTGGCCCAAAGTCTCACGGTGACCTAGTCTCAGAAGTATCTGTAAGGTCTTCCAGCTACCGTTAGGCACCACTCCACTGTTTTTCTGAAAGCAGTGACTCGTGACCTGGTCCCAGGGCCTGGCACTGCTCACTTTCTCAGCCCCGCGCAGGTCCCCGAGAACACACAGTACAGCAGCCACTGCCCAGTCAGGGTGTGAGAGAAAGAGTCCGTTATCCCAGTCCAGTCTCAGCCCCAGGGGCTGCCCGGCTCCCAGGCAACACGTGGCCCAGAGGAGCTCCGAGCAAGCCCATCAAACCTTCCCGTACGTAAGCCAGAGGGCTCTGCCCCACAGCGATCCCGCTCCCTGTGCTCCTTGCAGACGCCTGGCCCGGGCCAGGAAGCCCACAGAGCCCTGGACCCTGTGTCCAGTGCCCAAGCAGAGCCAGGAAGGGGTTCCTACACAGAGACCTGCGAAGGGCTCAGCCACATATGGAGGGCATCTCAAACCCCCAAGAACCCCTTCTGCTGGCTGAGAAGTTCCCGTTCTTCATCTGCTCAGGCAACACTGACTGGGCCCCTCGCTGTGCCAGGCCTGTGCAGGGTGCTAAGCTCGATGATGAACAGAAAGACCTGTGTGCAGCATGCCGGGCACTGGCCCAGATGCTAGGATACCATGGCCAAGCGCCCCCCCACCCCCCGCCCCAGCCCACTGGGTCTGCTCAGGCTCAAGGGGAACATGGGCAAAGAATCTATTACATAACACGAGGTCAGGATGAACCAGCTGCTGGGAAAAAAAGAGCTGGGCAGGGAGCCCAGAGGACCACAGGAGGCGGTCAGGAAAGACTTCTCTAAGGATGTGTGACTTGAGCCAAAGTGATGGCCAGCATGAGGCTCCCGGAGGAAACTGCAAAGGCCCTGGGGCAGCACACAGGTCGGCAGGGCTCAGGAACATCCGAAGACTGGATGCAGCCCAGTGTGCTCAAAGGCACGCAGCTGCGGGGCAGCCTCGGAGTGGAGGCTGAGACGAGTCCTCCAGGTGTGAGTCCCGGGAGGGGCAGTGGCTCGAGTGCCACAACCTGGTTTGGTTTGAGAAGGAACCCTCTTGCTGCTCGGGACAAGCGTGGAAGCAGTGACCGTCTTGCAGACAACCCAGGCCAGAGACCCTGGCGGCTTTGATGAGAGCATGAAGGTGGCAAGCACTGAGAAAAACGCCCTAATTCCTGGATCCTTAAGTGTCACTGACTCAAAACAAGCTGCTAACTTTTTTTTTTTTTTGAGGGGGGACACATATGCCAACATTAGAAAAATGGGTGGACAGATACAAATCGTAAGATGCATCCCAACTTCAGGAACATGAAAATGCTGAGGGGGAAAGATGTACATTGTGGGACAAAGAGAGGAGAGTAACTACCAAGTGAAAGAAGACTCTGACGGAGGAGGGCAGGGTTTCTGGAATACTGAACAGGCCTAGCCACGTCCATAAAGGGAAAGGTAGTTTAAGAGAAAATACTCAGCTACAGCTATTGCAGGAGGGGCACTGGAAGCTGCCCTTGGTTGCCTGCCCCCGTCCAGTGCTGCCTGTGAGCAGCTTCACAGGTCAAGATCCTCAGAGCTTCCCCCAACCCCACAGGGCTCGGCCAGCTCAGCTCCAGCAGAGAGAGTGAAATGAAGCAAGAGGAAATCAGCCCCGGAGTCTTCACACAGACACCGCTCCCCACGCTTTCTCCCCAGATGGTGCAGGTTCGCAGGCCCAGCTGGAGAGACGGGAAATGCTGCCATCCACCGAGGCCCCCAGGGAGCCCGGATGCGGTGCTCAGAATGCGTACAGGTGCTCAGAATGCGTACAGTCGCGGGGCCCACTTCTCAGATGGCGCCTGGAGGAGCCTGGCAGGAAACATTACTGGGGCCTGCCCGTCACGGTTAGTGCTTCCTGTAGAATTTCCATGTCATCCCTACATGAACATTCAGGATTCAAGCAACTTTGGAGTCAAAAACAGGGGGGCAGAAATGGCCAAGTTCCAAAGTACCAAAAGATAAGCAGGCGCCCACGCTAACGCACCGGAGCTACAAGTGCCCTCAGTTAAATCCACCAGTTCCAGGGAACTGCCAGGCACCCCGCAAGCTGGAGGTCCTCCTGATCGCTGGGTGTGGGACAGTTTGGGGGGAGGCATGGACGATGCAGCTAACTGCCTGAGCCCACCCAGCCTGTTCCCATGGGTCTCTACAGGCAGGGACACAATCACTTGATCCACAGCGCGGGTGACAGAGGACAGCCTCACACTAACAGCTCTCTGCAGGTGCTAAGTGCCACTCGGAAAACCAAAACAGGAGCGGTGAGAAGGTGACAAGTGTGGCCTGGGTGGCTCAGAGGGAGCCTTTCGGAGGAAGTGACATTCAAGTTGAGACCTGAATGATGGGATCTGAAGATGGGACGAGCAGAGCTACCTCTCCAGAATCTGGCCCAGCACTGGGATTTCCCGGCTCAACCCCAGCCTGTCCCTCTGTGGATGCCACCTCCAGCCAGGAGACTGCTGATCATCTGATTCTCCAGAGTGGACTCAACAACACACTGTTCCAGGCTATACGTATCTTCCCGAGAATTCCGCTGCTACCCTCACCACCCCCCACCAGAGACACGCTCTGCCAACCGCACCTCCTGAGAAGCATCAATTCGGCAACTCCCCCAACCCACCCCTCTTCTTCTAGATTAGCTTCCTAAGGTGTCCTGGGAGACAGCTTCTCCTAACAAGAAGACCAGAAGCTACAGCTCTCGGACCCGCTCCAGTTCAGCCTGCCTCCGGTTGCTCTATGAAGCCCCAGATGCTAGCATTAAACTGTGTGTGTGCTCAGTCTGACTCTTCAACCCCATGGACTACAGCCTGCCAGGCTCCTCGGTCCATGCGATTTTCCAGGCAAGAACACTAGAGGGGGTTGCCATTTCCTCCTCCAGGAGATCTTCCCGATCCAGGGATCGAATCTGCATCTCCCGTGTTGATTGGCAAGCAGATTGTTTACCACTGCCCTCCCCACCAGCTTAAAAGACCCACTCACACCCAAAGGCCAGGCAACGTTCCCTCAGGCCCCTCACACAATGGGCATGGTCCCCAGCCATTGCTCCCTGGTCCTTTTAAAGAGGAAAACAAGAATTCAGAAGGCCTTGAGACTGCAAGAACTCTGCAGTCTCCCAGGGTACCTGAATGGCCCATGAGCTCTGCTTACATAAGAGACTGGTTCGAGCAGGGACAGGGCAGGGGCAGGGCTGTGCCGGCCTGCCAGTCACCACAAGCTACTGAGAGGCCCTTTATCCCCCAGAGGACTGAGAGGCTCGTGGCCCATCTCTAACCACTGGACTGGGGGCGGGAGCAGGGAGTGCTGAATACCACCCACAACACAGTTGTCAGTAGTAAGGAACAACTATTGTCACACGTTTATATAACACAACACCACAGTGGGAGCACTCTCCAAGGACTCAATTAACTGCTCTCTGAAAGTTAAGCTTTTGGGCAACATCAACAGGAAAAAGGACCTCCATCGCCAGTGAGTCCACAGATGTCGTTGCAAAGCCTGGCCTGATAGCCCCATCACTCATCATATAACCACTTAGCCTGGCCTCCAGACCTCTGCCCAAGCTGAGCTCCTCCCTTCCCGGAAGACTTCTTTCAGGCTTCGGCTTAGACGAAGAGACCCTGAAGGTAGAGGCTGAAGGTTCATTCAGTCCACTTTCCTGGCAATACAATAGGTACACAGAAGGAAAAAAAAAAATGTCAGAAGGAATGAACTAGTAAATAGACAATGGAGGACTTCTCTTGTGGTCCAATGGTTAAGAATCCACTTTCCAATGCCAGGGACCTGGGTTCAGAAAATAAGATCCCATGTGGCTCGGGGCAACCAAGCCCACTCACTGCATCTAGAGAGCCCGGGTGACACAACAAAGACCCAGAACAGCCAAGGGGGAAAGAAAAGGGAGATGGGCTGGAGAACATGTGATTGGAGCCTGCACAGAAAAGTGTCCAGACCAGCAGGAGATGCTAGCAACCTGTGCCAAGACGAGGAGCAGGCCCACAGGCGGGCTTGGCAGGTCCTGGGCTCGTCGTGCCCAGGTTCCAGGAGGAGGGGGACAACAGGGAACAGTGGCCAGGGTGGACCCAGGGCTTAAAAGTAAAGCCAACTTCCCTAGGTCGGGACCATTAAGGATGGGTCACACGGGGCCACCTCAGCCCAACACACGGGACACTGGACTCATCCAGTGCAGCAAGAACCCACTCACCCTCTACACCCGGTGGGCCTGACCCCAGGCAGAAGGTCGCTGCAGCAGGACAGCACTCACCCTTCTATAGCCCGTAGGCCTGACCCCAGGCAGAAGATACATTCACCCACCCGTTCACAAACCTCCCTCAACCGTCCGGGTGCCAGGGAAGCTGCAGGAACAAGACACCAACAGCCCCTTCCCTCACGGAGCTCACTCTGTCCAGGAAGGAAGGCCATCAAGTTCCCAAATGAAACCACAACCACAGCCCAGGGAGGGCCAGAGGAGAGGAACAGGCTGCAGCGGTCCCTCTTCAGCAGGACAGTCAAGGAAGGCCTCTATGATGACAATGAAGGTAAGCTCTCAATGAGAAGAAAGCAGGCACAGGAAAAACAGAGGGAAGAGCATTTCTGGCCAGGGGAAGGGCTTATGTGCAAGGCAGGAATGTGGCGATAGATGTTCGAGATGAAACCAGCCCAGCAATGAGTGAGGTCAGCAGAGGGCAGAAAACATGAAGCTCTGAGGGTGGTGTTCTGAGGTGCGGAGTGCTACGATCCTCCCTGCCCCAGAGACCCTCTGGCTGCTGCTGGGCAAGGGCCAAGAACAGACACAGTGGTGTGCCTGTAAGGAAGGAGGTTGTGACAGGCATCAGAGGGGACCAGGTCCATTCTGGGCACCTGTTTCCTGGAATGGTTCTTTCTCGCGATGTTAGAAAGTGGGTTCTGACTGTGCTGTGACTTCACTGACAGTCCTCCCACAAAGAAGGACAGAACAGCTCATTCCAAAATGTGCTTCAAGGTGTGTGACATCAGAACCATCATGGGCTTCTGGGCTTCTTCCTCTATCTCTGGGCATACTGTTTGGCACAACTCCATCTCCAGGAGCCCGCTGGGTCTTGTTCATTAACACATCTGGAGATGTTCTGGAAAGAACACATGCAGAAAGTATTCCAGGTGGCCTCACTGAAACAGCTCTGTCCTTGACCACCTAATGATCTGGACCTTGACCCTGGACCAGTGTGCTTTTGCTGGCACTTCAGATGGCCCAGGGGCTCCATGAGACAGGTGTCTTTTTTTGGGGGGGGGGGGGAATATTTATTTATTCAGCCATTCTGGGTCTTAGCTGCAGTATACGGGATTGATGATCTTTGTTGCGGCACGCAGGATCTTTGGTTACAGCAGGTAGGATCTAGTTCCAGACCAGGGATGGAACCCAGGCCCCCTGAATTGGAAGCATAGAGTCTTACCCACTGGACCACCAGAGAAGTCCCAAGACAGGTGTCTTTATCCTGGCTTCACGGATGAGACAATTGAAATGTCCCAAGACAGTCAAGTAACTGTCCTGAGGGTAGAGCTGGTGGCCTGCCTTTAAAGGGCACAGCCACTGAGCCACAGTTCATTCCTTCCACAGCACGTGGTCGCTTGGGCCCACCCACAGCAAAGCCCACTTTGGGTCTAGTAGAATCCAGGCCCTGCCATTCACCAGCTGTGAATTCACACTGCTTCCCTACTCTGGGTCCCAGTTTCCCCATCTCTCAAATAAGGGTAAGAGTACCAGCTTCACAGGTTCATTTTGAGGAGATGATAGATAAAAAGCACTTAGAGTAAGCACTGTATCAGTAGTGACTTTCCTCACAATGCTCTGGCTGTGGCCAGGTATTAAAACATTCTCAGCTGCCACTGTCAATATCAGGAGGGTGTTAAGATCTAGCTTGAACTTGACCAACCAGCCCAAGGTCTCCGGGCCTTTCTCATCCGGCCAAGCCTGTCAGTGAAAGTACAGGGTTTCCCAACCAAACTCAATTGCATTAACAACGTTACCACACTCACAGCTGTCAACTCTCCACTTTTCTCACTGCTCAGGAACCAGTTACTCAAGAGGCTCTGCCAGGCTCAGGGTTCCCCACCCCGACTCGAGCCCCTCACCAGTCTCTCCAACACCTGTCCCACCCTGCGCCCAGCTGCCCACCCACCACCACCCGCCACCCGTAATGCCACCCTTACCACTTTGGTTCTTCCCACCCACCTGCTCACCTCAGCCCCGCCTCCTCCCCATGCCCCGCCTCCTCCACACAGGCCCCGCCTCCTCCCCAGGCCCCGCCTCCTCCACCCAGGCCGCGCCTCCTCTTCCTCTCTCAGGCCTCAGGATCACGGTGTAGTTCAGCTGCTGCTGTGGCTTCTAAGTTGCTTCAGTCATGTCCGACTCTGTGCGACCCCATAGATGGCAGCCCACCAGGCTCCCTCGTCCCTGGGATTCTCCAGGCAAGAACACTGGAGCGGGTTGCCATTTCCTTCTCCAGTGCATGAAAGTGAAAATTGAAAGTGAAGTCGCTCAGTCGTGTCCGACTCTTAGCAACCCCATGGACTGCAGCCTACCAGGCTCCTCCATCCATGGGATTTTCCAAGCAAGAGTACTGCGAATGGGGTGCCATTGCCTTCTCCGGTGTAGTTCAGTAGAACTAGTTAAATGTTAGCTGCTGTGCTGCACCCATCCAGAGCAGTAATTCCTTGAAGGGATAACCTGTGAGGTAGGGCCCATTGTGCCCAGAGGTGTGCAGGTCATGAGTAACTTGGGATTGGGGAAGAGGGAGGGTCTGCCTGTAGCATCTGCCTCAGTCCATGGTGTAAATACAACCCCTGCCCACGCCCTCTGCTGATTTCAAGCTTAGCAACCTGATTTCCCTGAAGGCAAGGTTGGGAAGACTGGAGCCAAAGTCAGCCACTGAGGGCACACCGCCACCAGGATCCCCATTTTATAGATGAGAAAATTGGCTCGAGAGGTTACAGAACCTACGGGCTCCATACTTTGTGCCGGGCAGTTATGGATCTGAACCTATCCCTGACCCAACACTTGGTAGGCTTTTCTGTCTTCCTAAGGAGGACACCACCCCACCCAAGGGGGCCCCGACTGTGTGGCTCTGGGGAAGCACCCCTTATCTGAGAGTTCTAGAACTCACTGAGGCCTGGGGGCAATGAGATTCCAAGAAGCAAGGGGGTGAGTGGCTGAAGTGTAGAGCCACAGTTCTAATGGTCAGAGAAAGGGGCTCACCAGGAGAATCGCCAGTGTAAACTGCCACCTGCTCAGAGCCTGCGGGGCATAGAAAAGCCTAAAAACCACCCCAACCCCACAGGCTCCTGGTCTGACACATGCCAACACAAGAAAGGTCCCGAAAGCTCACCATGCTCTGAAGCTACCCCATCCCAATCTAATTCACCTCCGGAACTCCAAGGGGCAGCCCATCCAACGTGAGGGCAGAGGGGCTCTGTCTGTCGGAGGACCCCACAGGGCCCCTCCCATCCTCCCTCCAGGGATGCTGGGTACTCAGAACAGCACAGCACAGCCACCAACCCAACTAGCATCAGCAGGGAATCGTCACAGGGACAGAAACTGGAGTCAGGCAAACAAGAGACCAAGGCCCAGCACCACTGCTTGCTGGTTCCGTGACCTTGAGCAACTTAACTGACTTCTCTGGACCTCAGGTTCCTTCCCTGTTAAGCAGAAGTAACACTGATGCCCCCTGACCAAGTGCTCACAGGCCTCAGTAACCACCAGTGGCTGTTACTACCAGCACTGCCAGCATCCCCAGCATTACCATGGCTCTGGCTCTTCTACAGACAGACCGAGGTCTGGATCCTGTCTCCACCACGATGTGACCTTGGACAAGTTCCTTCACCTTTCTGAGCCTCAGGTTCTTTATCCACAAAACAGAGGAAGGAGGAGTATCCAACTCTCAGGGTTTTTGCAAGGACACAAGAAATGTGACCTGCCCCTGGTATCCAGCAACAAAAAGGAGCCCAGGGGCTTCCCTGGTGGCTTCGTGGTAAAGAATCCACCTGCCAACGCAGGGAACACAAGTTTGATCCCTGATCTGGGAAGATTTCACATGCGTTGGAGCACCCATTGAGCCCGCATGCTGCAACTACTTAAGCACAGGCAGAACCTCTGGTCTGCCACAAGAGAAGCCACTGCAATGAGAAGCCCATGTGCCGCAACTAGAGAAAGTCTGTGAGCAGCAATGAAGACCCAGCACAGCCAAATAAAAAGGAAAAAAAAAGTGACCCAGAAAGAGGCTGATCATAACCAGGCTCCCACCCCGTCTGTAATTAAACAATCAATCCCAAAAGCGTTTTCGGAAGGCCTGCTGGATGCAGCACACAGCAGGGTGTGAGTGAAGAGATCAAGCAGGCCCCATCTCAGAACACAATGCTGCTGCTGCTGCTAAGTCGCTTCAGTCGTGTCCCATAGACAGCAGCCCACCAGGCTTCTCCATCAGTGGGATTCTCCAGGCAAGAGTACTGGAGTGGGTCGCCATTGCCTTCTCCGTCAAAACACAATACCTTCCTACAAACAGGCACCAAATTTAATGTGCAGAAGTCAGAAACCTGCATGTTAACACAGTGCTTGATGGCTACAAAAACCCAAATTATCCCTCACCTTCTACTTCAAAGGGACCCAAGGATTCAGAAGGAAAAAAGTACATGAGACAGCAGACACTTAAGATCCCACCTCCCAGGTTAAACAGATTTATATTTTACTCTATTTATTACAACAGATTCCTTAAAAAAAAGAAAAAGACATAGCTGAAGCCCTCACTATGCCTTTTCCTCCCATTCCATCCCTCCCCAAGCAATGGTTCCTCTTACTGTGTAATTCCCATACATTTCTAATCTCATATTACAATTTATCCTTTAATTAGGTGTCTATCCACAAAAAACACATATAAATCTCATTTGGTATGTTTTTTTAAATTAAAAAAACCTTTTGCTATTTGCTTTTTTCTACTCAACATGATGTCTGGAGATTTATTAAAAGTGAAGTGAAGTCGCTCAGTTGTGTCCAACTCTTTGCGACCCCATGGACTGTGGCCCACCAGGCTCCTGCGTCCATGGGATTCTCCAGGCACGAGTACTGGAGTGGGTTGCCCTTTCCTTCTCCAGGAGATCTTCCCAACCCAGGGACAGAACCCAGGTCTCCCGCATTGCAGGCAGACACTTTACCATCTGAGCCTCCAGGGAAGCTTAAAGGACCAAGTAAATCAAACTAAATTGCTTTTCATATGAAGAAATCATGCACAACAATTAAAATAAATGAACCAGTGCTGTGTGCAGCGCCTCCTCTTCTATAAATACCCCTTATGATATAGTTCCAGCAATTTCATAACATTATTACTGGCCTTTGCTGTCACAATTATTTTGCTCTGAGGAGCTCAGAGAGATTAAGTAATCTGCCCTAGGCTATTTAGTGAGTGGCAGAGCCAGGCCCATCCAAGGCCCAAGCACCTCTGACACCATTATACATGGGTCCACATTCTCCTTTACTTCCCCCTTCCTACCCAGTTCTCTGGCTCAAACAATTGCCTCTTGAGCAGAACTCTACTTCCAGAACTTTCACATACTTACTCCTGTGGAGGAAGCTGAAGCAAGAATTATATTATTAACAAGATGAGCACCAACAAAGCTACCCTTTTGAGGGGAGGCATGAAAGAGCAGGAGATTCTAAATGGGGACCTAAATGGGATCCTAAATGGAAGATCCTATTGGGGACCCCAGGAGGAAGAGGCTGCCTTGCCTCCGGGTCTCCAGCTATGGGAAATGAGCAGTGACCCAGGCTCAAGGAAGCTGAGACGGACCCATCTTCCCAGGAATTAGGAGATTCCTTTACAAGATAAGAGCTGAGCTG
This sequence comes from Bubalus bubalis, assembly GCF_019923935.1. Taxonomy (NCBI): domain Eukaryota; kingdom Metazoa; phylum Chordata; class Mammalia; order Artiodactyla; family Bovidae; genus Bubalus; species Bubalus bubalis. The sequence goes on along the minus strand of NC_059165.1, from coordinate 99,826,032 downwards.
CTACTGGGATCATTACCTGGAACTCTCATCTGCAATGGCAAAACAAAATTTAAAAAAAAAGAAAAAATTTCCTATAGCTTTGGATAAGCAGTTCTCTTGATGACCTTGCTCTGACCCCAAGACAATCCCAAGGCCTGCTCTGCCTTCCAAAGACCTGCTTGGGAGAAGGCCCATGAGTAAACTGTTCTACCTGCCTCGTCTCAGTGAGGCCGCTGAAAAGTCACATTTTCCTCTGGGACCACAGAACAGAGAATGGTAGTGTCAGCAAACTGTTACCGAAACAGCAGCAAAAATCGCCCCTCCCGGAATCCTACCTGCCTCAAACATCAGATATCAACCCTCATTCACTTCACTGTGTCACTGAGCGAGTCCCGCACCTTTCTGAGCATCAATTCTCTCTCTTGTAAATTACACTCCATAGTTTCCAAGGTCTCTCTCCCAGTCAAAAAGGTCTTTCTGGTGGGTGTTAATCACCCAGTGGTTTAGGGGTTGCTTTGGGGGGGGGGGGGGGGGCAGTGGACAGGTGGAGGGATGTGGAAGAACAGACTTAGTCCCAAATAGAAATACAGTCTTTCTCAAGGTGTTAAATGTGAAGGAAAGAATCTCTGCTATTTTTTATTGATCTGCAACAAACACCTGTAATAGAGCTGATCAGCCTGCTGTGCAAACTGGGCTGAGAGATATTTTACCCCTGTACAGAAACCCTGGAGCTACCACCTCAGCGCTTACGTGGCAAATGTCAGCAGAGAATGATAACACAGAACATGGAAATATAACAACTTTATTTTTTTCCTCCAAGGTCACTTTGAACAGTGGGTTTGAAGCTTCTCCTTCCAAGAGGGACAGGGTTTGAGTGTCCTCCCGATCAAGCCATGACCCTAAGGCTGTGACAAGCTTGCAGAACTTAAGTGTCCACCCCAAGGATCCTCAGGGGCCTACCTTATCCGCCTGCCAACTACCAAAATTAACTCCATTTTGTCAAAGGCCACATGTATCGCCCATCCTCCATCTTTCAAACTGAATGTGGTTTTTTCTCCAGGGTTACAGAGAGGCTTTGAAAAGTAAAACTGTATTAGAAAAATGTATTAGAAGAATTTCACTCTACAATCATAAAGTTGAAAGAGGCATAAGAGATTACTAAATTCTACCTCCTCATCTTTGTTCCATGTCAAAAAATCATTAACAACTTCTGGGTTAAAGGTTTCAAAAGATTCTGGGTAAATTATCACAGAAAGTAATAACAATAACAGTAGCAGTAGTAAAGGGAGTGGGCAGAAGCAGTGGTATTTCACTAGCAAACAAAAATCAGACTGTCTCCTTACACTTATATGAACCACCTAACATGGTGAAATTCAAAGAGACAGAAAGTAGAATGACAGTTGCCAGGGGCTGGGCAGAGGAGAGAAGGGGGTTAGTGTTTAATGGGTAGGATTTCTGTTACGCAAGATGAAAACAACAGAGTTCTGGAGGTGGATGTGGATGGTTATGGTGGCACAACAGTGTGAATGTACTTAATGCCATTGAACTGCACCCTTAAAAATGATTAAGACGGTAAATTTTATGTGTATTTTAACACACATTTTTAAACCCGGGAAGGGGGAAAAAAAAAAGTTTCTCAACTGGCTAATTTTCATTTGGGGACCAGTATGGCAAAGTGGTTAGCAACTGACACTCTGGAGTCCTGAGTTTTTCTCTGTCCTGCATTTACTAACTAGCTGGGGACCTCTGAGCAAGTCATTTGACATCTCTGAGACTGCTTCTTCATATACAGAAACAATAATAATAGTCTCCTATCTCACAAGGCTGTGAGGCTAAGAAAACAAGGTAACAGACACTCACTGGCAGAAACGTAACACTCTCTAAATTATTATTATGAACTTTAATAATAAATTAATCATTTAATGCTACTTATAAGCCAGCAATAATGAAATTATTAATATTATATTATCAGCTAGGTTGATAAGTTCATCAGAACACTTCGTTTTAAGGGTAAAAGAGGCCCCAGTTAGGAGTCAGAAGCCCTGAACTTCAAAAGTGGCTGTGGGTGTGAGATTTCTCCTCGGTGACAAGCAGGGCTGACGGAGATGATCTCTTAGATTAACAGAAAGCAAAGATCAGCTTTGCTATTCAGCAGGAGCCAGCACTGCAGCTACACCACCTTCACCGCCTAAGCCGCTCAGGGAGCCGTCCCGGGCGAGGGAAGGGGTCCAAAGGTCATGCCAGAGAGGCCTGACTGCAAAGCCCCTTTCTAAGCCCGAGGCATGGTGCAAGGTTTGTGCAAGACACCCTCAAGAATGAGAGCAAGGGTTCCACACCCTCGTTCCTCCCCTACCAAAGTCTACAATTCATCCCGCAGGGGGAGTTGCGAGGAACCTGCAAGCCTCCCAGGTCCTGCAGAGACCCCAAGAAAAGGCACCCCCAAACCAGCCAGGGTAGCAGAATTATAAATACCTCCCCCGCACATGCGCACTGAAATTTACGAGTGGCCCTGGGCACAACGCATGCCTACTGCGCCTGCGCCGTCCGGCTCTCTTTTCTGGGTACAGGACGTAAAACGGGGAGCCGACTGTCTCACGTAAAAGAAAAACAGGTCTGTGGCAGTCGCTCAATCCCCGTTTTCTCGTTTCTTACCTCATAGTGCTTCATGGCTCCCCCGCACGGCGGCTGCTGCTCCTGCTACCTGCGCACGATACACCACAGAAAACCTCACGCGGTGACGACCGCCGCGCGAGACTAACCGCGGACCCGCATCCGCCCCGCCCCTCCCTGCCGCTCGCGCCCCTCCAGCCAATCAGTGCGCAAGGCGCCCACCTTCGTCCCCGCCCCTCAGAGCCGGTCTGCGCAGGAACTAGCCGCTCTCGCCACGGGGCTAGCCAATCAGCTTCCGGAACCCACCGTGGGGGGCGGAGCACGGGCAAGAGGGAGGAGGATGGAGGAAAAAGAAGGGTCTTGGCTATCCACCAATCAAAGAGGGCCTCCGGTCGCGAGCGACCGTTGTCCCGCCCCTTGGTGGCGTCTCTGTGGAAACCAAGGGAAGCGACGGTTATTGCAAGGCGGGGGGAGGGAGCTAGCAGAAGGCAACATCCACATGGCCGGCAGCTCGACTGGGTGAATTCGGAGGTGGACGGCCCCCGGGGAGTACCGGGGAGCAACGGGAGATAGCTAGGGGTTGGAGGCATGGGCTGGGGCACCTGGATGGAGAGGCTGCTCCGGCGAGGGAACCCCTATCACGAATGGGAGGAAAGTAAAGGGGAAAGAGGTGGGGAAAAGCTCTCAGGCACACACCCCGCAACTTGTAACCTGAGCTCTCTCACTATTCTGTGGGTGTCTTCACTGCCCTTTCTAATGCACGCCCCCCCCCCCACCTTGCTAGACCCCATAGGCAGGGAGCCCGCTTTTGTCTCTACCTGTACTGCCCGGTATGGTCACCTCTGGCCACATGTGGCTACTGAGTCCTTGAAACGTGGCTGATCAAAATTGAGATGTGCTGTAAAGGTGAAACACACAGAGACTTAGTATGAAAAGAAAGATGTAAAAAAAAAAAAAAAAAAAAACTCATTAATCAACTTTTATGTTGATTAGTGCTATTATTATTGATGATATTATCAACAATAATGTTATTAGTCATGTAACTAATGGTATGCTGAAATATTATTTTGGATATATTGGGTAAAAATACATTATTAAAATTAAATTCCTGTTTATTTTTACTTCTTTGATATGCCTATTGGAACATTTAAAATCAGACACAGCTTGGATGTGGCTGGCTTGGCAGTTGTGTGTCTCACACTGGACAGTGCTGGTTTGGGGTCATGTTGTGCTTTTGTTCCATTGATTGTTATGAGCAGGCTGGGGAGGTTGGTTGCCACTACACACACATACAGACTCAAGCAGACACTTAAAACAGGACTTGGCACCCCTCCTTACCTTATCTCCTTTCTCCTGGTTCCAGACCCCACCCCTGAGCCTTCTTCAACTGTTGAGCGCTCCAGAACTCAGAGGCCTGGCATCAGAGACATGGTGAGAAGTCCTCAAAGACAGATTGTTGGTTCACCGGAGAGCAGGGCGGGGAGAAGGTGAGTCAGTGCTCAGCACTTACTCATCCAGGTTAGGCTCTAGAAATTTCTGAAGCTACAACTTTTGGGGACCCCTGTCTCAGAATAAAGGAAGCTAAGTCATTTCCTTTTTCAGGACTTCCCTGGTGGTCCAGTGGTTAAGACACTCTGCTTCCACTGCAGGGGGCCCAGGGTTCAATCCCTGGTTACTGAAATAAGACCCCAAAGAAATTATCTTTTTCCTCGGGCCTATCTGGGCAAAACAGAGGATTTTTTTTGTCTTGGCTGCGTGGGTCTTCGTTGCTTTGTGCGGGCTCTCTCTAGTTGCAGTGAGTCAGGGCTACTCTTTGTTGTGGTGCTCAGGCTTCTCACTGTGATGGCTTCTCTTGTTGTGGGGCATGGGCTCTAGGTGCATGGGCTTCAGTAGTTGTGGCACACAGGCTCAGTAGTTGTGGTGCACGGACTTAGTTGCCCAGAGGCATGTAGGATCTTCCCTGACCAGGGATCAAACCCGTGTCCCTTGCATTGGCAGGTGGATTCTTATCCACTGCGGAAAGTGTTTTATACTTGTACTTTCCAAAGCACAGATCTTTTCCTGTTGGCAATTGTGGAGCTCATAGTATCATGAGAGCCTTTGTGTACCAACAAGCCTTGTTTCCTGGCTTCATGGAGAAGGGTAGGAGATTACTCACTCAGAAGCCACAAGTTTAGCCACTTCCCTGGTGGTCCAGTGGCTAAGACTCCATGCTTCCAATGCAGGGGACCTGGGTTCCAATCCCTGGTCAGGGAACTAGATCTTACATACTGCAACTGAGGCCCAGTGAAGCCAAATAAATAAATAAATATTAAAAAAAAAAAAAAAAAAGAACAAGCCACAAGTTAAAATTGTGGCCAGGTTGAGTTACTTGAAGCATCTACTTCTGAGATGCTGAGGGGGTAGGGTTGAACCCCTAAAATCTAGCCACGTTTTGCTAGCAATTTCCAGGTTCTCCAATGTGGTCTAAGTAAGTAGGTCTTCCCTACGGCTGGGTTCCAGCTAGGTAAGGCATGTTGTGTCCAAAGGGACGTCATTTTTGGAGATTCCACACACATTCCTACAGGCTTGGGACATTCTGGAATTTCCCTTTGGACGCTGCTTTCCTGAGCCCTGAACTCACTCAACAGGCACCAAATAATTTTGTGAACTGTGTGCCAGCTGGGGCATATGAATAGTTTCCACCCGCCTCCTCACCTACAAGAAACTGATAGAAAGGCATGATCCAGCCTGCAGAGGGGAAGTCCTCTTTGGTTTTGATGGGTATTACAGGTGGAGAGGTGGATTTCCCAGGTGGCTCAGTGGTAAAGAATCTGCCTGTCAGTGCAGGAGACGTAGGAGACTCAGGTTCAATCCTTGGGTCGGGAAAATCCCCAGAGGAGGAAATTGCAACCCACTCCAGTATTCTTACCTGGGAAATCCCATGGACAGAGGAGCCTGGTGGGCTACAGTCCATGGCGTCATAAAGAGTCAGACATGACTGAGTTACTGAACACACACAAGTGTGAGGACCCCTTGTTGGCCTCATCTGGCTTCCAGTAATCAGGCTGCCAGCACGAACAGAATTCATCCTCGGAACAAAGCCTGACCACTTTGTTCAAGCCATTCATGACACCATACCATGGCTCTGTCTGTACCTGTTGATAGGGACAGCTAGTTTCCCCAGCACACTGGCTGATTCCTAATGGTGACAAGTAAATACATTTGGTATTTGCTGAGCCAAATGTAACAGGCCCCTTAAAGCAGTTTCCAAAGGGGGAATTCCAGAAAGCTCTTATGCTGTGGCACTGTTGAAGAGTGAGCAGGGCCTCCTTAGATCTCAGATTCAGGCGAACCCGTGATCGTTTGGACCTGGAAGATCTGGTGTGTTTGGTTGTGTCAGTCTCACAAATTCTTTTTCTTTTTTTTAATTCCAGAGTAATTGCTTTACAATGTTGTGCAGGTTTCTACTGTACAACAATGTGAATCAGCTAAAGTATACATATATCTCCTCCCTCTTGAGCCTTCCCCGCAACTCCCATCCCAGCCCTCTAAGTCATCACAGAGCACCGAGACAAGCTCTTTTTCTATTTCCCAGGTGCAAGTAAGATAGGATCTTGATTCTTCCAGGAACCTGGCTTGGCTTGTTTTGGGGTTTGTGATCAAACTGGTTCAGAGCTGTGTGAGGGAAGGTAGAGCCTACAGCAGACAAGCCAGGGCTGATTTGCAACTTTCCCCTGTGTCAGGAGCCCCGGAGAGAAGTTTCCCAACCTTTCTGCCTTTTGAATTTTTAAATTCATGGGATGGATTTTCTTTCTTTTTATTGAGATATAGTTGACATTCAGTAAAAATCACCTTTTCTGCTGTACAGTTCTGAATAAATACAGACATGTAACCACCATCGCAGTCAAGATATGGAACATTTCCATCATCCCCCCAGATTCCCCTGTCTCCCTTTGTCAAAGATCCCAGCCCCTGGCAACCACTGATCAGTTTCTGCATCAATACTTTTACCTTTCCCAGAAGTACCTTAAAATGGAATCACACAGTGCACAGACTTTTGAAACTGGCTTCTTAACATAATGCATTTGAGGTTCCTCTGCATTGCTTCCTATGTCAGTAGCTCAATCCTTTTTTATGACTGAATAGTATTCAGTTTGTTTACATTTCACCCATGGAAGGACATTCAGGTTTTAACGGCTGTTGGTAATGACAAATAAAGCCTTGATAAGTATTTGCTCACTGGTTTTTATGTGAACATAGGTTTTTATTTCACATGGGCATTCCACCAGGGCAGATTGTTAGCTTAGATGACTGTAATGCTTTTGAAGTTCTTTTTGATGAAGAGAGGAAGGGTTGAAAAGAGTGGTGATGCTTTTTTTAAAAAAAAAAATTAAGGCTTTATCATCATCTGAATCACATCTTACACAAGCTTACCATAAACACTCAATATGCTAAACAGTTTACACCTCAGCATTTTATTCACTAAGTGACCTCAGGCAAGTCACATAACCTCTCAGAGCCTTGGTTTCCCTACCTGTAAAATGAGGTCAACCTCATAGGATTATTTTTTTAAATGAAGTTCTTTTTGGCTGTGCTGGGTCTTCATTGCTGCACTCGGGCTGTCTCTAGTTGCAGAGCTTTGGCTTCTCATTGTGGTGGCTTCTCTTGTTGCAGAGCACGGGCTTTAGGCACAAAGGCTTCAGTAGTTATGGCTCTCGGGCTTAGTTGCCCCACGGCACGTGAGATCTTCCCGGACCAGGGATGGAACCCATATTCCCTGCACTGGCAAGCAGATTCTTAACCACTGGACTACCAGTGAAGCCCCTCACAGGATTATTGTCAGGATTAAATGAGTTCATACACATTGAGTGTCTGGAACCGACTTGACACAGAGTACGACCTTGTCAATGTTAGCTATTATTATAAGGTTTATTGCCTGGGCCCTCTCAAATTCACATAGCAACCTTGGGAGGTAAGATCTACTCTTATCCCAATTTTATGGAAGACATACTTAGCAATTACAGAGAACAAGTTGTGCAAGAGCACATGGGCAGTAAATAAGAAAAAAGCAGGTCCAGGTTTTCAACTAAGGCTGACTGACTCCAGACTGACCTGCTTAGTTCTTATATTCTTAGTTCTTAGTTCTACCAATGAAACAGAAGCAATAGGATATATGTGTTTGTGAATGCGTCTGTGTATTAAGAGACTTGTTTCAGGCATTGGCTCTCACAGTTGTGAGGGCTGGCAAGACAAGTGTGAAATCTGTAGGGCAGACCAGCAGGTCTTGGCCAGGAACTAATGCTTCATTCTCAGGCAGACCTCCATATTTGCTTCTAAGGTCTTTCAGTGTTTGCTTTTAAAGCCTTTCAAGTGACTGAATGAGGTCTACCCACAAAAGCAAGGGTCATCTCCTGTACTTAAACCCAACTGATTATAGATGTTAACCTAACCACATCTGCAAAACACCTTCACAGCAGCAGTTAGATTAGTGTTTAATTGAATAACTGGGTACTATTGCCTAGCCAAGTCTATGCATACAGCTACCCATCACATCGTCTCCTCTTCTCTGAGTTGATAGCTCAAACCTCTGCCAAGTTTCTGTGAAAGTCACTTTTCCAGTAACATTCCAACGTGCCTGGTGACGGAATTCCCTGGAAGTCCATTGGCTAGGACTCTGCACTTCCATTGCTCAGGCACAATCCCTGGTCAGGGAACTAAGATTCCACAAGCCACTCAGCCTGGCTGGAAAAAACAAAACAGTGCCCAGTGAGTATGTGTTCAGGTCAAAGAACATAATAAGAGAAGTTGAGTTTGGGCTCTTTTGGTTTTTTTTGGCGGGGGTGGGGGTTAAACAATTAAAACTTATGAGTATGATCCAGGCTTACTCAAGGAAGAGAGATTTCCCAGCCCTAAGGTTGCCCCCAAACACAAGGACACCCCTTGCATGATGTTTTTGGTCCACTCGAGCTATGTGAAGACCTTTAGAGGCCTCCACATCTGTTGACTTTTTTTTTTAGGGTGGGTTTATTAGTGGCATGTGGAATCTTAGTTCCCCGACTAGGGATCAAACCCACGCCCCCTGCAGCGGAAGCAGGGAGCCTTAACCACTGGACCACCAGAAAAGTCCCCACATCTGTAACTCCCTTTTTTTTTTTTTTTTTTTGCCACACAGCATGTGGGATCTTAGTTCCCTGACCAAGTACTGAACCCATCCCCCCTGCATTAGAAGCAGAATCCTAACCACTGGACTGCCAAGGAAGTCCCCACATCTGTAACCCTTAAATTTATAAGTGTGAAGAAATCCACAAGCTCTGGGTTTTTTCCCCCATGATGACTCCCCCACTATCTATGTAACTTTATAAAAAAAAAAAAATCAAACTCCCTCCCCTCCATGATTGGTTCAGGACCCCTGCAGTGCTGTGCCCCTGGGTATCCAGCCTAGACTCATCCTCCCAGGTTGGCTGGTGTGTGTGGCTTAGTCCAGAGTCCTTTGATGGTGGTGGTTTAGTCGCTAAGTTCTGTCTGACTCTTTTTGACCCCATGGACTGTAGCCCACCAGGATCCTCTGTCCATAGGATTTTCCAGGCAAGAGTACTGGAGTGGGTTGCCATTCCCTTCTCCAGGAGATCTTCCTGACCCAAGGATCGAACCCGGTTCTCCTGCACTGCAGGCAGATTCTTTACCAACTGAGCTACCAGGGAATCCCTTCCTGACACGGTTACACTGGGGTCAGGGAGTGGCCAGGGATGGCCGGAAGGCCATGGCATCTTTCTCAAGAGTTCCAGTTTGCATAAGGACAGTGGTTACCAGAAATGTTTTGCTGTGTCCTGCCAGGAAGGGGGATCCTCAGCAGCCCACCATTCAACTGGATGGTTAGTCACCCCTTTGACAGAACTTCCTCTAAGCTAGGTCTGTCCCGGGCACTTTACAAATGTTGATTCAATGCCAACTTCAAATCCCTATGAGGCTGGTACAACTACTACCCCCATTGTACAGATGAGGAAGATAAAGGCCCTGGAAGGCTCAGTAACCAGCCCAAGATCACACAGCCAGAAAGTGCTAGAACCAAGACTGAAACGTGACTATGTGGCTCCAGCACCAGTGTCACACCGCCCAGACTTCCCAAGCAGTTCTTCCAAGAACCTTTCCCCACTGTAGGCCGCCACCACCTACTCCCCTCTTCCCTTCTCAGGTGGTACCTCTTTCTGAGCCTCCTTTCCACGTCAGCCCTGTCCTTGACCACAGACACCCCAGACTATAGGAGCCAAAAGGGATCATGTTGCCCAGAGATGAAGATACTGAGGCCCTGAGAGGTGTATTGCATACCCATGTCTCCCCCACATCATGAACATAGTGGGGCGGGGGTAAAGAACCAAGTGCATTAAAAACAGCCAGGACGTTTTAGTCCATGGATGGAGAGGGGCAGTTGAGTCTGGCCTGGCCTGAAAGGTCGGGCAGGTGGAAATCAACGAGAACTTGCCCGCCAGAAAAACATGAAGAAATCCCAGGAAATTAGTAAGGGAAAAAGAAAAGAGGATAGCCTGACTACCTCTCAGAGGAAGCAGCGGGACTCTGAGATCATGCAAGAAAAGCAGAAAGCAGCCAATGATAAGTCTATGCAAACAAGAGAGAAATAATGACTATGTGGAAAACCTGGGTGCTACTGCAAACTAGTTGTATCATAAGCTCTATGATCAAGATTTTGTAGAGTGAACAGTCAGTACTTGCTATGCTAAGTCACTTCAGTCGTGTCTGACTCTGTACGACCCCATAGACGGCAGCCCACCAGGCTCCCCCGTCCCTGGTACTCTCCAGGCAAGATCACTGGAGTGGGTTGCCATTTCCTTCTTCAATGCATGAAAGTGAAAAGTGAAAGTGAAGTCGCTCAGTCGTGTTCGACTCTTAGCGACCCCATGGATTGCAGCCTAACAGGCTCCTCCGTCCATGGGATTTTCCAAGCAAGAGTACTGGAGTGGGGTGCCATTGCCTTCTCCGATGTTATACCTTATAAAACTATTTTAAACTTTTCCTTTCAACCTGACTTAGTGTGAGGTTTCAGAACCATTCTTCAAAGGATAAAACACTAACCATACATTTGAAAAAAAATAAATAAAAATAAAAACAGCCAGGAATATTTATGAAGCTTTGGTTCCAGACACTTCCTGGCACTGGAGACTCAGCAGTGACAGGACCCAGTCCCTGACCTTATGGTGATTCCAGGCTAGGAGTGGGGGAGACATTTAACATGAAAACCAAGGAACAATTTCAGATTTCAGTGGCAGGTGTTCTTGAGAAAACGGTAAAGTGAGAGGCTTGAAGGGCTGGACTGAGAAGACCTCTGCAGGGAGGTGAATTTTGGCTCCCGGTGCTCACCTCACTTTGCAGGGTCCTTTATGACTGAGGACGCAGATAGTACTGGAGCTCCCACCTTCATTCTGCTCGCAAAGAGTTGGATATGACTGAGCATACACACACAGCTGGTAGAACAGGGCGGGTGACTATTTTTATTTCCAGAAGGAAGCGGGTGTCTGGGGCTGGGGAAAATTAGGCAACTCCTGGAGACATCTGGCAAGAACTCATTCCTGGCCCGGTGAGATAGGGGCAGGCATATTTGCATCTGCTAGTGAAGGGGCTAATAGATGGGGAAACAATGGAAACAGTGAGAGACTATTTTCTTGGGCTCTAAAAATCACTACAAATGGTGACTGCAGCCATGAAATTAAAAGATGCTTGCTCCTTGGAAGAAAAGCTATTACCTACCTAGACAGCACATTAAAAAGCAGACACATTACTTTGCCCACAAACGTGCATCTAGTCAAAACTACGGTTTTTCCAGTAGTCATGTATGGATGTGAGAGTTGGACCATAAAGAAGTTGAGCACGGAAGAACTGATGCTTTTGAACTGTCGTGTTGGAGAAAACTCGAGAGTCCCTTGGACTGCAAGAAGATCAAACCAGTCAATCCTAAAGAAAATTGGTCCTGAATATTCATTGGAAGGACTGATGCTGAAGCTGAGGCTCCAATACTTTGGCCACCTGATGCGAAGAACTGACCACTGGAAAAGACCCTGATGCTGGGAACGATTGAAGGCAGGAGGAGAAGGGGACAACGGAGAATGAGATGGTTGGATGGCATCAACCACTCGATGGGACATGAGTTAGAGCAAGCTTCGGGAGTTGGTGATGGATAGGGAAGCCTGGCGCGCAGTGAGGTCGCACAGAATGGGACACGAATGAGCGGCTGAACTGAACTGTGAAGGGGCGGTGTCTTCCCCAGACCCGCCCCTTCCTGGAGTAGCGCGTCGTAACCTATTGACCCAAACAGGAGGCGGGCCGCAAGGCCGGCCTGGATGCAGGAAGCAATAAAACATGGTCGCTATTGGTGCCCGCTGAGGGTGGGCGGGGCCTCCGTCGCCCGGGGCGCGCGCCGCTGAGAAGCGTTGCCCAGGACGGAGCGAGAGGGGGCGGGGCCGCGCGCAGGCGGCCGTTGGCGGCACGACCCCGCCCCGGATGTCGCGCGTCGCAGCCTGGACGACGGGGATTGGCCAAAGCCGCGTGGGGGGCGGGGCCGAAGGTTCTGGAGGGGGCTGGCGGGCTCTGGAAGCTTCCGCCGGACGGGTATATAGAGTCCGGGACGGGGCGGTGGCGGAGCCGGGGGACGGCGACAGCTGGGTGGCGGGCCGCAGGCGGGGGCAATGGGAAAGGACTATTACCAGACGCTGGGCTTGGCCCGCGGTGCGTCGGACGAGGAGATCAAGAGGGCCTACCGCCGTCAGGCGCTGCGTTACCACCCGGACAAGAACAAGGAGCCCGGCGCTGAGGAGAAGTTCAAGGAGATCGCCGAGGCCTACGACGTGCTCAGCGACCCGCGCAAGCGCGAGATCTTCGACCGCTACGGGGAGGAAGGTGCGTGTGCGCGCGCAGCCAGGGGCGCGCCCTCGCCGTTTGACAGGCGGAGAAACCGAGGCAGGGCGGCCTCGCTGCAGCATCTCCGGGGGGCGCTTCGGACGCAGGGGTTGAAGCAGCCCCGGTCCTCTGGCCACACGGGCCTCCGCCCTCGGATTGGCGGCCGCCCGATGGGAGGAGGGGCCCTGGCCGCGCTGCTCGTTCAGAAGCTTCTAGTATGTCTGGGGCTGCCCCTCCCTGGGCGCTCGCCTCCACCCACGTCCGCGATCGGTCCGGGGGTGCGGGTGCGGAAGGAGAGGATTCGGAGGCCTAGCTTGGCTGCTAGCGTTGCGGGCCTGGGCTCACCTGGGCGAGGTGGGGGGCTCTGCCACCCCGGGGTTCAGGGCAGGGCCTCTAGCTGAACCCTGGGCACAGGCTGCGAGTAGTGAGCCTGCAAATGAGGTGCCAATTAGCGCCGAGCGACCTTCCGCGCCTCTCCGAGGGTGGAGTGAGGTAATCCTTGTAAAGTGCTTACCTAGTCGGCCGTCAAAGTGCAGGGAACAGTGGGGCCAGCCCTCTTCAGGGTAAAAGAAAGAAGCTTTCTTGTCCTGTCTCCCATTGATGACTCAGGCAGGTTGCTGGGCTTGGTCCTCAGGAAGAAGCGGCTTATTATATGAGAATGGGGGCAGTTAGTGCCAGGGTGCGAGAATTTGAAAGGCTGCATTTTGCAGTTTCACGTTCCTTTTACTCTCCCATACGTCTCTAGCCCTAGGGGATTTAAGAGGAAGCATTTAGTGAAAACTGATCGGGGGTTAAGCATTTTTTCATTGGATCTCTTAGTGAGTTTTTCGTACTCATTGTAACAGTGCAAGGGGAATGAGTTCCTCAGATGTGAGGACCTGGGTGGCCCCAAGAGATGCCCGTCTCAAAGCTTGAACCCTTCACCGCTGTCTTGCCACAGTGGACTACCTGCCATAAGCGGGTGGGGGTTCTGTTTCTGCTGCTGCAAGTGGGAGGTAAAAGCTTGGAGTTCTTCCTTGTTCTTCCCTGACAGGCTAAAAAAAATTCCTCCCCCAATGGCTCCTAAGTTTTTTTCCTTGAAGGAAAGTTCCTGGAGAGTTAAGTTCCCAGCCCGCCATCTGATTTCTTCTGCTTTTGCTTTTCAGGCCTGAAGGGCAGTGGCCCCAGCGGCGGGAGCAGCGGCGGTACTAACGGTACCTCCTTCAGCTACACATTCCATGGAGACCCTCATGCCATGTTTGCTGAGTTCTTCGGTGGCCGAAATCCCTTTGACAACTTTTTTGGGCAGCGCAACGGGGAGGAAGGCATGGACATCGATGACCCGTTCTCTGGCTTCCCCATGGGCATGGGTAGCTTCACCAACATGAACTTTGGCCGCTCCCGCCCTGCCCAAGAGCCCACCCGAAAGAAACAAGATCCCCCCGTCACCCATGACCTTAGGGTCTCACTTGAAGAGATCTACAGCGGCTGTACCAAGAAGATGAAAATCTCTCATAAGCGGCTGAACCCTGACGGAAAGAGCATTCGCAATGAAGACAAAATCTTGACCATCGAAGTGAAGCGGGGGTGGAAAGAAGGGACCAAAATCACCTTCCCCAAGGAAGGAGACCAGACTTCCAACAACATTCCAGCCGATATTGTCTTTGTTTTAAAGGACAAGCCACACAATATCTTTAAGAGAGATGGCTCTGATGTCATTTATCCAGCCAGGATCAGCCTTCGGGAGGTAAGGCACTAGGCAGGGCAGCGTCTGGGGAGGGAGAAGCTGTTTTGTGATGCCGTTCAGTGTTTGCTTGACCGATGTTTCTGGGCACTTGGTGCGGCCAGGCTTGGACAGTGCAATGGCAACAAGACCGTCCAGGGCTCTGTTTTTCCGGAGCTTCTGTGCTGGTGACCTGGGTAGATCTTAAGGCGGGGTCTTAGCTGCAGCGGCCTGATGGCACTTACCCTCCAGTCAGCAGCCTCTGGGCAAGATGTGAGCTTCCTAAGCTACTCTTTCTAATACTGTCCCTTTGCTTTCCAAGGCTCTGTGTGGCTGTACAGTGAATGTCCCCACTCTGGACGGCAGGACCATACCCGTTGTGTTCAAAGATGTCATCAGGCCTGGCATGCGGCGAAAAGTTCCTGGAGAAGGCCTTCCTCTCCCCAAAACACCCGAGAAACGCGGGGACCTCATTATTGAGTTTGAAGTGATCTTCCCCGAAAGGATTCCCCAGACGTCAAGAACCGTTCTTGAGCAGGTTCTTCCGATATAGTCAACCCGTGTTCCCCAAGGACTGACCAGGGACCTTTCCAGAGCTCAAGGATTTCCGGACCATTCCACCAACTTGGACCCGCGAGAGGGCGGGAGGGCCCAGGGAGGGCTTTCATACTGCTGAATGTTTTCCAGAGAATATATTACAATCTTTCAAAGTCGTGCACTAGACTAAAGTTGTTTTTCGAGCGGTAGGGCGGCAGGTGGTGGGGACAGCAGGCAAAGGCAGTGCAGTCTGCCCCACTGGGTCCTTGCAGCCCTCCTGGGTGGGCAGCACCCGCCTCCTCCCTCTCCAGGCCCTGCCCAGGGGGAGAGGCAGACCGCAGACCCACAGTTGGACTTGATCCCCGTGTTGTAGTCCCTCCGCTTGTAGACGTCCTGTGGTGTGGACCTGCCTTCATGGTTACCAGACCCTGTACACTCCTCAGTTTCTATTGTATGATCAGTCTGTGTTTTATTCTGTATTTGTCTCCCCCATCTTGCCCTTCCCCTAAGAAACCCCGTCTTCTCTTTTGCCATCTCAAATTGAGAATCTCAACTCTGGTTGCTGAACTGCCTGGCCAGCTCCCACAAGCAATACCTCCCTTGTTCCAGCTGGACCAAGGGAGCCGGCCTTCACTGAGTAACTTGTGCAACTGCCTCTCCCTCGAGGGTCGGGGACCTTGGCTGGAGTCCTGACCCTGGGCTCCCATACAGAGATTTTCACCTTCCTTTGCTGTGAGGCAATCTTTTGGCACACCTGGGATTTCCCCATGACCCAGGTCATTTTTTTTGTTCAATGGACTCTGGACTCTCTCAAAAGGATCTGATCCTTTTGAATTTTGCACAGGCCTAGCTATAATCCCTTTTGATAAAAGGGTCTTTGCTTCTGATTACAGGAGCACTGTGGAACGTCTGTAAATATGTTTTTATAATTCTGTGTAAAGTTGGTGTGCAGTCAGACGAAACCGGTCCACAGCAGCTGCTGCTCTCTGTATAGGGCCATGATGGAACTGAGAAAGAACCTGGGGGTGGGGGGTGGGGGGGGGTGTTGGAACAAGTGTTTGTTCCTTGCAGGTCAGTCTGGTGCTCAGACTTTTAGACTCATTGTAAGTTGCCACTGCCAACACAAGACCAAAGCGTGTGACTTGTCAATGTGCAGCGTGACAGCATTAAAGACTGATGCTAAACCTCAGGGGAGCGGTCCTGCGACTCTGTTTGAGGGTTCTGCTGACGGGATGGGGTGGGGTCGGGGCAGCCCTCCAGAGGCAGCCAGGGTGGGTGGGAGGGAGGGGCAGGCAGGAGGTAGGAGTCCTCTGCAATGGAAAGAGAAGTTGCCCTCCTGAGCTAAATGTGGGGTGAACAAGAGAAACCCGCCGGACTGGATCTGGGCATCGGAAGAGCCCAGTGGATTCAGAGCTTGTTTTTTGGTGAAGGTTGGGGCCAAAGTTAAACAGATCCCTTCCCAGTCTTGTGAGATCTGGTTGCTAGGGCCAAGGAGATGTGTGTGCCCTTCTCTCTTAATCTCCACCCACCCCCCAACCCCTGCTTTCTTGCTAGAACAAGCTGGTGTCAGGCAGGCCCTGGCCAAACCAGATTAGGATTCCAGCCCAGGGCCACCCCACCCTGGTTAGGACCTATTTCCTGCCCTCCCTTTATTTACAGGCCACTGAAACTGCTTTTACTTTGTAACTTTTTTTGAAGGAACTGGTTTTATTATAAGGTAAGTAATTACACAGGCCAAAAACCGCATTGCTATTTTGCTACAAGATAATCTGGGTGTAGAAACTTAAATAACCATATTTAACATAACCTTGGAGGGCTTTCCCTTCCCACTGAAACAGTTTAACCACTGGAAGCAATCTAAGTCCAGTGCTGTCCCAGAGAACCTTTTTCAGGGATGGAAATGTTCTTTTTAAAACAAATTCTTTAAGATTCAACAGAACACAAGTTGCTTAGTAGCTACAGGCACATTTCAAGTGCTCAGCACCCACCCCTGAAGCAGTGACTATTGGACAGCACAGATCTTAGACGGCTTTTCACCCAAACCTAAGCCATGGGTCTCAGAGGAGTAGCTGCTTCAAGCCCAGAGAGGCCATCCTCGTTCGGAGGTGACCCCTGGAGTATTAGAGCCAAAAGGGACCCTATCACCACTTCCAGGATGAGGAATGATATTTACTGCAGAATTGGCCCTGGCCTCAAGTGGGGTCACAGACCTCCTTGAGCCGCCATCCGCCTGCCCTAGCCTCCCTCATTAACATAGCTGGTCTGTATGGGCTTCTTATCCAAGGGCTGTGGACACAGATGAGCACAAAGCTTCAGTGTGTCACACGCAATCCTGGTAAGTTGGAGAAATAACCTTCCTGTGGTGGTGGATGGGACAGTGTCACTCTTCAGGAAAATGACAAGGACCCTAGTAAACAGCAGCCTGTCCCTCGGATGCACAGCCTTTGCCGACACAACCTTGCTGCACATGTGTGTCACGTGTTTGGTTTGTCCGCAAGCTGGCTTCTCCCCTCGCTCCCTTAGCTCCCCTCTAACGAATTTATTTTCCCACGATGCCTATCTGACCACATTTCAGAGTTTGCTCCTTCCACAACAGTGTGAGGGGAGCTGCCTCTGTTTTGCACCCACCTCATGGGGTCGCAAAGAGTTGGACACAACTGAGCAACTAAGCACAGTATCTTTATCCATCACACCAGGAGCGCTGCATTTTTCCCTGATTCAAACAGTAGAAAACAAAAATTCATGTTCAGCCTGTGGTGAGTAGTTTCCTCAGGACCACTGTAGACAAGCCATGGCATTAGAAATTTTTTTTTCTCCTCTTTTAAAAATGTTTTTTTGTGCAGCCTCCTAGAGACAATCTGCTTATATAAGCATAAACATAATTTCTAAATTTTCAGTTTCGATTTTTGGCTATGTAATCACAGTACTGAATTTGTAAGGGCATATAGAGTTAAAAATTCTCCTTCCCATGCTGCTTTTGGGTCCACCGCCAGGAAAATTTTCCCAGTTTTCTCCTGTGCCTTTCCTTCTGCAATGTTGCATGAAGACATTTTTCTTTTTTTACACAAGTGGTACATACTGTATGCTCTGCCCGCCCCCTTTTTTTCTTCTCACATATGGAAATAGCTTCTTCTCTTCTGTTTTTCCATATGTTGATTCTACCAGACACGTGCAGGTGGATGTGAAGATCTAGTTTCATGTTTGGTGGCTCCTATCTCTCCTCTATCATTGCTCCTGCTTCCAGGTTTGAATCTCAACCACTTTGTAGCTGTGTGACCTTGAACGAGCGACTTGACTAATCTGTGCCTCAGTTTTTTCAACTGTAGAATAAGCACAAAAATTGTACTTCTACGGTCGTGAGGATTTTCAGGTATAGACACATAGAAGCACACAGCAGAGCCTGACACAGAACAAGTGCTGTGTGTCAGTTACTGTACCGTAATGTGAAAACGTCCCTCAGCCCACTCCAAAGAAACCTCTGAGTTGTGTCCACAGTCTTTCGGGTCTGTGTTCCTGGCTAAGCTCCAGGAACCAAGCCCCCAGGCAAGCCCCTGAGACCCACAACTCCACCCTGGCCTTCACCCCACTTAAGGCTCACTCCGGAAATTCTCTGCTGGTCCAGTGGTTTGGGCTCTGTGCTCTCACTGCCAAGGACCTGGGTTCAATACCTGGTCGGAACTAAAATCCCACAAGCCATGCAATGCAGCCAAAAAGAAAAAGCAGGCTCACTCCCATGCTGTTTGGTCACAGCCTGCTCACTTGACATCAGCAGTGGAACAACAGGCCCTAGGACTGAGCAGCCTGGGTTTGAGTCCCAGCTCTGTCACTCAGCTGCTGTGTGTTCTCAGGCAAGTGACTTCGCTTCTGTGAGTCTCAGTGGCCACCTTTGAAAACCGGGGGACTGAAGTTACAGACTTCATAGAGGTATTGTGAAAACTGGGCAAGGTAGGGCACTGGGGAGGCAAAAGAACATGGCATTAAGAACTTGGTTTCCCGAGACTTCCTGGTAGTCCAGTGGCTAAGACTCTGAACTCCCAACTGAGGGGGCCTGGGTTCCATCCCTGGTCAGGGAACTAGATCCCATATGTGACAAGACCAGGTGCAGACAAATAAATATTTAAACAAAGAACTTGGCTTCTGAACAGTGACCGTGCTGAGTTCAAGTTCTGCTCACTGCATTCCCCTGGACAAATGAGAAACCTCTCAGCCACCGTTTCCTCTTATGTGAAACAAGACTAAGCATAGCCACTCCTACCTTCTCACAACCCCAGAGCCACAACTCAGAAAGCTAACCCCTGAGAATTTGACACAGGCCCAGCACAGGACAATTGTGAATTAACATGAGGAAAGAAATACTCATTCATTTTTATATTTGGCAAAACTAATACAATTATGTAAAGTTTAAAAATAAAATAAAAACTAAAAAAAAAAAGAAAGAAAGAAATACTAAGGAACTTCGGGAAAAATTTGCCCCAGGTCTCCTTAAATATTGGTTATTCTCATTAGCTGTTAATTATTGAAAAACATAGTATAATGCCTGATATATAATAAGCATTATCCATTCAATAAACATTTATTGAATGCCTCCAGTGTGTCCAGTCCTGTTCTTTTTTTATTATTTTTTTTTATTTTTGGCCACACCCTGAGGCATGTGGGACCTTATTACCCCGACTGGGGATTGAACCTGCACCCCCTGAAATGGGAGGTGGATTCCCAACCACTGGACCACTTAGGGAAGTCCCTGTTCAGTACTGCTCCTGATGCTGAGGAGACAGTATTAGACAAAACTGGCAAAAATTCCTGCCTTTGCAGAGCTGACAGTCATGTGGGGTGAGAAAGAATAAAACCAAAAATAAATGGTGGTGCTAGTGGTAAAGAGGGCTTCCCTGGTGGCTCAGACAGTAAAGAATCTGCCTGCAGTGTGGGAGACCGGGGTTCGATCACTGGCTCAGGAAGATCCCCTCTAGGAGGAAATGGCAACATACTCCAGTATTCTTGCCTGGGGCATCCCATGGACAGAGGAGCCTAGTGGGCTATCCATGGGGTCGCGAAGAGCTGGACATGACTGAGTAGCAGCAGCAGCGGCAGAGAGTGATGGAGAAATATGTAACAAGTAGGTAGAGAGTGTTGTGCTGTGTGCTTAGTTCTCAGTTGTGTCCGACTCTTTGTGACCCCATGGACTGCAGCCCACTAGGCTCCTCTGTCCATGGGTGTTGGGTGCAGTTTTAAGTGACACGGTCAGTGAATGCCTCACCCTGAAGGCAACATTTGAACAAAGAGTTGAAGGAAATAAGAGGAGAGCCACGTGAATACTGAGGGAAGGACTTTTCAGGCAGAGGAAACAGCCTGTGCAAGGCGCTGAAGCAGGAGCCTGAGTTTAAGGAACAGCCAGGGGACTTCTAATGCAGGGGGTCTGGGTTCCATCCCTGGTGAGGGAATTAGATCCCACATACCACGATAACAACAACAAAAGATCCCACATGCTGCAACTAAGATCCTGCACAGCCAAATAATTTTTTTTTTAAGGAACAGCTGGGAGCCCAATGAGGCTGGACCAGAGTAAATGAGGGGTGCTGCTGCTGCTGCTAAGTCACTTCAGTCATGTCCGACTCTGTGTGACCCCATAGATGGCAGCCCACCAGGCTCCCCCGTTCCTGGGATTCTCCAGGCAAGAACACTGGAGTGGGTTGCCATTTCCTTCTCCAACGCATGAAAGTAGAAAGTGAAAAGTGAAAGGGAAGTCGCTCAGTCAAGTCTGACTCTTTGCAACCAACCCCATGGACTGAAGCCCACCAGACTCCTCTGTCCACGGGATTTTCCAAGCAAGAGTACTGGAGTGGGGTACCATTGCCTTCAAGTGGGAGGCAAAGGCAGACAGTACAGGGCCCATGGGCCACTGGAGACTTTTGACTTTTCCTGAATGAGGCAGGAGCTTGCAAAGATTTGGAGTTTTGTTCTGTCTTAATATTCCTTCCGGAGGTGGGGGTGGGAAGGGGAGAGAGTCATTTGATTATATAACAACTAAAAGTACCTGAGCTATATATATGATCAGTCTCTTGAAATTTCAACGCACCAACCTATTTCCAACTAGCATAACACAAATCTATTTTCTATTAAAATCTACTCCTTAAAGTACATGTTCCCCCCACACAAACCTGAGAATTCTTTCACAGTCTGCTGATTCCATGTTTGGTGGCGGAGAGGAGTGTGGTGGTGTCTGATTTCTTCTGAGTTCTGAAACTCTCTTGATTACTCAGATGATTTCCTCTTTGTCATGAAGAGAGGAGAGAGCCTCAGGAACACTTCAGAAGATTCTCCTCCTGAGCAACCCCAGTTTCCTTGAGGTTACTGGGTCTGACTCTTTGTGACCCCAAAGAGGTCACTCTTTGTGACCGCCAGGCTCCTCTAGGGGTTTTCTAGGAAAGAATACTGAAGTGGGTTGCCATTTCCTTCTCCAGAACATCATCCCTACCCAGGGATCGAACCCATGTCTCCTGCATTTACAGGTGGATTCTTTACCACTGAGCCACCTGGAGAGTCCAAGGTCACCTACCATGCCCTAATAATTGTCGCATCACTGGTATCTAGGGTAGCACTTGACCCAGAGCTGCCCCTCTGAATGTTTGTTGAAAGAGTAATTGAGTGACAAAGTGGTTCAGACAAGAGGACCTGCAACATTTGCCCTGTCACCGCTCATGTCAGGGAGTGTGCCAAGGAAGAACAACCCAGCCTTGAGGTCTGCTGGTGGTTCCCCCAAGAAAGGGGTCCCCCACACCCCACTGCCTCCAACTCCCACCTGGGAGAAATGGATATTCTGTCTGGCTCCAGGAAAGCCCCTTTTTCCTAGGATCCTGTTCCTACAACATGATTCATGCATCAGTCATTGGACACAGTTCCTGAGGGCCAGCTCACTAGCCCCGGGGGATCCAGCTAGAGGCAAACAAAGCAGCTGGGGGGGAACTCGTGGAGCTCATAGTCTTCCAGGAAACAGAGACTTCTGTTTTAGTTTCCTGCGGCTGCTGTGACAAAGTACAACGAACTGGGAGGCCTAAAACAACAGGATTTATTCTCTTGCAGTTCAGGCAACCACAGGGCCAAAACTAAGGTCTCAGTAGGGTTGGCTTCTGCTTTAGGCTCTGAAGGAGCCTAAAGTGAGTTCCACACACCTCTCCCAGTTTCTGGGGGCTGCCAACAATCCTTGGCCTTCCTTAGCTTGTAGCTACATCACTCCAATCTCTGCCTCTATCTTCACAAGAAGCCATCTATCCTTCCTGTCTCTGTGTTTTCTTTTTTTTTTATTTTATTTATTTATTTATGGCTGCTCTGAGTCTTCATTGCTGCTCATGGGCTTTCTCTAGTTGCAGCAAGCATGGGCTTTCCATTGCAGTGGCTTCTCTTGTTGTGGAGCTCAAACTTTGGGACATGCAGGCTTAGTTGCTCCTCAGTATGTGGAATCTTCCCAAACCAGGGATCGAACCCATGTCCCCTGCATTGGCAGGCAGACTCCTAACCACTGGACCACCAGGAAAGTCCTCTGTATCTTCTTTTCTGTCTTTTAAAAAGGACACATTGGATTCAGGGCCCATTTAAATCCAGGATGATCTCATCTTGAGATCCTCAATTTATTTAATTACTTCTGCAAGACTTTAATGCCAAATAAGGTTATAGTCACAGATTCAGGCACACGGGCATGTCTTCTAAGGGCCCACTATGCAACCGACTGTAGTGGGCAAAGTATGGTACTTCCCATCACCAGAGAGCTTGGAGAGAGGACGCATGCGTGGCAGGTCCTGGGCACACCATCCAAGGTACAGGAACTTGTCAGGGCTCAGAGATAGGCCATTGGAGCAGCAGCCCCATGGATAAAGCTCCAAGGAAGACCAGGGGCATGCATAAAGCAGGTCTGAGCTGAAGAACATGAGGCCCTGGAGGCCTGGTGTGGGTGGAGCAGAGAGAACAGGAGAGAGTAACGTGGGGTGTGCCCAGGAATGAGACAGGCCCAGAGTCAGGGCCCTGCTGAGACAGGCCCACATGCCTGAGGCAGAGGAGAAGCCAGTTGAGAGTTTGAGTCAGGAGGGACATGGCATGATCTGCTTTTACCCAGAAATTTGAGCTGAGGTCTGGGTGGTTTGTCTCAATGGGGGCCCAACTTTCCTTGGGAAAATAATGCTGGACAGTGTGGCTGGGCCTGACTCCAGATGAAACATTTCACTGAAGTATTTCAAGGGCACATGGCCTCTTGGTGTGGGGGTCATCAGCAGTGAAAGAATGGGATCAGACTTGGGTGCTCACAGGTGCCCTCTGGCTGCCATGGGGGGAATAGATTGGGACAGGGCGGGGGTTGGGGGGGGTGGGGGGGGCGGTGATCCAGGGTGGAGCTGGGAGATCAGGGAGAAATTGGTTGGGGCTGGACGAGGTGGGGGCCAAGGAAGTGGTAGGTAGTGACTGAATATGTATTTTGAAAGGAGACCTGCTCATTGTCCCTCCAGAAAGTAGTCCTACTGATTTAGGAGTTGTTGTTTATTTCTAAAATATTTATTTACAAACCCATTGGAAGGTTGCCTTTGGGGATGGGAGGAGAGTAGGAGTATTTGTTTCAGGTATTTATTTTAAAAATTTCAAAGCTAGGGCTTCCCAGTGGTCTAGTGGTTAAGAATCTGCCTTGCAATGCAAGGGATGACACAGTTTGATCCCTGATCCAGGAAGATCCCAAATGCTGATGGGAAACTAAGCTCATGGACCACAACTACTAAGCCTGCACTCTAGAGCCCTCGAGCCACAACTACTGAAGCCCACGTGCCCTACAGCCGATGCTCCGCAACAAGAGAGGCCACTGCAATGAGAAGCCTGTGCTGTGCTTATTCACTCAGTCGTGTCTGACTCTTCCCAACCCCATGGACTGAAGCCTGAGTATCACAAATAGAGTAGCCCCCACTTGCCACAACTAGAGAAAGCCCATGCACAGCAACAAGACCCAGTGCAGCCAAAAAAAAAAAAAATATATATATATATATATATTTTTTTTTTTTTTAAATTTCAAAGCTTAGAAAACTTACACGAATAGTAAAGTGATACCCATATTCCACTCTCCTGGTTCAGCAGCAATTGTTATTATTTTGTTACATTTGTTTTCTCTGTCTCCCTATATGTTCATAGGGATGTATACAATATTATAATATGGTATATAAAATGATTTATACATGTATAATTTTTTCTGAACCATGTGACAGTTGCAGGCATCGGGACTTTAACACGTAGTAATTCAGTGTTTGGACTTCTCAGGTGGTGCTAGCAGTACAGAATCTGCCTGCCGATGAAGGAGATGTAAGAGACCCAGTTTCAATCCCTGGGTTGGGAAGATCCCCTGGAGGAGGGCATGGGAATTCACTCCAATATTCTTGCCTGGAGAATCCCATGGACAGAGCAGCCTGGCGGGCCACAGTTCATGGGGTTGCAAAGAGTTGGACACGACTGAAGCGACTTAGCACACAAGCAAATCAGTGTGTATGTCCTAAGAATAAGAATATTCTCTTGTGTAACCCGGAGAAGGCAATGGCACCCCACTCCAGTACTCTTGCCTGGAAAATCCCATGGACGGAGGAGCCTGGTGGCCTGCAGTCCATCGGACACGACTGAGCAAATTCACTTTCACTTTTCACTTTCATGCGTTGGAGAAGGAAATGGCAACCCACTCCAGTGTTCTTGCCTGGAGAATCCCAGGGATGCCGGAGCCTGGTGGGCTGCCATCTGTGGGGTCGCACAGAGTCGGACACGACTGAAGTGACTTAGCTGCAGCAGCAGCTTGTGTAACCACAACACAACACTCACACTTAGGAAATTTAACGTGGATATGGTATTATTGTCTAATATTCAGGCAACATTCAAATATCCTGGATCATCCCAAGAATATCCATCATAACTCTTTTACCATTCTTTGAAATTCTTATCAAGGATCCAATCAAGAATCAAAGACTGATTTTTGTTGTCTTCTATCTTTTATCTCCTTCGATCTAGAACCATTTACCAGTCATTTATTCATTTAATTAATGGATTGATTTTACCTTTCATGACATGGATCTGTTTGAAGAGTCCAGACCATTTTGTTTTTGTTTTTTAAAGAATGTCCCTCCATCAGGTTGTGTCTATTGTTATTGTTGTTTTCCCTAGTAATTAATTTGAGCAAACTCCGGGAGAAGGTGAAGGACAGGGAAGCCTGGCATGCTGCAGTCCAGGGAGTTGCAAAGAGTCGGACACAACTAAGTGACTCAACAACAACAATCAGATTCAGGTTAAACACTTTGGGCAGGACCAAGTTCTTCGAAGGTGATGTGTCTTTCTGAGTAATACATCACAGCAGTAATAGTGAGACAGCCTATTCTATCAGAGGTCATATCTTTTTATCACTTGGTTATGGTGGTGACTGCCAGCTTTCTCCACTGCACCTTTTCCAAGGTAACTTTTTCACCACTGAAATTAACAAGTGATATGTGGGCTGGTTCTTTGACAGTGAATATCTACTGCCCCATTTAACAAAGAAATGTCTGAATCAATCATTCCTCTGGTGGATGAAAAATGGTGCTTTTCTAATCTGATCTTTCCTTCTGCATCTATTAGTTGGCATTCCAGAACTCCACCCCCAACTCCCCACACACAAGGGTAGAGGCAGCATTCAAATCTGAGCTCCTGACAAGGGCGTGGGGGACGAATTGAGAGAGAAACACGGAAACATATACACTATCATGTGTAAAATAGATAGCCAGTGGGAAGCAGCTGTATAGTACAGGGAGCTCAGCTCAGGGCTCTGTGATGACCTCGATGGGTGGGATGGGGGTGGGTGGGAGGGAGGCTCAGAGGGGGATAATATATGTATACTTACGGCTGATTGTTGGACAGCAGAAACCAACACAACATTGTAAAGCAATTATCCTCCAATTTAAAATAAATATTAAAAAAAAAAAATCTGAGCTCCTCGCCAGCTGGGCCTCCCAACCTCTTGAGCTATAGAATCAAGAAGGAAGGAGATACCCAGTGTTGCTCTGTGCCCTTGGGCAACCTGCTCACCCCTTCCTAGGCACTTCCTCATCAGTCAACAGGTGGCTTCATGTGGATTCTGCTCAGGACTCTGTTATCCCCATGTCTCACATACCGTCTCTCCAGGTGTGTGGAAAGAAGCAGCTCAGATGTCAGGCACAAGCAGCACAGTGGAGACAGTCCCACAGAGGGCACTGGCCTAGCCAGAGGCAATTGATAGCTCAGTGGGGGTGGCAGAGGTCAGCAGAACAGGAAGAGAAGGACAATAGCTGTGCCCGCTGCCACAGCAGTTTCAGTATTTGCCAGCTGGGTGGGGCTGGCCAGGCAGCCCTCAGCAACAGCCCAGGGCCCACTCCCCCCTTCACTTTACCGCTCTGCAGGCCCTAGCCCAGCTGGAATGTGCAGCAGCTCACCCAGGGAACTGCAAAGACTCATTCCATGAGGCTTGAACAGTTGAAGTCTCCAAGAACTACAACTCCCAGAACACACAGTGAATCCTTGATCTGGCCCCAGCTGTCCGAGTGGCTGTTGTTCCTAGAACAAGGAAATGTCATCTGTCCTGGGAACTGACAGTCCTGGCCTATTGTTGTTCAGTCACTAAATAGTAGCTGACTCCTTGCAACCCCACGAACTGCAGCACGCCAGGCTTCCCTGTCCTTCACTCTCTCCCAATAGTGAGATAATCAAAATTATGATTTGCTCAAAATCATGTCCACTGAGTCGGTGATGCCATCTAACCATCTCATGTTCTGTCGCTCCCTTCTCCTCCTGCCCTCAGTCTTCCCCAGCATCAGGGTCTTTTCCAGTGAATCGGCTGTTTGCATCAGGTGGCCAAAGGTGGAGCTTCAGTATCAGTCCTTGCAATGAGTATTCAGGGTTGATTTCCTTTAGAATTGACTGGTTCAATCTCCTTGCTGTCCAGTGGACTCTTGTCTTCTCCAGGACCACAGTTCGAAAGCATCACTTATTCGGTGCTCAGCCTTCTTTATGGCCCAACTTTCACATCTCTACATGACATCTGGAAAAACCACAGCTTTGACTATACAGACCTTTGTTGGCAAAGTGATGTCCTTGCTTTTTTTAAAATATGCTGTCTAGGTTTGTCCTGGCCTGGGAAGGGTGCATTTGTGTCTTTGTTTCTTGTACCTGCTTCTGCCTAAGAAATCTCAGTTACAAGCCAAACCTGGAGATGGTGAGATTACCTAGTTCCTTCATCCACATATGTATACTGAAACCCCGCTCTGTGCCATTCTCAGGACTGGAGGGTCGGGGACAGAGGGGCAACAGAGATAAAGGAGACAGACTCGTGAATGTCAGCTCCCTGAGGGCTGAGACTTGGGTTGGCTGGCTATCCTTTGCAATCTAGCACAAAATATGTGCTCAATAAATATTCGCTGGTCAACCAGCAAGCAAACAGACCGTTTTGCCCTTGTCTTTCGTACCACTGCAACCTAAAGATGCTTTGGTAGCTGCTTTGCAAGCTCCTTCGCTATTGCCCTCTTCTAAAGTGTGCTGTATCTCTCTGTCCGCCCTCCAAGCCTTTGCATGCCCTGTTCCCTTTACCAAGAGCACATTCATTCAGCTTACTCGTAGACGTATCTGTTGAGATAGGACAGAGCCTGGCACGGAGCAGGAGCGCCTTAAATATTTGATGAGTGAATGAATGAATGAATGCCCTTGTCCATTGTCCATCCAGGACGCCGGACACGCGGGACCCTCCCTATTCATCTCAGTTCCCCGCCCTCCCGCCCAGAATGAATACATCTTTTTATCCGCCCTGAGGATGGCCGAGCTGGGGCATGGGCAGGCCGAGTGGAGGACTGGATTAGGGACAGCCCTTGGCTCCCTCCCGGTATCCGAAAGGGTTCCATTTTCTGGGCTTTGGAAGTTTGTATCCTTTCTCCCCGCACCCCCAAACTCAGTATCGGTCACCTGACTTCCACGACTGGTCCCCCGCCTCTTAGCACCCACAGCACCCCACACGGACACTTAGCCAAGAACACGTGGTCCGGGGCCCCCAGCTTCCCATTGGCCGCTGGCCTCCTTCCTCCCAGAGATTGGCTCGGGCTCGGCCTCAGCTCCCCCTTCCGCAGCCTCGCGGTGGTACAGCCCGCCGCGGCTTAGGAGGGGCGGGAAGGTCCAACGCTTCGCGGCGCGGGGGAGGTGTCGTGAAGAATCGAGTGAAACGCAGGGATCCCTCTGGAATGTTTCCTTCGGGTTCCACCCGAAGGGGGGCGACGTGGAGTGGATTGGCCGCGAGCGCCGGGCGGCCGCTTCTGATTGGCCAGATGTGGGCGCCAGCCCCGCCCCCTGGCGGTGGCTGCGGGAGAGGCCCGAGCCAGAGTTTGCCGAGAGAAGAGGTGGGCGAGCTGGGCGGCGGCTAAGGAAGCTCAGGTGAGTATACCCTGCAAGGAGGTGGGGAGGGGGGGGTCCATCGCGGCCGCTCGCGGGGACCCCGGAGCAGACCCGCGAGATCGCGGACCCGCGGGGATTCGGCCTATCCTGCGGGGTGGGGCCGGCCCCATGGACGCAGCTGGAGGTCTAGGCTGAGTTGGGTGGAGGGGCGGGACGGGGGGAAACGTCCGAGTCCCATTCCGGGAGGGCCGCCTGCCTTCCCTCTAGGGTCAGGGGTGAACGCCTCCCGGCGCCGGGATGGCGTCTCCAGCCGCACCCCAGCCCCCTGCACCTCTGGAGAGTTCCCGTCCCGGTGGGGACAGGCGCAGAGTCGGTATTTCGGGCAAGTCCCCGAGGCTGGCCTTGTCCCAGAAGCTGGCCTTGTCGCAGAAGCTGGCCTTGTCCCAGTCGTCCAGGGCCTGGGGAGGGGGTGGGGTGCTTCTTGGGAGGATCGAGGTCCCGATTGTAATAATGAAAAAAATCACCCGGGCTAGCATTCATTGAACACTTCCGTGTCAGGTATTTACCATGCGGATCATTGAATCACCCCTCATGGAAGTTGCTGTTACTTCTTTCAGAGGTGAAGCAGCAGACCCAGAGAGGTGGAGTGTCTTGCCTAAGGTCACACAGCGAGTAAGTGGCAGATCTGGGACTCAAACCCATGCCTCAGAGTCCAGAACTGGAATCTCCGCCACTAGACTAGGTATCCAGTGGCTTCAGGGCTCAGGTGTTTCTGACCAGCTCCTCCCACTCCATTCCCTCCAACCACACAGCCATCTGGGGCACACCTGCTGGTCTTTGCTTTCACCAGCTGCTCAGACAGGAAGCTGCCCCCATGTCCCTTTTCACCAAAGCTGGAAAAGCAAGACCAGAATACTGGGTCCTGAGAAGAGAGGGACATCTGTGGGAGAGATAGGTGGGTGGTGGGGACCACTGGGGTCCTGTGGCTGCTGGGCCCCTGGGGAGGCCTGGGCCCCGGACAGTAGGCGTTCTCCCTGGAAACACCCATGAGCCGGTTTTTCAAGACTGATTCAGAGGCCTCCCGCCCTCCTCTTCCAAGCAATACACTGCGGAAAAGGGGAGCATGGGCGTGGTGTCCCCTTCCCTATCTTGCGTGAGCTCTCAGGAACCCCCTTCCCCATTTCCTGCTCCTCCCATTGCAACTCTGTGTGGCTGTAGGCTTGTTAAGTTACGGGCCCTTCCCAGTGAAGAGAGGGTAGGGATGTGGGATTCCAGCCAACCTGCTCAGTGCCACTAGCTGACTTGAAGCTCATTTCCTCCATACCTGTGTTCAAGTTTAAGAGGAGACTGGGAGTGTGGTAGGGAGGTGGCAGTTTGAAACTGTACAGTAGGCATGTTCTGAGGATAGGGGGGCTCGGAGAGTAGTCAGAATGAGGGCATAAGACACATTATTCATTCATTCTGTACATATTTATTAAGTATCTACTATGTGCCAGGCGGACTTCCCTGGTGATTCAGTGGTAAAGAATCCTCCCGCCAGTGCAGGAGACACAGGTTTGATCCCTGGGTCGAGAAGATCCCCTGGAGAAGGAAATGGCAACCCACTCCAGTGTTCTTGCCTGGAAATCCCATGGACAGAGGAGCCTGGTGGCCGTTGCAAGAGTTGGACAAAACTTAGCAACTAAACCACCACCACCACCACCACAGGCCAGGTACTGTTCCTGGCACAGAGGGTACAGTAGTGACCACAACAGAAATCCCTGCTCCTGGGCAGCTGCCATTCTACTGCGGGGTGAACAGGCAACAAACAAGTTGTTCAGTTCAGTTCAGTCGCTCAGTCGTGTCCGACTCTTTCCGACCCCATGAATCGCAGCACACCAGGCCTCCCTGTCCATCACAAACTCCTGGAGTTCACTCAGACTCGAGTCCATCGAGTCAGTGATGCCATCCAGCCATCTCATCCTCTGTCGTCCCCTTCTCCTCCTGCCCCCAGGCCCTCCCAGCATCAGAGTCTTTTCCAATGAGTATGATGAGGTGGCCAAAGTACTGGAGTTTCAGCTTCAGCATCATTCCCTCCAAAGAAATCCCAGGGCTGATCTCCTTCAGAATGGACTGGTTGGATCTCCTTGCAGTCCAAGGGACTCTCAAGAGTCTTCTCCAGCACCGCAGTTCAAAAGCATCAATTCTTTGGCGCTCAGCCTTCTTCACAGTCCAACTCTCACATCCATACATGACCACAGGAAAAACCATAGCCTTGACTAGACGGACCTTTGTTGGCAAAGTAATGTCTCTGCTTTTGAATATGCTATCTAGGTTAGTCATAACTTTCCTTCCAAGGAGTAAGCGTCTTTTAATTTCATGGCTGCAGTCACCATCTGCAGTGATTTTGGAGCCCTAAAAAATAAAGTCTGACACTGTTTCCCCATCTGTTTCCCATGAAGCGATGGGACCAGATGCCATGATCTTCGTTTTCTGAGTGTTGAGCTTTAAGCCAACTTGTTCACTCTCCACTTTCACTTTCATCAAGAGGCTTTTTAGTTCCTCTTCACTTTCTGCCATAAGGGTGGTGTCATCTGCATATCTGAGGTTATTGATATTTCTCCCAGCAATCTTGATTCCAGCTTGTGTTTCTTCCAGTCCAGCATTTCTCATGATGTACTTTGCATATAAGTTAAATAAGCAGGGTGACAATATACAGCCTTGACATACTCCTTTTCCTATTTGGAACCAGTCTGTTGTTCCATGTCCAGTTCTGTTGCTTCCTGACCTGCATACACATTTCTCAAGAGGCAGGTCAGGTGGTCTGGTATTCCCATCTCTTTCAGAATTTTCCACAGTTTATTGTGATCCACACAGTCAAAGGCTTTGGCATAGTCAATAAAGCAGAAATAGATGTTTTTTTTGGAACTCTCTTGCTTTTTCCAGGATCCAGCAGATGTTGGCAATTTGATCTCTGGTTCCTCTGCCTTTTCTAAAACCAGCTTGAACATCAGGAAGTTCACGGTTCACATATTGCTGAAGCGTGGCTTGGAGAATTTTGAGCATTACTTTACTAGCCTGTGAGATGAGTGCAGTTGTGCGGTAGTTTGAGCATTCTTTGGCATTGTTAATAACAAGTAAATAAAGAAAACACTTGCAGAGGTTGATAAATGCTGTGAATAAAATATGAGGGAGTGGCATGGTAGAATCTGTAAGAAAGGGGGATCTCAGAAGAGGTAACTTTGGAGCCAAGATCTGAATGACAAAAAGAAGCCAGCTTTCTAAGGATCAGGTAGGGGGCACAGCCAAGGCAAAGCCTCTGAGGCTGGGCCAAGCTTGGCATGGTATGGCTGGGGCAGGAGAGAACCCAGAATGTGATTCTGTGGGGATCTGTGGGTCACATTAAGGAGTTTAGAGCTTTTCTTCTATCACATGGGAAACCGATGTAAGATTTGAGGCTGGGGAGCAACACAATCTGGTTTATGTTTTAAAATAGAGACATGAATTTAAATAACAGCCTAAGACTGGAAGACAAGAGTTCTGCCAGAACAGCATGTAATTAAGTCCATGGTCCTGAGTTGTCTGGACCACAGGGGTAGTTGTAACAGGCAGGGACAAGCGGAGGAGGCTGCTTGGAGGAGGTGGCCAGGAGTAAGCCTTGACAGGCAGAGAGGACTGGGATGTTCCTGGGCAGGGCAAGGGAAGAGGCAGTAATAACAGTGAGAGTAATAATTTTCTTAAATCAAATGTCAAGCAAAGTGCTAATTGAGTTACTTGCATAAACTCTTTGGATTCCTATAAGCACTCTAAGAGACAGTAATTCTGCCCATTTTTCAGATGAGGAAACTGAAGCCCCATCAAGTGAAGTGACTTGCCCACAGCCACTCAGCTGGTAAGTGACGGGTGGGATTTGAACCCAGGCCACTCTGCCTCTTCTGGCCTGGAAAACAAATTCATAAACCACCCACTTACCACCATTATTTCCCTGTCCTGGGTAAGACATGAAGCCAGCCTGAACCAGGGCATCAAGTGTAGGCAGAGTAAGGAAGTTGGGAGTTGGTGAGCAGGATGTAGGGGCCCTAGAAAAAGAGGGAGTTTGAATCTTGGCAGCTGACTAAAGATGGTACAGATAGAAATAGTAGTAATTGTCACCAGCCTTTGTGGAACTCTTACTGAATCCCAGGAGCTGTTCCAAACACATGTATGATTTCTTTGGAACTCAGAAAGGTTAAGACATTTGCTCAAGGTTGCACAACTAATAAGTGGCGAATCCAGGTTTAATATTTATGTTCTTTGCATTCTGCTAAGATGTACAGGGAGTGGTAGGAGGGGAGCCAGGGGAGGTGATGATGTGGGGTTTTTTGTTGTTTTTGGTAGCATCATTAAGGGAGTATAGTGAAATAACTTGACAGAGCAGTACCAGTTTATTCATTCAGAATGTATTTTATTTCTAGTATCTAGAATATATAAAGAGTTCCCACAAATCAATAAGAAAAAAGACTAGGCATTGCAATTAAAAACAGACTGTGCAGTTTTAGAGACTTCCCTGGTGGTTCAGTGATTAGGACTCTGCTCATTCACTGTTGAGGGCCGGGATTCAATCTCTGGTCAGGGAACTAAGATCCCATGAGCCACATGGCATGGCAAGAAAAAAAATTGTGGTTTTTAAAAATGGGCAAAGACTTAAGTAGTTTACAAAAGGGCAAATCCAAATGGTTTCAAATGTTTTAAAGGTTGTTTAGTATCATTGATTAGAAGGGGAGTAAAAAACAAAATCTCAGTGTCTTCATGGTTAGATGAAGCACCTACTTTGTGTCCAGAATTATGCTGGGAAGCAAGGAATAAGGGACCCCAGAGGTAGGACTTATACTGTTGCTGGGGAGACAAGATCCTACTGAGGGCAGATGCTACGGCCTGTGCTTCTTTGTCTCCCCAGAACTGGGCATAGAGACCGGTGGCTGGTGACTATTAGATTCATTAATCCATCCACTCATTAATTCCCCAAGTATTTAGTAAGCAGCTGCCCTGTGCCAGGCCCTGTGTTCTCTGAGCTAATAGAGGAATGAGTAAGACAGGCAAAGTTCCCTGCCCTTTTTGGAAAACAGACAATGAACAAGCTAAATGAATGAAGTATGGCTTCCACCTGAAAGAGGTAAGAGAGTGAGTTGGATGGCTACCAGAGGGCACAGCCAGTGCAAAGGCCCTGAGGTTGAACTTCATCCAGTGTGTTGAAAGACCAGGGAGGGGGCCCTTGTGTCTGCAGGGAATGAGCAAGGGGGACAGAGGCAGGGAGTGAGGGCATATGGCTGATGTGGGCTGGTCATTTGGGGCCCATGGGCCAAGGGGAGGACATTGACTTTTACTCCAAGTGAGGTAGAAGCCCTGGGAGGGGTTGGAGCGAGGACAAATGTGACCTGACTTATGTTTTACAGGATCACTCTGGCTGCTGTGTTGAGAGACCATTGAGGGCAAGGGCAGAAGCTGGGAGACTCAGAGAAGGCAGCTGCAGTCGTCTAGGTGAGTTGTTTTTGCTTTTAAGATTTATTTATTTATGGTTGCTCTGGGTCTTCATTGCTGTACTGGGGCCTTCTCTAATTGTAGTGTACAGGCTTCTCATTGCAATGTTTTCTGTTGTTGTGGAGCATGGGCTCTAGGACATTTGGGCTTCGGTAGTTGTGACGCATGGGCTGAGTTGCTCCATGGCATGTGGGATCTTCTGAGCCCAGGGATCAAACCCATGTATCCTTCATTGGCAGGGGACTTCTTTACCACTGAGCCACCTGAGAAGCTCTAGGTGAGTGTTGATAGGACTGGACCAGGTGATGTTAGAGGAGGTGTTGGAGAACAGATGAATGAATGAAAATGGGTACAGCTCAGGGGCTCTACTGAATCCAGGAAAGCCCTAGGGAAGAGGTGATCTGAAAGGAGGGAGCAAGAAGTCCCCCTTACATAGAAAAATATAATTTGGCATAATCTGATCCTTACCACAACCTGGCCAGGTGGATGGAATGTCCCCATTTACAGGTGAGGCATCTGAGGCCCAGGGAGACTGAATCACCTAGGGGACAGCATCACTGTGATGAACTTGGGCTTGGGAGTCAGATCTGAGGGTTGGGGCCAGTTTCTGTGACTTTGGACTTAAACATGAACTCTTTGCTAGTCTATAAAGGCCTATACAGTTGACCTCCATTGCTTCTTTATTTTTTTTTTTTCTTTTTTAATATTTATTCATTTGGCTGCACCAGGTCTTAGTTGGGCATGCAAACTCTTAGTTGCAGCCTGTGGGATCTATTTGCCTGACTGGGGATCGAACCTGGGCCCCCTGCATTGGGAGCATGAAGTCTTAGCCACTGGACCACCAGGGAAGTCCCCCTTCGTCACCTCTTTTACCTGCCCTCTTCATGTTCTCCCATTGCTCACTCCACTCTAGCCACACTGTTTGCTAGCTTAATTGTGAATCTGCTCAGAATCTCCCATGACTGCCATTTCACTCAGATCAAAAGCCCAAGTTCAGCCTCTGGCCCACAGTGTCCTGCAGTCTGCCTGTTACCTCTCAGTTCAGTTCAGTTCAGTCGCTCAGTTGTGTCTGACTCTTTGTGACCCCATGGACTGCAGCACGCCAGGCTTCCCTGTCCATCACCAGCTCCCAGAGCTTACTGAAACTCATGTCCATCAAGTCAGTGATGCCATCCAACCATCTCATCCTCTGTCGTCCCCTTCTTCCTCTGCCTTCAGTCTTTCCCAGCATCAGGGTCTTTTCCAGTGAGTCATTCCTTGCATCAGGTGGTCAAAGTATTGGAGTTTCAGCTTCAGCATCCGTCCTTCCAGTGAATATTCAGGACTGATTCCCTTTAGGATTGACCAGTTTGATCTCCTTGCAGTCCAACGGACTCTCAAGAGTCTTCACCAACACCACAGTTCAAAAGCATCAGTTTTTCGGTGCTCAGCTTTCTTTATGATCCAACTCTCACATCCATACATGACTACTGGAAAAACCATAGCTTTGACTAGGCGGACCTTTGTCGGCAAAGTAATGTCTCTGCTTTTTACGTCTCTGCCCTCACCTTTTCCCACTGTCCCTCTTACTTGGGGATCCAACCACACAGGCCTTGCTGATCCTCAAGCATGTCAAGTAAATCCCCACCTCAGGGCCTTTGCACTAACTGTTCTCTCTGCCTGATGTTCTTGCCTCATATCCTCCTATGGATATTTTCTGCTGTATTTCAAGTCTCAGCTTCGCCTGCTCAGAGAGGCAGGTCCTCTGTGACCTTGTCTGTAAAACTTGTTTTATTGTCTTTATAGCACTCTTAGAAATTATATTGAATATTTACACATCTGCTTGCTCACTGTACAGCTTCTCTGAACTGTATGCTTCTGGACAGCATGGACGGAGCCCCAGCTAGCTCACCTCTGCAGCAACTAGGAGTGAATTCGAAAAATGCAACCCTGGGTCTGGTGCTTTGGCACAGTGAACAACCTGTGTAACTGCTCATGATGGCCCTAGTCAGGGACCTTACTGCTTGTCTTTTTTTTTTTTTTTTTTAATAATTGAAGTTATTTTAATATTTGCAGCATACATTTTGCTCAGTGGTTCAGTAATGTGCTTGAGTCATTCACAGAGGTTTTCTCTTACCTTCACAGGTATACTGTTTAGCAAACTTTTATGAAATTATTAATTACAGCTTTGAATTATTAAATAAAGCATTTTTTTTTTTGACTGCACCACATGCTTGTGGGATCTTAGTTACCCAACCAGGGATTGAACCCATGCTGGGTCTTAACCACTGGACTGCCAGGGAATTCCCTAACTAAAGCTTTTAAAAACATATACACACACACACACACACACGTATCCACTTAAACACATACACCCATGGTGTATACACACACACACACACATACATATGTATGTGTATTTGTAAACTCTTAGAATTTATCCATATAAGATTGTTTTCTTCATCCATTAACCCTTCATCACAGGCTCCTTATTTACTCTGGGTAGGGAAATGTGGGACCTTGCTTGTCTTATTGAAGGCAATATCTACAGTGGTGCATGGAATATAGTTAGTGCCCAAAACATATTTGTTTGAAGGGAGGGACGGAGGAAGAGAGATAGAAAAATAGAGTGGAGGGAAAGGAAAGAAAAAACATGTATCAGTCAGGATAAGTTTTGCTGCAGTAATAAGCATCCCCCAGAATCTTAGCAGTCATACTCTACAATGGTTTATTTTTTGTTCCTGCTGCATGTCCATTGCAGCTTAGCAGGGGGGTTTCATTCATTGTAGTCACTCAGAGCCGGCCTGGTGGGGCTGCCACCACATCAAATGTGGCTGGTCACCCTACTGGGAAAATTAGATCTGTGGAGGTTCTTGCTCCAGTAATTAAATGCTTCAGCCCAGAAATGTCACGTGTCACTTCCTCTCACAACTCATTGTCCAGAACTGGTCATATGCTTACCCAGTCATAAAGAGGCCAGGAATGCCATCTGCTTACATGCTTGGAAAGGGAAGAGTCAGAAATTTTTTGTGCACGATTGCAACCAATAGAAAAATAGAGAAACGTAGACCGTGAGCCTCCATTTTCTCATCTATTAAATGGGCATAATCACATATTATGGTACATCATGTAATCACATCAGGACAATAATATGGTCCCCATGATATGATGTGAGGATAAAGTAAGATCACAGAGCAATTAGCAGTTATGGTAGATATTAGCTGATATTATTTCTGTGCAGGTGTGTAAGTGCTAGGACCAGGTTTTTTTTGTTTTTGTTTTTTTTTTAAGTGAAACAAAGTATTTATTAGGAGGGAAAAGAGTGTGAATAGGCACACATGAGGGACTTAGAGTGTCATGCCCTCGTGGTAGTTTGAATCACTTATATGAGGCATTTTTCCCAGGTTCCCTTTGGCCAGTCATCTGGCTGGGTGATTGCCTGGCTCTGAGCTGGCACCCGATTTTGAACTGAGGCCAGCCTGTTCTCTGAATAACTTCATTGGGCCTGTAGGGGCAAGGCGGCGTGAATTTCAACGCAGGCCCTGAACACCTTTTCCTGTCCTGCAGATTTCCTGGGTGCGCCCCCTCCTCTCACTGCTCATGCCACTAGGACTGGGGCGGCGGAAAAAGGCGCCACCTCTGGTGGAAAATGAGGAGGCTGAGCCAGGCCGTGGTGGGCTGGGCGTGGGGGAGCCGGGGCCCCTGGGCGGAGGTGGGGCGGGGGGCCCCCAAATGGGCTTGCCCCCCCCTCCCCCCGCCCTGCGGCCCCGCCTCGTTTTCCACACCCAGCTGGCCCATGGCAGTCCCACTGGCCGCATCGAGGGATTCACCAACGTCAAGGAGCTGTATGGCAAGATTGCTGAAGCCTTCCGGCTGCCAGCTGCTGAGGTACCTACTGGGGAGCTGGGCACTGGGGTTCCCTGATGGTGAGCTAGAGAGAGGCCGGAGTATGCATCCTGTTTGTGAGCTGTGGCTCAGGTGCTGAAGCTGCAAATACTGAGGCTTTACCCCAGTGACTTATGGGGAACTAGAGGCAGGGCTGGATGGTGAATTTCATCAGGCATTGGGAGGCCTATGCCCCAGTGGATTATGGGGGCTGGTGGCCACAGCTGGATACTGAGTTCCAGTCAGGCATGCATTAGGAGACCTGCAGCCCAATGTATTGTGGGTAACTGGAGACCAGAACTGGGTGCTGAGTTCCCGTCAGCACTGGGAGGCCTCAGCCCCAGTGGATTGTGGGAATGGACAGCCAGGGGTGGATGCTACATTCCCATCTTACATTGAGGGGTTTGTAGCCCAGCGGACTGTGGGAGCTGGAGGTCAGATGCAAGATTCACCCCGCTGTGATTCATTGGGAGGTCCAACCCTAAGGATTTCAGGGGCCAAAGGAATGGAGGAAGCAAGGAGGGTGACAGTGAGATCTTGCAGGAAGTAGATGCAGGGGTCTCAGTAGGCAGGATGGGTATCTGTGCCCCTTCATTCATTCCAAAAGCATTTTCTGATCACCTACTGCATGCCAGGCTCTATGCCCTGGAACCAGTAGGGAGTTTTTTCTAGGACAGAAACCCAGCCCTAGCAGAGCTGACATCCTAGTGGGGACCTTGACTGAGCTCTGGGGTGGTCAGGCACTGGGGGGATACCTCCAGGCCCTTCCCAGCACCCCTTCCTTCCCCCTCAGGTAGCAGTTGGCAAAGGGCATGGGAGAAAGGTGAGGGTTTAACGTTTCCCACTCCTGCAGGTGATGTTCTGCACCCTCAACACCCACAAAGTGGACATGGACAAGCTCCTGGGGGGGCAGATCGGGCTGGAGGACTTCATCTTTGCCCACGTCAAGGGGCAGCGCAAGGAAGTGGAGGTGTTCAAGTCGGAGGAGGCGTTGGGGCTCACCATCACAGACAATGGGGCTGGCTATGCCTTCATCAAGGTACCTGGGGGTGGGGCACCCAGAGTCTGGAGGGTAAGGCCTAGCCTATGATGGTAGGACCCAAGGGTGGCACCACAGGGGCTGAAAGCTCCTTTCCCCACAGCGCATTAAGGAGGGCAGCGTGATCGACCACATCCAGCTCATCAGTGTGGGTGACATGATCGAGGCCATCAACGGACAGAGCCTGCTGGGCTGCCGGCACTACGAGGTGGCCCGGCTGCTCAAGGAGCTACCCCGAGGCCGCACCTTCACACTGAAGCTCACAGAGCCTCGAAAAGCCTTTGGTGAGGGGCTGCTGCCTACCCCCTTGCCAGCCGCCACCCCCCACCCCACGCCCGCTCCTGCATGCAGTACCAAAGGCCACCAGCAGGTGGTGCCCAAAGCCCAGCTGGTGGTAACGGGTGGGAGAGGGGGTGGGGCAGCCCCACCCTTTCTGCGGGGAGAGGGTTGGCTCTCTGCCCAGCTCAGGAGGAGGATGGAGGCAAGGAGGAAGTTGCCCCTACACCCAGCTTCCAGAAGCCATTAGCCTAGCCAAGCGCCCCCAACCTGGCCAACCCCCTAGCCCCAAGAAGCCAGGCTTGGCTGCCCTATGCCAGCCCCCCTACTTTTCTGTCCAGCTTCATTAACTCTCAGGAATGGGCTCAAGGTCCCTGGCGTGGGGGTGGGGGACTCTAAAACACTTTCCCAGGCAGATAAGGTTGGTCTGCTGCCCAGCAGCTAAACCCCCTTGGCCTTGGGGAAAGTAGCTAAAGACCCAGGACCCATTCCCTTCCCGTCCCTCTGGCCCCAGGGACAGGAGTGGTCCCCTCCAGCCTCCCAGCCCTTTTCCATTCCTAGCCCCTGGCTGTGCCTCCTACACCCCGGCCAAGCCAGAGTCAGGAGACCTGCCCTCCTGGGGTCACCTCAGCCCCCAGCACCCCCAAAGCCTACAGAAGCTTGGAGAAGGTGGAGGGTGGTCTGAAGCCGGGATGTCTGGGTTTCTGCCCAGAACATGCTGGAACTGGGCTCCTCCAGTCCTCACCCCTTCCCCCTATCTCCCACAGACATGATCAGCGTGCGTTCAGGGGGTGGCCGCCCTGGCTCCGGACCCCAGCTGGGCACCGGCCGAGGGACCCTCCGGCTCCGATCCCGGGGTCCAGCCACAGTAGAGGATCTGGTGAGTGTTCCAGCTGAGCCTAAGTCCCTCCCCACTCGCCCCCCCAACCCCCACCCCCACCCCCACCCCACCCCCCCCGCAACCACCACTTTCCTGTGAAATTCATAGGTGGCAGCATCACTCTTAGCTGAGGGCCTCTGGGCACTGGATGTCCGTCCACCTCTGCCACCTCCCAGCTCTAGGACCTTCCTTGAGCAAGTGGACCTCAGTTTCCTAATCTGTGAAATGGGGCTAATAATACTGCCACTTTTGGGGTTGTTGTGAGGAAGAACCATGGGTTTCTATACCAAAAGTGGTGTTAAAAAAAAAACTGCGCTCAGCGCTCAGTATAATTACAGGTATATTCACATTATCATAATGTCGTCATCCCTCTTCCCACCCCCAGCCTTCAGCCTTTGAGGAGAAGGCCATTGAGAAGGTGGATGACCTGTTGGAGAGTTACATGGGCATCAGGGACACAGAGTTGGGTAAGTGAGGAGGGGGTCATCAGGGTCTGGGGATGGGTGGGAGTGTGGGAGAAAGGGGCTTGTAGGTCCTGTGGGGCCGAGTCTGCCCTGAGTCCCTCTGTCATCTGTGCCTCCATTCTGCTCCCCCGTCCTTCCCCCTCCAGCGGCCACCATGGTGGAGCTTGGAAAGGACAAAAGGAACCCGGACGAGCTGGCTGAGGCCCTGGATGAACGGCTGGGTGACTTCGCCTTCCCGGATGAGTTTGTCTTTGACGTCTGGGGGGCCATCGGGGACGCCAAGGTTGGCCGCTACTAGGCCTTCCGCTGGACCTCAAGATGACTTGGGCCAGTGGGCCAGGCCCGGTGGGAGCCTCTGGGGCAGAGACACCGTAGCCCGGACCCCAGCGTCTGGCTCGGGCCCAGCTCAGTAGCCCGGAGATGATGCAGAGCGGAGGTGGGGCCGGGCCTCTGCCCCTCCTCCAATCGGTACCACCCCCTCGCCAGTTCCCAGCCTGGCTGGGGCGCCCAGCCCCCTGCCCCCGCCCTTCTCCCCACCTACCTCAGCCAGGGTCAGGCACAGCGGCGGAGAGGGACCAGCCAGATTGGGTGGCCACCCCCACCTCCCCGCCCCCAATACTTTCCGCCTCAGCTGCCAAACTGGTCCCTCCTATCTCCCTGGGGCCTCGGGTTCTGTTTGGGGGTCGTGACCTCCCTAGTTTCCTGATGCAGGGAATGCAGGAGGGGGTGTGTCCCCCCCTCAGCAAATGCAATAATACCCTCCTCTTCCACTCCCCACCCCCACCCCCATCTCCCCAGAGGAACCCCCTCACTGTGGAGTCTGTTACCTCCACATTTGAAACACTAGTCTGCTGTGAAACCCCCCCAAACTCCCTCCCTCCCCAGCCCCCCTCATGTCTCCCTCAGCTCAGCCCCAGACTGAAGGGGCAGGAGGGAGGGATGATGGTGGTGGGCTTTTGTACCTGAATTTGCTGTCTGGAACATAAAGAATCTATCTGCTGTTGGATCTGTGTGGTGGCTTCGGGGTGGGAGAGGAGGGTGGGTCGGGGCTGGGAAAGAATGCAGCAGCTGAAATCCATCTTCTTCAGGCTCCAAATTGAATTAAGAGCTGGCCCCAGCCACCCACCCCCTCCCACCCGTTCCGCCTGATGAGGCTCTTGGCTGCAAGCCACCAGGCTTCCAGGCAAGGCCGGAGCTTCTTCGCCTACTCAGGGTGCAAATCTTGCTCCCTTTTGAACAAAGCTTCCCGCCACCCTCTGGCCTGATGTAAACAGTGGGCAAGAGGCAGTGGGCCCTTGTCTGTTCCGCCCCAGTGGCCCGGAGAGCCCCCAGGCCAGAAAGGGAAAGTGTTACTCGCTCAGTCCTGTCCAACTCATTGTGACCCCGTGGACTGTATAGCCCGCCAGGCTCCTCTGTCCATGGAATTCCCCGGGCAGGAATACTGGAGTGGGTTGCCGACCCAGGGATCGAATCCCAGTCTTCTGCATTGCAGGCAGATTTTTTGCTGTCTGGGCCAGAAGGTATGGAGAAAGAAAGATGAGGTGGGCTTCAGATGGGGTCTCAGCCTGCCCCAGTCAGTGCTGATGGGGAGGAGCCCACCCCAAGGCTCTGCATTGTGGGGGGAGCAGTCACGATGCACCCTCACTCACCCCACGCCCCCTGCTCCACCTAGGCTGACTCTGGATGTGTGGGGTCTGCCAGCGTCCAGGGCACACCATACTTCTGTGCTGGATGTAATAAACCTGGAGTGCTTGTTCTGACAACCCACTTCATCCTTGAGGATTGAGGGGGGACCAGGGCAGGGGTGGGTGGGACCCTCGCCAGACCTGGAGGGAAGAGCAAGGATTGAAGCAAAGGGAACCCAGCCAGAGGTCCCCACAGAGGTGAGCTGAGAGGCAAGGTGTGAGCCTCCCTGCTCCCCATTTCCAACATGCAGGCAATGGGTCCTGGGAGGGGGGCACAGGGACAGAGGTTACTCCAGGATTCCCCGGGCACCTGTGCGCACTTTGTATGTCTGTGTTAATTGCTCAGGTTGTGAAGGGGTGAGCCTCTGAGTCTGGGTGTTGAGAGGAGTAGGACTGTCGCTCGGTGTTGGTGGTTTGTACTGTGTTGAGGGAATAGGGTGTGACAGCTGTCTCTGCATTCCAGGGTGTTTGTAACTGGCAGGGCTTGTGTGTGGAGTGTGGCTGTGTGACTACATCTTGGGGTGTCCAGTGCCGTAAGCAGGCTTCTCTGGGTGTTGCTGTTACTAGGGGTGTGACCAGCTAGATCTCGGAGTATCTAGGGGGTTACCATCCTTATGTCTCAGGCATATACAGTGTGTAACCTGTGGGGCCTGTCTTGGACTGTTAGGGGGCATCTCTGGATGATTTTGGGTGTGGCTGGGGGGCTCTGTCAGTGTTAGCGGTTGTGAGCACTGCTCAAGGTGCTGGGTCAGCCTATTTGATGGCACTAAGGGGTGTGATGGACTTCCCAGGTGGCTCAGTAAAGAAACCACCTCCAATATAGGAGTCGGGGGTTCAATCCCTGGGTCCAGAAGATGCCATGGAGAAAGAAATGGCAACCCACCCCGGTATTCTTGCCTGGGAAATCCCATGGACAGAGGAGCCTGGGGGGCTACAGCCCATAGGGTTGCAAAAGAGTCAGACACAACTTAGTGACTCAGGAACAAGGTATGTGATGGTCCCTTTCTCAGGGGCCTGTATTTCAGGCTGTTGGAGTCTGTAACAATGGGTGTATCTGGTGTTGGGGGTGACACTGTCTCAGGGTGACAGAGGCTGACGCCAAGGGTCTGAGGAATGTGGCTGCTGCTGGGCTGGAAACAGGCCATGATGGTGGCGGGGTCTTGGAATGTTAAGGGATACAATTGTGTATGTTTGGGTGTGAGACCATTGTGTGTGCGCGCACGCATGCATGCGCACATGTGCCCCTGCAGGATGTGATTCTGCTTCTTGGGGCAGGAGGTGAGGATGCAGCTGTGTGCCCACAAGTGTGGCTGTGTGTGTGACTTGGGACCGCGTCCTAGAGCAGGATCTAGGAGACCGCCTACCAGTCACCACACCTCCTGGTCCCCCTGCCCCGCTTTGGCCTCCTCCTCCCTCTCCCTTCCTGGGGGATGACTGGCTGCACGCCTAGGCTTTAAGCCCCTGTGTAAATAATGGGCGGATCTCCTAGGCTGGCTGGACCTGATCCAAACTGATCCACCCAAGGCTCTGCCCACCACCACCCACCCAGCATCCAGGAAGGCACTGGCAGGGCAAGGGGCTGCCACTGGCCCCACTCAGGGCTGGCTCTCCCACCTCACAGCCCTGCTGGGGGTAGCGGCAGCCCCCCTAAGCCACTCCCGCCTGCCCTGGGTGACACTCACATTTTCCAGTGTTTAGATTTTATCCGCTTTATTAATGAGGCAGGCAAGAGGCCCACGCCTGGGGGGCGGGGAAGGGGGCTGCTCCCGTCCCACCAGGGGAAGAGGGTCACGGGGCAGGGAGGACAGGCCAACTTCCTGGAGGCCCCCACTTACTCAGGAGAGGAGCTAAGGTCTGGGAGTGGTCCCTGACCATTGCCAGGAGTGCAGGGGGGTGGTGGTCCCTGCCAACCCAGGTCCCCCGAAGGCATACACCAAGTGGAACGGCCTCTGGAGGCTGGAGTGGGCAGCGGGAGGAGGCAGGGAGCGGAGGAGCCGCCCCAGGAGGGAGGGAGGGGGGAGGGAGCGGCCTGCCGGAGAGCGGCGCAGCAGGCTGGGGTGCAGCTGGGCAGCGGAGCAGCAGGGGCCAAACGGCAGGCGATGGGGACCCTGCATCCAAGGCAGCACTGGGTAAGAAGGCTTGGGCCTGAGGACCGTCACTGGGGGAGGCAGGCATGGAAGGATGGGGTACCCCCAGCCTGTGCTTCCTGTGTTCTTTGACTCTCAGCCCATCTGTCTGTCCCAGTTGATCTTATCCTCTGTCCGGCCTCTCTTTCCAGAAGACCTAGCAGTTCTGCCCTCTCAGCCCTCACCAGGGGGTATCAAGGAAGGGATGGTGATGGGTCAGCCTTGAGGCCTCTGGGGCAGGGGGTGGGGAGCCAGCAGGAGGAAACTGGGCAGCCAAGGGGTGGCAGCAGTGGTCAGAGGTAGGGTCTGGGTGGGAGACAGCAGGAGAGCTCAGAGGTGGGAGTGTGGGGCGCAGGGCTGGGGCTCTGAGGACAGGCCAGAGGTGCCGAAGGGGTAGGTCTGTGGGCACAGAGATGGGGCCTTGAGGACAGAGATGGAGTGATGGGGACAAAGATGGGGGCTGAGGGGACAGGGAATTGGCCCGGGGGGTAGTGTGGGGGAA
Organism: Bubalus bubalis; assembly: GCF_019923935.1. Classification (NCBI taxonomy): domain Eukaryota; kingdom Metazoa; phylum Chordata; class Mammalia; order Artiodactyla; family Bovidae; genus Bubalus; species Bubalus bubalis. The sequence continues at coordinate 99,781,598 of NC_059165.1, read as the reverse complement.
GCGATGTGCCCATGGTGGGAGAGGTGGGCTGTGAGCATGTAGGGTGGGGACAGAGTAAAGGGTGATGGTCAGAGATGGGACAGTGAGGTCAGGTGGGGCCCTGGGATCAGAAATGGGTTAATGGTTACCAGAGAGGGCTGGGGGCCCAGGAATTTGTGGTGGTGTCAAAATGGAAGGTGGGTGTCTGGTGGGTGGGTAAGGCTCAGAAGTGGGGTTGGAGACAGGTGGATTGAAGCCAGGTGAGCCCTGATGATCAGAGAAGGGGTGCAGTGGGGGCCGACTGGAGCCGGGAGCGAGAGATCGGCCGATTCGGGGCAGCGGAGGAGAACTGGATCAGGCGTCGGGAAGCCAGAGTCATTTAGAGTTGCCATGGGTACAGGGTCCCTAAGAGAACTCTTATAAAGTCAAATGGGTCGGGATGATCTAGGAGGGGAGAACCAGCTGGTCCAGGCCAACGGCAAGACTTCACCTTCTCCTTCTCTCCCCAGCCCCACCCCCAGCACCTGACATGAGCCCTTGTGGGCCCCTCAACCTGAGCCTGGCTGGCGAGGCGACCACGTGCACGGCACCCGGGGCTCCCAACACGTCCGCCGGACCACCGTTGGGCCTGGCGGGCGCATCGCCCGCGCTGCCCATCTTCTCCATGACGCTGGGCGCCGTGTCCAACGTGCTGGCGCTGGGGCTTCTGGCGCAGGCCGCGGGCCGTCTGCGGCGCCGCCGCTCAGCAGCCACCTTCCTGCTGTTCGTCGCCAGCCTGCTGGCCACGGACCTGGCGGGCCACGTGATCCCGGGTGCGCTGGTGCTGCGCCTGTACGCGGCGGGGCGCGCGCCTGCTGGCGGCGCCTGCCACTTTCTGGGCGGCTGCATGGTCTTCTTCGGCCTGTGCCCGCTGCTGCTGGGCTGCGGCATGGCCGTGGAGCGCTGCGTGGGCGTCACGCGGCCGCTGTTGCACGCAGCCCGCGTCTCGGTGGCCCGTGCGCGGCTGGCTCTGGCAGCGCTGGCCGCCGTGGCCTTGGCCGTGGCGCTGCTGCCGCTGGCGCGCGTAGGCCGCTATGAGCTGCAGTACCCCGGCACGTGGTGCTTCATCGGGCTGGGCCCGGCGGGAGGCTGGCGCCAGGCGCTGCTCGCCGGCCTCTTCGCCGGCCTTGGCTTGGCTTCGTTGCTCGCCGCGCTCCTGTGCAACACGCTCAGCGGCCTGGCCCTGCTGCGCGCCCGTTGGCGGCGCCGCCGCTCTCGACGGCACTTCCCAGCCGGAGGAGGCCCCGACAGCCGCCGTCACTGGGGAGGGCGCGGACCCCGCTCGGCCTCCGCTTCGTCCGCCTCGTCCGTCGCTTCGGCATCCGCCGCCCCGGGCGGCTCTCCGGGCCGTGGCTCCTCACGCAGAGCCCGCGCCCACGACGTGGAAATGGTGGGCCAGCTCGTAGGCATCATGGTGGTGTCATGTATCTGCTGGAGTCCCTTGCTGGTGAGGGGCGCACAGGTCCACTCCAATCCTGCTCCTTCCCACGCCCTCCGTGACCCCTCCCACCCTTTTCCATTGTGTCCTTTCTCCCTGACCCAGCCAGCGCTCTGCCCTTTTGCCCCCACCTGCCAGAGTCCACCCTTTGTTCTCTCCCTCTGACGTCCCACTCTTTCCAGGCCCCTTGTCTTACTCCTTCCTGGGGTCTGTATAGGTCACCGGATCCAGGCAAGCCTCCCCTTCCAACCCCACCCTCCTAAGTGCCTTCATTCCCTAGCTCCCTTCTAGCATCACCACCTCTTTCCTTTTTTTCCCCTATTTTATTATTGGCCGTGCTGGCTGTTAGTTGCTTCTCGGGCTTTTTCTCTCGTGGTGCGCGGGCTTCTCTTTTGCCCAGTGTCTTATTGCCTGGTGCGGGCTCTAGAATGCATGGGCTTCAGTAGAAGAGGCATGTGGGCTCAACAGTTGCAGCTTCCAGGCTCCAGAGCACAGGCTCAGGGGTTGTGGTGCTCTGGCTTAGCCTCCCAGCTGGCATGTGGGAAATCTTTCCAGACCAGGGATCGAACCCGCGTCTCCTGCATTGGCAAGCAGATTCTTTACCACTGAGGCACCAGGGAAGCCTTTTCTTCCATCCTCTGTCCTTTGGGGTATCTGGGACTTCTTTCTCGCCTGAGCGCACACCCAATGAAGGCCTTTGCTTCTGCCATGCTCTGTAAGGCCCTGCTTGCCCCCACCCCCCTCTCCACAGCTCCTTCCCAATTAGACTCCCACTTACTTTTACATTGCGTCCCTCCTCACAGCCCCCTTACTTCCCAGGCACACTCCCACCCATCCCAACCCTACCCTTCCCCAGACCCCTTTTCTTACACCGCCCCACCGCTCACACCACCTTTTCCCGCAGGTGGTGGTGGTGCTGGCTGTCGCAGGCTGGGGCTCCAGCTCCCTGCAGCGGCCGCTGTTTTTGGCCGTGCGCCTCGCCTCGTGGAACCAGATTCTGGACCCCTGGGTGTACATCTTGCTGCGCCAAGCAGTGCTTCGCCAACTGCTTCGCCTGCTGCCTTCAAGGGCAGGCGCCAAGGGCAGCCATGGAGGGCTGGGCCTAAACAAGAGCACTTGGGAGGCCAGCTCGCTGCGCAGTTCTCGGCACAGTGGCCTCAGTTCTTTTTAGGCACACCCGGCGTCTAAGCCAGACCACCCGGGACCGGCCTCAGGTCCGCAGGGCAAAGACTTCGGGGAATGAAATCTTTTTGCCGACAAGCCCAGGGCGGTGGGTCCTGTCTGGGCTGCAGCACTCTGGTGGCCGCGCGGAGGCGGCAGAGGCGCTGTGTAAGCCTCCGGGGTGTGCAGTTCTTGAACTTGCCACGCGGGGGCATAGAGATGCAGAGCGGGAGTCGCGGGAGCATGCGCGAAACGCCATGGTCGCAGTCCTGGGGGGAGCTCCGCTGGGAGCAGAGCAAGAGGGTCTGGGGACGCTAGTCGCCCCTGTCGCCATCAGGAATGACTCCCACAACCATTCACTCATCGTGGCCCTGAGGTCCCCCAACACAACCCCAAGTCCCTACCCACAAGTCACGCCCCATCACGGGACTCTACACAACTCTGAACCCTCTCCCATCGCAGCCCACCTAGGCTCTCCACCAGTCACAGGCCTGAGTCTCCACCATCCCTTGGCCCCTCTTCATATGACCCCCCACCAGGGCATCTCCCCATCACTCCCTACACCGCCAGCCACCCATTGCTTCCCTTCCCAACTCTTCCCACCTCCAAGCACTCCTCCCCGCCCCCATCATCACTGTGCACAAAAAGAAACAGGATGCATGGATGGGGCAAACCCCAAAGGCCTTTTTAAAAACTACTAACAGCTCGGTGAGGGCAGGGGTGGGGGAGGGGGCTAGCAGCTCCCAGCCACAAAGTCGAAGTCCCGGAAGGCCGCCTGTTCAGTGGCTGTGAGGGGCCGTGCGTCGCGGGGTGGGCTCAGCGTGGGGGCCTCCCCTGTGAATTCCTCGTCAAAGTTGCTGACATCAGTGCGGCCGGCCAGCGTGGGTACGAAAGGCGGCGGCAGGCGCCGGGCCAGCAGGGCATCCCAGCCCAGGGTCTGCAGGGCGAGGAAGGGGAGAGGTCACCAGGGGAGGCTCGGGGCAGACCACAGGAGGGTCTGCTCCTTGCGACGTAAGTCTGGGTCTTTGAGAATCAACATAGAGTCACACGACAGAGGTGGGGGGGGGGGGCATGCTGGGAGCTCAGGAAGGGTTACAGCATGAGTGTATGGGGAGGGGCGGCAGCTGGGCTCCGACACAGCAGTGCTCCCAACAGGCCAGCCTGCAGTTAACTTGGGTGGGTGTAGGAAGGTCAGTGGGGGTAAATGGGAGGAAGCAAAGGCAGGTGGGTGTTGAGGGGAGGTAACAACGTTGGACGTGCAGCCACTAGGTCTTGGGCATGGGGGAATGGGTCCTGGGGGTGGGAGACTTCACCCTGAAGAAAGGCTGTTTTTTCACATCCTCAGCGTCCCTCTCACTGGATCCCAATCTCCGCTCTGGATTCCTCCGCAGCAGCTGGGTGGAGGGAGTTCCATGTTAGCGTTCCCCTTCCCAGCCCCAGGGTCACTTCTCCTGGCTCACCCCGAGTTGGGCAGGGGTCCTTACCCTGCGCATGATGCCAATGGCTTCAGCTGACAGGAAGCGGGGGTAGCGAACCTCATCGTTGACAATGCTGTCAAATACCTCCTCCTCATCGTCCCCTGGGAATGGGGACTGGGACAAGGAGAGCTTGGATGAATTAGGCCCCTCTGACCATACCACACCTGGTTCCATTCACCCAGGGCTCTAGCTGTACTTTGACACGGCTCACTTGAGAGGGGAAGGACCCCAATTTACAGATGCAGAAACTGAGGCCAAGGAGGCAGAGCTACTTGTCCTCAATCAGCCAGCCCATAGTGGAGGGTGAATCTGACACCCTCCTCCTACTGGCCCCCCTGCTGGATCAGCAGCAAAGAACCCGCCTGCCAATGCAGGAGATGCAAGTTTGATCTCTAGGTCAGAAGATTCCCTGGAGAAGGAAATGGCAACCCACTCCTGTGTTCTTGCCTGGAAAATCCCATGGGCAGAGGAGCTTGGCAGGGTACAGTCCACAGTGTCACAGAGTTGGGCATGACTTAGTGATTAAACAACCCTCCCACCTCACCAGCACACACTCAGGTTACCAGGGACAGGCAGGGTGGAGCGCCTGGGATCTCACCTCACCAACCAGCATTTCATAGAGTAACACACCCAGTCCCCACCAGTCCACCGCACGAGTGTACGACGTGTCCGTCAGCACCTCAGGTGCCAGGAACTCTGGGGTCCCGCAGAAAGTGCTGGTCCGGTCCCCATAGCCCATCCCTGGGGGGCGGGGGTAGCAAGGCCACGTGAGGTTATGGGCGAGGTCACAGCTCTAGCCCAGCCCAGCATGGGGTGGTCTAGACAGCCAGCCCTAGGAACCCAGTAAGGTAAGCCAGGTGGGGCTGGGGGGCTCCATTACCTCCCCTCTCTGTCTGAACCCCAGAAGTCAGCCCCCCAGATCCGAACCCCGCCTCTCACCCTCCTTGCAGAGGCCAAAGTCTGCAATCTTGACATAGCCCTCGGTGTCCAGAAGCAAATTGTCCAACTTCAGGTCCCTGTGAGAGGGGGTGGAAGAATGTAAGGAGGGATGAGTGGGGATGTGGGTTCTGCCTGAAGCCTGAGGGCCCCCCAGTGGGCAAAGCGGGTATGTGCACGTATGCACGAGCCCACAGGCATGAACCCGCACACGCACACACACCTGTAGACAATCTTGTGTTCATGGAGAAACTGCAGCCCCAGCACCACACAGGCCGAATAAAAGCTGCAGAGAGAGGCTGGTATGAGGGAGCCGGGTCTCCAGGCAAGGTAGGAGGGTCACAGAAGGCTCCCACATCGTCAAAAGCCCCCCGCAGTCCCCCGTAACTCCAGGAGGTGTGGGGAGGCAGGGTGCCAGGCTCACACAGCACGGGGCTCCGAGAACACATCACTGTGGATGTGCAGCATCAGGTCCCCGCCAGCTGAGTACTCCATCACGAAGCATACATGCTCTGGTGTCTGGAAACAGCCAAACAGGTTCACCAAAAAGGGGTGTCCCGCATTGGTCACAGCTGCCAAGATCCGCTTCTCACACATCAGGCTGGGCAGGGCAGGGGGGAGGGGGATGGGGGTCAGAGAACACAGCAGCTCACTACCCCGGACTCCCGTCATTCCCTAGTCTTCAATCATCAGATGTTTGCTCAAGGGCCTTGAATGGCTGTGCACACTTGGGCAAGTTGCTTAATGCGTCTGAACCTGCTCAAGAGGCACCCAGAATCCATCCATTGTCCTAGTAACAGTCCCCTGACTTCCTTTTGGGAAACCACCAGGGGAACTGTTACTTCCCTTCAGAGCACCCCATCTCCCAGGCCAGGAATGGTTCATGAACGGGCAAGCCAAGCCAATGGGTTCAAACTCAAGATTTCTGCTAGAATGAATAAGGGAGAAGAGCCAAAGCTGGCAGATGAGCCCTAAAGTGCTAAAGCAGGAGGTATCTCTGACCCTATGAGGGGAGTACAAGCAAAGCCCACACAGATAAAAGCAGAAGTGAGAGACGTCAACTGAGCACCTGGATACAGCCATGCCTGAAGGTAGTCCACCCCTGGACTTTTCTGATCCAGAGCAATAAATTCCTCTATTTGCTTAAGCCTGTCTAAGTCGGATTCCTGGTTAAAAAAGGGATGTCAAGAAGACTGGGACTATCTCAGTGCCTCTACTGGACATTTACAGGGTGCAAGGCACTCTGCAGAATGATCTAGAGGCATCCTCCCATTCAATCCACCCAGCAACCCTGCAAGAAAGGATTACTCCCCTTTTATAGATGGGGAGGCTGAGATTCAGAGGGTAAAGTGAACACTCAAAGGTTTCTATGCACATCTGTAGCAGAGGCAGGATTTGAACTCAGGGTCCTGACCCCAAAGCAGAGTCAGTACATGGCACCATTAATAGCACAGGCTTCAGAACCCAAGTCCCTAAGTTCAAATCCCAGACCTGCTGCTTACTGGCTATGTGACCTTGGGCAATTGGCTCAATTTCTCTGTGCCATCAGAACTGGGACCATAACAGTGTTGACCTCTTAGAGCTGTTGTGAGGAAGGAGTTACTGAATGTAAAGGACATGATGGGTGCTTGCTAAGAGTCATTAAATACTGGTGGCTCAGTCGGTAAAAGAATATGCCTGCAATGCAAGAGACTACCTGCGATGCAGGAGACCCGGGTTCGATCCCTGGGTCGGGAAGATCCCCTGGAGAAGGAAGTGGCAACCCACTCCAGTATTCTTGCCTGGGAAATCCCATGGACAGAGGAGCCTGAAGGGCTACACGGGGTTGCAAAAGAGTCAGATACAACTTAGCAACTCAATAACAACTAGCTTAGTAAGTAGGAATGATTGTTATGAATCATTCTCACAGAACTCCCAGGAAGGGAGTGCTCTGTCTCCCACTTCCCAGAAGAGAAGACTGATGTTCTCAGAGGGCATGAGCAGGCTCCCCACCTCTCCACCTCGTCTCGGGCCACAATGTCCCCTTTCTTCAAAGCCTTGATGGCGAACAGCTCCCCACTGGGCCGGAATTCAGAGAGCAGCACCTGAAACCACAGTGGTCACAGGGGTGGCCTTAGTGGCCAGTCTAAGGACCTGGGGTGTGGACCCCCAGCCCCCCAACTCCTTACCCCCCCCATACCTCACCTTCCCAAAGTGACCCCGGCCCAGCACTGCCAGGAACTTGAAATCCTCGAGGGTCAGGGGTGACTTCCTCAGAGGGCTGCAGAAAGACGGGACTGGTGGGGAAGGGACAGTGGGCAGGGGTGGTGGGTGGTGGCCAAGGGAGGGGTGTCACCTGCACAGCATGGGGCCTGGCGTCTCCTGGGTCTCTGAAGGCAGCTCGGGAGTGGTAGTAGTTGCCTGGATCGGAGAACTCTGTGACAGAGAGAGGAGGTCAGAGTACAATAACCCGTAACCACAATGGATATGACCCATCTCCAGTCTGACCTCTCATCTCCGTATAATCAAAACTATGTGTTTTCCAAGAGTCATGTACAGATGTGAGAGCTGCACCATAAGGAAGGCTGAGCGCTGAATAACTGATGCCTTTGAATTGTGGTGCTAGAAAAGACTCTTGAGAGTCTCTTGGACAGCAAGGAGATCAAACCAGTCAATCCTAAAGGAAATCAACCCTGAACAATCATTGGGAGGACTGTTGCTGAAGCTCTAATACTTCTAACCTATTGCCTTTATTGGTAACAGCCTTATGGAACAACCTAATTCTTTACATCATATGAATATATAATGAAGAATCAAAATTAAAAATTAAATTGGAGAACATTTACCTACTGGTCCATCATTCCCACTATAGAGATAGTTTTAAAAGCCCAACCAGTGCAAACAGGTAAACAATAGGAAATACAGTTTTTCCTGCCCCAGCTGCTCTTCCCAGAGCCAGCTGCTGTTAATGATATCGTGGGTACCTTTCTAGATGTATTTTATACTCATTCAAGCATTTTTGTGTGCATGTGTGTGAACGGCCATCACAGATATCCAGGAGTGGAACATCTAGGTCAAGATAACACCCATTTTTATCTCAACCAGCTTGCCCTCCCAAGAAGATGTAGTGATTCACATGCCTCCCACTGACTGCCTGCCTGTTCTCCCGCATCCTCTCCAGCATTCAGTGTTAGTCAACTTCTGGATTTTTTTTTTTTTTGCCAAATTCATCTATTTAATGATCTCATTTAATGCCATGAAGCATATAATATTATCGCTGCCATTTTTTAGAAAATGAGGTATAAAATGCATTCAGTGGGGTGGGTAATGGGACCAGCTCTTACATATGTGTCTACCCAGATGCCTGTAAGCTACACCAGGGGTTGGTAAACTCCGAGTTTTGTACAGTCTGTAAGCTAAGAATCATTTTTATGTTTTTAAAGGGTTGAGGAGAAAAATCAAAAGAAGAAAAATAGTTTATGATTCCTGAAAGGGATATGACACTCAGTAAGGCTTTCCCAGTGCACAGCCATGTGTCTATATCACGTTTTGCTGCTTTCTATGAGAGTGGTATTGACGAGACATCACTGTGACCCATCTGACCCACAAAGCTGAAGATACTGATGATATGGTCCTTTCCAGAAAAAGTGTACTTGCCCTCTGACCTAGATCAAGCTTCAGAACATTTTCATCATGCTGGCAGGCTCTCCTGAGTCCACCCTCCTGTCAATAAACTGCCTGGAGGAAACCACTAACTTGACTCCTGTCATCGACATGAGTTTTAAACTTGATCATTTTACAGGGTGGTGTGCTAACCGCCAAGAGGTAAAGCGGCTTGGCGTGGGTCACACAGATAGGCAACAGAGCAGGAGTGGGGCCCACGTGGCCTGGCTCCCGAGCTCATGTGTTTGTCTGGGATAGAAAATGAGACCCCAGCTCTGGCAGAGATGAGCTGTGTGACCAAGGAAGTTCCTGGTGAGAGCTTGGAACCTGAGCTGGGCCAAGGTGGGGTGCTCACCAGACTGGATGGGCTGGAAGGAGGACCCAGAGGGCTCTTCTGGGGTGAGCTGTCTGTCTCAGTCCCAAGGTTCAGCTTCTCCACAGATATGTCACTGCGGCACAAGGAAGGAAGGCGCATCTAAGACCTGGCACCCAGGAAAGCAGGCAGGGGCAGCGGGCCTCCCAGGGCCCCGCCCCCGCTTACCCTGTGGACCGAGCCTCAGGTCCTGGTGAAGCCCCCGGGCTGAAGGTACCAGTGGCTGTGGCGTTGGGGATGAGCCTGCGGAGCAGCCGTACCCAGGTGGCGACGTCAATGTTCATCTGCCTAGCGCGCTGAAATGCCTTCCCTGGGGAGGGGCGAGGGAGGGGGTGGACGTTAGCCTCCGTGACACGCGCGGCACCCCTGGTCTCTGCCCTGCCCCGGTTCACCCCCTCACCTTGCTGCTTGGAGAAGATCTTCTTCTGTCGTCGGAGCCGGGGGATCCTCTCAATGACAGGGTTGCGGAAGGTGACCTGAGGGGAGGGGCTGGCGTGAGGACCCTGGCCCTCCTCTAGCATCTCGCTGGGGGAAGCTTCAGGGTCATAGGTGTGCACACCCGTACATTTCCAGGGTTCCAGTCACTGTGGCATCGCATCCAACCACAGAGTACCATGCAGCGTATTAAGGGGTCACAAAACCAATCCATCCTTTGACGGGACCACCTCTTGAAAGCCACCCTGGAAAAGCAAGAAGCAGGCAGGCAAGCAGGCCCTCTTCTAGGGGTGGGGAGCAACTCTGATCCAACAAGACCTACGGACGACTCCAACAAATGGGAACTACCCTTCCTCTAGTGTCCTGCCTCCCCACCTGTGTTCACAGACCAGCATCACCAGCATCACCTGGGAACCTGCTGGAAAGGCAGATTCTCAGCACCTCCACCCACCCTGGACCCACTGAATCAGAAACCCTGGGGGTGGAGCCCAGGAGTGTGTGTTCTAGCAAGCCTTCCAGGTGATGATGCTGGTGTCCACTCATGTGGGGAAACCACTGGTCTCCTGGAATTCTCCCAACTGCATCACATCTTCTGGAAGGTGCTGAATTCATAGAACCGTGTGACTTTATGGGTGTCCCGGATCTGGTCACCTCTAGCCACGTGCGGCTACTGAAATGAAGTAAAATGTAAGCTGACTGAAAACGTCAGTCCCCCAGCCACACTAGCCAGACTTCAAGTGGCTAGCGGCTACTATATAGGAGGACGCAGACACGGAACAATTCCATCTACGATAGAACTCAACTATTGTAGGCTCATCGACAACAGAACTGCAGAAGGTTCTACAGGATGGTGCTTTGGGGAGGACAAAATAGAATGTTGTAAGTAAACCCTGGGGGCTTCTCTGGTGGTAAAGAGTCCGCCTGCCAATGCAGGAGACACAGCTGATCCAGGCAGATCCCACATGCCGCCGGGCAGCTAAGCCCATGAGCCACAACTACTGAGCCTGCGCTCCAGAGCCCGTGCTCCGTCACTAGAGAAGCCACGGCGATGAGAAGCCCGCCCGCCACAACTAGAGAAGAGCCCCAGTAGCAACAGAGACTCAGCCAAGACAAAAATAAAAATAAGTACCATTTTTTTTAAAAAGAAACAACAATCTTTCTTAAAAAAAAAAATAGTAAGTAAATCTTGAAGACAAGCAGGACTGCCTCAGCACTCTCACCCCTGGCCACCCACCACTACTGTCCACTTGGGTTTTGGACAGTCCTCCTAACAGAAGAATAATTTCATGGCCCTGTCGTGTGAAGTCAGCTCTTCTCTGCTCCTTTCCTTCTGTGGTCCTGGATTACGAGATCATGTAAGAATTTTTACCCAGATAGTAAGATAGCCCTTGACTATTTCAAGAATTTTTCTAGATATTTTTAGGAATTAGTAAATTAGTTAGAAATTAGTGAAAAGTGACTAATGTTTTGAAATTCTGAAAGCATTTTCTAGTGAAAACTTAGAGTAATATAGATTTTTGGTCTCTACAGGCTTCCCTGGTAGCTCAGCTGCTAAAGAATCCACCTGCAATGCAGGAGACCTTGGGTGGGGAAGATTCACTGGAGAAGGGATAGGCTACCCACTCCAGTATTCTGGCCTGGAGAATTCCATGGACTGCATAGTCCATGGGGTCGCAGAGAGACACAAGTGAACAACTTTCACAGCCAAGGAAAAGCTTCTTTCAGGTTAATCTTTAAACTCACTAGAACCCAATGACTCTCTTGATATTTATCCCATTACTGAAAACAGAGTTAATTATACAGATGTTTTTTATAATACTGTGCACTGGGAATTTTTTATACTAGGGTTTCCCAGGTTGAGCTAGTGGTAAAGAACCCGTCTGCCAATGCCAGAAACATAAGAGATGCAGGTTTGATCCCTGGGTCAGGAAGATTCTCTGGAGGAGGGCATGGCAACACACTCCAGTATTCTTGCCTGGAGAATCCCACGGACAGAGGAGTCTGGTGGGCTAGACTTGCAAAGACTCTAGCATTGCAAAGAGTAGGATATGACTGAAGTGACTTAGCATGCATACACTGGGAATTCTGTTTCTTTTTCACATTTCTGATCTTTTTCACATGGTCTGATCTTTTTGCAAAGAAAACTGGTATTTAAAAATCTAAGCAAGTGGTGGGGACTTTCCTGGTGGTCCAGTGGATAAGACTCCACACTCTCAATGCAGGGGGCCCAGGTTTGAGCCCTGGTCAGGAAACAAAGATCCCACATACAGCAATCAAGTCTACAAATTACAACAACTGAACCCAAGCACTCTAGAGCCCAGGCGTCACAACTAGAGAAGCCCGAGAGCTGCAATGAAGACCCAGCACAGCCAAAACAAATAATAAATTAAAAAAAAAATCTAAGCAAGTAGCAAAATGAAAAAAAAAAAAGAATTTTCCCCTAGGGTTAAGGACATGGGGAGATATATCTATACATACATACATACATATATGTATACACACACACACATGTGAAATGAAAGTGTTAGTCACTCAGTCGTGTCTGACTCTTTGTGACCCCATGGACTGTAACCCACAAGGCTCCTCTGCTCATAGAACTCTCCAGGCAAGAATACTGGAATGGGTTGCCATTTTTTCCCCCAGGAGATCTTTCCAACCCAGGGATTGAACCCAGGTCTCCTGCATTGCAGGCGGATTCTTCACCATCAGAGCTACCAGGGAAGCAATTTATATACGTGTGTGTGTGTGTACTGGATTGGCCAAAAAGTTTTTATGAGTTTCTATAAGATCTTACGAGAAAACCCAAACGAACTTCCTGTTCAGCCCAATACATAAAACAGGGTACATTAGTATTTTAGGGGCAAATTTAAAGAATTTCTGAGAATAATTCTGGTTAAATGAGGGGGCCAGTGACTTTCTCTGTGTCTGTTTCCTCCTCTGTCAAGCGTAACTAGTAGCGGTCCCTCTTGCACGGGTTCTTGTGAGGATTTATAAGTCAGTGCCAGCAGAGCACTTAGGACAGGGCTTGGCCACGCGACAAGGGGTCAGCTAGGAATGTCATTTAGACTATGGCTCTCGACCAGGGGCTGCTGGCCATGTCTGGAGGCATTTTTAGTTGTCACAACTTGTGCGGGGTTGCTACTGGCATCCCGGGGGTGGGGGCCGGGGATGTGACTCGGCACCCCACAGTACACAGAGCAGCCCTGCAACCAAGACCTACCCAGCCCAAATGTCCATAGTGCCGAGGGTCGGGGGTGGGCTCCCCTGATGAGGACCCTCACCCGACAGCACTGGGGAAGGAATCTCTCTGCTCAACTGTGGCTCTCATGGCAATCCCCATAATACGTTGCTTGGTTTTGCTTTTCTTTTCTGGCTTGACAACATTTTGCTATTTCTTCTTCTTTTTTTAATATCTTGTTTCAGAATGAAACCAATCCCAACTTTAGTCATACATCATGGGACTAATTAAATGTACTTTCCTATCAAGGTTCAGAGACTAAGGGGAAAACACATCCTCCCCTTCTAGAAAACCAGGAGAAAGAGACACAAAAAGCATTTTCTGGGCTTTCCTGGTGGCTTGGTGGTAAAGAATCCGCCTGCCAAGGCAGGAGACAGGTGTTTGATCCCTGGTCCGGGAAGATCCCACATGCTGCAGAGCAACTAAGCCCATGTGTCCCAACTGCTAAGCCTGAGCTCTGGAGGCCAGGAGCTGGAACTATTGAGCCCATATCCTGCAATTACTGAAGCCCATGCACCCTAGAACCCGTGTTCCACAAGAAAAGCCAACGCAATTAGAAATCCACATGTGCCGCAACTCAAGACTAGCCTGAGCAGCAACGAAGACCCAGCACAGCCAAAAAAAAAAACAAAAAAAAAGCATTTTCTCAGGGTGGGGGTCAGGCTGTATGTACCTCAGCCACCAGGCAGCCCTGAGGTTCCATGTCCAGCTGCACCTCATGCCTCTCGTTGTCCAAGAAATCCTCCAACTTCAGGAATTTGAGGGCACACAGGCCCCGCTGGTCCCGCCAGAACACAGCCAACTCCAATTCCCGTGCCTCAGGGAAGAAGAGGGCTGTCACTTGGGGTGCCTGAGGCCCCAGGCGCTTCCTCCTCCCAGCCCTCTCACTCGCCCACCTAACTCACCCTCTCCAGTTCCAGGGTAAAGCTCTGGTCCCAGGCGTTGGGGCCACACGGCTTCCAGGATGTCTGTCCCACCACTGTGTTATCCAGCTTGAGCACAGTGCTCACCTCATCTGGAACAGGGGTGGGGGGAGGGTGTCAGGAGATTCTGGGGAGGAGGATAATCTCTTATATCTTATTAATAAAGAAATCCTCTCTTCCCCTATAATATTCTGCTTTGCTATCTGACCAAGCTCTACAGTCCTGCCTTTCACATTAAGCCCTTCAATCCATCTCCAGTTGATTTTGGTGTGTGGTGTGAGGCAGGGATCCAAATTCACTTTTATTCTATATATAAATCCCAGCAATATATTCCTAAGTATTCAATCTAAAAAAATGCCAGCAAGTATACATTGGGAGATGCATAAATATGCTTATGTAATAGCTCTAAACTAGAAACATCTGCCTATGAATTAACATATACATGGTAATATAGGGTTATTAGCTAAAGCATGAAATCTATTATTTACAACTATTTTTTACCTAAAAAAAAAAAAAAAAAGACAGCAATTTGAAATGGCTCAGTCTAAGACAATTAAACCGGGCTAAAAATGAATGAAGTATAATTTCATGCAACGGTATGAATAAATCTCCCACACAATGTTGAAGAAAAGAAGCCGTTACCATGGAATACATTCTGTATGATTCCACATATGTGCAGTTCAAACACAGACAAATTAAACTGCATTGCTTTGAGATGGTACATGGGCGCTAAAACTACAAAGAAAAGCGAGGAAATGATAGCGGTAAGAGTGAGGAGAGTAGCTACCTCTAGGACAGAGGAAGGGGCTGGAATTGAGGAGGGGGCATGAGAGGGCTTCCAGAGAATTCTATTTCTTGACCTGGGTGGTGGTAACATAGGCGGTTACTCTATTGTCATTCTTCTTTTATCCATACTTTTACACGTGTGCATTCATTTCTTTTCACATTGTGGTAAAACTCACATAAAATTTACCATCATTATCATTTTCAAGTATACAGCTCAGTGGTACCAAGGACGTTGATACTGTTGTGTAATCATCACCACCGCCATCTCCAGAACTCTTCATCTTTCCCAACTGAAACTCCGTCCCCCTGGGTAAACAATAACTCTCCATTTCCCCCCCCCAAACCACTAGCAACCACTATTCTTTCCATCTCTATGAACGTAACCAACGTAGATACTTTGTATAAGTAGACTCCTATACTACTTGTTGGCTTCCCAGGTGGCTCAGTGGTAAAGAATTTGCCGGCCAATACAGGAGGCGCAGGCACATGGGTTGAACACAGGGATTCAATCCCTGGGTGGGGAAGATCCCTTGGAGAAGGAAATGGCAACTCGCTCCAGTTTTCTTGCCTGGGAAATCCCATGGACCGAGGAGTCTGGCGGATTACAGTTCATGGGGTTGCAAAAGAGTTGGACACAACTTAGTGACTAAACAACAACAAAAAGACAAGAAGTATCCCTCATGCTAGCTTCTAAGTCATATCCGACTGTTTTGTGACCCCATGGACTGTAGCCCACCAGGCTTCTCTGTCCATGGGATTTCCCAGGCAAGGATACTGGAGTGGGTTGTCCTTTTCTTCTCCGGGGAATCTTCCTGACTCCGGGATCAAACTCGTGTCTCCTGCACTGGCAGGCGGATTCTTTACCACTGAGCCACCAGGGAAGCCCACTTGTCATTTTACAGCTGGTTTATTTCACTTATGTACTCAAGTTCATCCATGTTGTAGCGTGTTTCAGAATGTCCTTTTTTAAGGCAGAAAAATCCAGAGAATTCTATTTCTTGACCTGGGTGGTGGTAACGTAGGCAGTTACTTTAGCGTTATTCTTTTTCTACTCATACTTTTAAACGTATGTATTCGCTTCTTTTCACATTGTGGTAAAACTCGTAACATAAAATTTACCATCATTATAGATGTATTTGTATAGAATAGAATCGATTTCTATAGAATAGACTTCTCTGGAATCCACTGTGTGGATGGACCACAATTTTTTTATCCGTTCATCCATCAACAGACACTGGGTTGCTTCTTTCTGCCTTTTGACCACTGTGAATAATGCTGCTATGAACATGGGTGTATACCAAAATCTCTTGGAGATCTGGCTTCCAACTCTTTTGAGTATTCATTCAGAAGCAGGAATACTGGATCTATGGTAGTTCTATGTTTCATTATTTGAGGACCTGCCATGCTGCTTTCCATGGTGGCCACACAATTTTACATTCCCGCCAACAGTGTAGAAGCCTTCCAGCTTCTCCACATCCTCCCTAACACCTGTTATTTTATCTTGTTCTATTTTACAGTATCCATCCTAATGAGTGTGATGAACGACTTTTTCAGAATGTTACCATTGTGGGAAATCAGGGACCACCCCCGGCCTACCCCACC
Organism: Bubalus bubalis; assembly: GCF_019923935.1. Taxonomy (NCBI): domain Eukaryota; kingdom Metazoa; phylum Chordata; class Mammalia; order Artiodactyla; family Bovidae; genus Bubalus; species Bubalus bubalis. The sequence continues at coordinate 99,765,568 of NC_059165.1, read as the reverse complement.
TCATCCCTCCCGGACATCAGTGCCACTCACTGGTGTTCTCGGCTTCCGCTTTGAGGCTGCTCCTGCCACTGAGACTTCCGGTTCGGCTGTAAAGACCTCGGGCTGGGCGGCTCAGGAAGGGGGTGCGGCTGTCAGGGGTCCCAGGCCCCCCCACCGAAGGTGAAGGGTTCCAAGGGATGGTCTCTGGAAGGTCTCTGCAGCCCACCACACGCACCTCCAGGGTCCCTGAGAGAGGGGCAGGCTCATGGGGTGGGTTACATCTGGGGCAGGACGAGGGCTGCAGGTGAAGTGGGCATGTGCAGAAGTGGCCAGCGTGCAAGTAGGAGTTGGTGAGGGACAATTGGGGTGAGGCAGGGGGTCTGCTGCAGAGATGGCTGTGCCAGAAGAGAGAAACAGGGGACAAGGGGGAGGGGTGGGACAGTCTGGGGAAGAGCTCTAGATGCTGAGGTTCAGTGACAGAAGAGTAGTTCAGAGTGCAGGCCGGAGGTCCAGGCAGGGGTGAGCCAGGTAGGACTCGGGGGGTCCAGGGTAGGATTCAGTAGGCTAGTCTGAGGTCTGACCCTGGGGCTGGGGTCTATGGTAGGACTGGTCTGGGGAGGTAGTGGCTGACGGATCTAAGAAGGGAGGGGCTGGCTAGTCTGGGGGTGGGGGGTCAGAGGTTCAGGACTGAGGATTCTGCGAGTGAGGAACTATGAGACTGAACTCTGGCTGGAGAGAGAAGCCAGGGCCCTTCAGGGAGGGGTGGGGAAAGTGAGGATGGGACTGTTGTTGCTGCTGTTGTTTAGTCACTCAGTTGTGTCTGACTCTTTTGCGACCTCATGGACTACAGACTACCAGGCTCCTCTGTCCATGGAATTTCCCAGGCAAGAATACTAGAGTGGGTTGCCATTTCCATCTCCAGGGAATCTTCCCCACCCAGGGATCAAGGATGGGGAGATGAGGGCAAAAGTCTCTGGGAGGGCAAGGTAGGGTGGGAAGTCTAGGGTCCATGGGTCTGTCTGGCGTAGGGAAATGGGGCGCAGGGCTACAGGGTTGGAGTGAATGGAGAAGGGAGAGGACAGTGGAATGGGAATCCAGGACTGGGGAGAATGAAGATCCCAGTTGCAGGTTTGGGGCTGGGGGCTCAGAGGGGCAGGAGTCTAGAGCCAGGAGGGTGGGGTCCTGATTTGGGGCGGAAGCGGGGAAGGACAGGGGAGGTGTCGGGACCCACCTGTGAGTGGTGCAGGCTTGCTCAGGGTGCTGTAGTGCGTGGCGGGGAACGGCCCGGCCAGGCGGGCGCTAAAGGCTGCGGACGAAGCCGCGGCAAGCTCTTCGCGCAGCAGCCGCCCCTTCGGGTGGTCAGCGGGGAGCTCCCCAAGCCGCCGCTCCAGCGCCTCCCGAAGCAGCCCCAGCTTCTGGTTGGACTCGGTCAGCTTCTCCTGGGCCTGAGGTGGGAGAAGCCTGGCCGGGCTGCGGGCGGGATCCGGCACTCCCCTCCCCCAGGCCGGCTAAGTCCCACCTGGAGCTCCTCCCCAGAAGCCCAAGCCCTCAAATCATCTAGGTCCGACTTGACACATGAGTCCCCATCCCTCGCCGAAGCCCCACCTCTTCGGGTCGACGCCCCGCCCCTCACCTCGCTGACGGCTTTGCGGTCCGGAGCCTTGGCGGCGCTGAGCAGGCGCAGCACATTCTTGGCACCCTCGGCCACCGCATGCTCCACTCGGAAGTGGTGACGCAGCTCCTCGATGCGCAGCTCCACTGCCCCCAAGTCCGGACTCCCTGTGGGCGTAAGACACGAGGCAGTGAGGCCAGCTTGAGCCCCGGCTCCAACCATCCTGGTTCTAGAGACATGCACCCATCTGTAGGAACAGGCACTGGCCAGGGACAGATAGCCGTCAACAAGCATCACTCCCTCCCAAGGTAGGGGGTCATGGGGACAGTCACACTGTCACCCACGGGTAGACAGCCACACATGCACCCGGATGCTGTCACTCTTTTATCCAGACACCATCACCCACAGAGCCAGTCCCAGGGATGTAGTTAAGCTGCCACCCAGGGGCAGACTTATATACAGACACACAATTAACACATACTTAGGGGAACTTCCCTGGTGGTCCAGCAGTTAAGAATCTGCCTTCCACTGCAGTGGATGAAGGTTCGATCCCTGGTGAGGGAACTAAGATCCCACATGCTCCGGAGCAACTAAGCCCATGTCCCTGCAACCACTGAGCCTGCGCACCACAACTGGAGAGTCTGTGCACCGCAAGGAAAGAACCCACATGATGCAATGAAGATCCTGTGTGCCACAACTAAGACTCAATGCAGCCAAATAAATAAAAATAAAACACACACTTAAGAACAGATACGTTGCTGATGGGGACACAAGTTGCTTTCCAATGGAGGCAGTTTGGCGATTTCTGTCAGAATTATAAATATATCTACCTTTTGATTTAGCAATCCCAGTTCAGGTACTTTATCCCATAGAAACAACTTTGCACTTGATGTATGTTGTTTTGTTTTTGTTTGGCCGTACCATGCAGCATGTGGGATCTTAGTTCCCTGACTAGGAATTGAATTGCACCCCCCCACCTCCCCTGCAGTGGAAGTGCAGAGTCCTAACCACTGGACTGCCAGGAAATTTCCCTTGATATATGTATTATACGTGGTTATTCATAGTCTTTTTTTTTAAGAGCGAAAGATTGGAAGATACCTCATTTCCTCTAGTAGGGGTCTGAGTAAATGAATGGTGACCACCCACACCGTGAAATACAACGTAGTTGGAGGAACAGGAATGGTGTCAGATAGATGTCATCAGACTGTCTCTCAGAGGGTGACAATGAGATTGTCACTTTGTCATTAGTGTAGGCCTTAGAACACACATACCCACACACTCTTACAAAGATGCCACCACACTGCCACACACGGGTAAGACCGATATTACAGACACAGATATATACCTTGTCTGTGCTGTGCTATCATTTCAGTCGTGTCTGACTCTGCAACCCCATGGACTGTAGCCCCCAGGTTCCTCTGTCCATGGGATTCTCCAGGCAAGAATACTAGAGTGGGGTGCCATTCCCTTCTCCAGGGGATCTTCCCAACCCAGGAATCAAACCTGCAGTTCTTACGTCTCCTGCATGGGCAGGTGGGTTCTTTACCACTAGCACCACCTGGGAAGCCCTATGCTGCTGCTGCTGCTGCTAAGTCGCTTCAGTCGTGTCAGACTCTGTGCGACCCCATAGACAGCAGCCCACCAGGCTCCCCGTCCCTGGGATTCTCCAGGCAAGAACACTGGAGTGGGTTGCCATTTCCTTCTCCAATGCAGGAAAGTGAAAAGTGAAAATGAAGTCGCTCAGTTGTGTCTGACTCTTAGTGACCCCATGGACTGCAGCCTACCAGGCTCCTCCATTCATGGGATTTTCCAGCCAAGAGTACTGGAGTGGGATGCCACTGCCTTCTCCGGGAAGCCCTATACACCTTGTCAACTCCCGGCAAAAGGAAAGTGTCACAGGGACAGAGGGAAAGTCACAAAACATAAACACCCTAATGGGACAGAATCAGTCAGTCAGTTCAGTCGCTCAGTCGTGTCCGACTCTTTGCGACCTCATGAACCGCAGCATGCCAGGCCTCCCTGTCCATCACCAACTCCTGGAGTTCACCCAAACTCATGTCCATTGAGTCGGGACAGAGTCACACAATGGCAAAACTCCCAGGGCTCTAATTCCAGCCCAGGGAGGATCACGGCAACACAGGCACACTGCCACACAGATAAGGCACAGGGACAGGCAAAGAAATGCCCGCACAGGACTTCCCTGGCGGTCCAGTGGTTAGGACTTCGCCTTCCAGTGCAGGCGGCACAGATTTGATCCCTGGTTGTGGGGTGAGGGTCCCACGTGCCTCACAGCCGCAGAATCAAGGCATGGAATGGAGGCAGAGTTGTAGCAAATTCAGTGAGGACTTGTGGACACAGTCGGGGAAGGACAGGGTGGGACGGATAGAGAGAGTAGCACTGACATATATACACCAGCACGCATAGCACAGCCAGCCAGCGGGAATTTGCTGTATGGCGCAGGCAGCTCAAACCAGTGCTCTATGACAACCTAGAGGGGTGGGATGGGGTGGGAGGGAAGGTTCAGGAGGGAGAAGACGTATGTATATACTTATGGCTGATTCATGCTGATGTATGGCAGAAACCAACACAATATTGTAAAGCAATTATCCTCCAATTAAAAAATTTTTTTTTTTTGAAGAACAAAAAAAATGGTCCACATTGAAAAAAAATCTTTAAAAGAAATGCTGTCATGATGTCATACAGTCAGGGCAGCATGAGCAATAATCATAGACACACAGACCCAATGTCACAGGGAAACAGGCTGGCTTCACACTCAGAGTGAAGTCCCAGGGATGTAGCCACAGCCCAACAGAGGACACAGCACAGTCACCCAATGGAACAGGGAGTAGGTGCAAGGACACACTGTCACCTAGGTGCAGGAAACCTGTCACCCACAGGCACAAGGTCACAGTCGTGCTTATCCACGGCTGTAGACTTCAAGGACAGTCTTGCAGTCCCACATGATGACCTAGACTCAGACTCAAGCATTCCTACAGTCACACTCGCCCACAGCTGTGCGGCACCCACCAAGACTTTTGTCACATGTGCCCAGGTGGTTGTCAAGACTTTTACACTTACAGGGGCAAGATTAGGCTGTCACCAAAAGTTACAATGCGAGGACAAAGTAAGGAGACAGCCATCTATGAATCTGGAAGAGGGCTCTCGCCAGACGCTGTATCTGCCAGCGCCTTGATCTTGGACTTTCAGCCCCCAGCACAGTGAGAGATAAATTTTGTTTACATGCCCCCTCATCCCTAGTCCGTGGTATTGTGGTGGAGCAGCCCAAACACACTAACACCCACCAACAGCTGACACACTCTCATGGTGACACAGGAACTCTCATAGTTACGGGGCATGTGTACAAACTCTGGTCCCCAGGGCAAATACCACCTTAACACTGACAAACGTTCACTAATACAGTCACCCCTGCAGGTGAAACCTGGAGAGCTGATGCATACAATACAGCCCGTCTCAAATTCAGGACGACAATTGGGTTGAGACGGCCTCAGGCATTCAGACACTGAGATACAAGGGAAACACACACAGGCTGTGGACACCCACCGTTTCATATTACGGGGGCCAACACGGCAAGGCAACTGCCGAGCCCAGGGGTCCACACGTTTTTCCCATCAAGAGCCAAAAGGTAGGACCTCCCTGGTGGTCTAGTGGTTAAGAGGCTGCCTGCCAATACAGGGGACGTGGATTCAACCCTAGTCCAGGGAGATTCCATATGCCGCAGGGCAACTACACGCCTGCTGCACAACTACTGAGCCTGCGATCCAGAGCCCGTGAGCTGCAGCTACCGAAGCCCAAGAGTCCATGCTCGACAATAAAAGGAGCCACTGCAATGAGAGGCCTTCACACAACAACGAAGGCCCAGCACAGCCAAAACTGAATTAATTATTTTTTTTAAAGAGCCAAAGGGTAAATATTTTTGTCTTTGTGGACCACAAGCTCTGTTGCCACTACTTGGCCCCACTGTCACAATGCACAAGCAGTCCTAGGCGACAGTAAACGAATAGGCATGGCTGGGTCTTCAGTATTTCCAAAACAAACAAAAAAAGGCAGTAGCAGATTTGGTCCAAGAGCTGTAGTTTGCCAATAACTGATCACGTGCAAATCTCGAGTGGGACAGAATGGGAAACTGGGGCCCAGAGAGGGTCAGGAACGCATTCTAGCATGGTGAGTCACAGCACCCATCTCCCTGCCTTAGAAAGGGACCCCTTGTGGGGCTGGGAGCTGAACTCTGCAAGGTGGAATGCAGGGGAGGCTGTCTCAGGGTGATGGACTCACCTTGAGCCTCGTCTGGGGCCGCCTGGCTCTCCAGCTGGCAGGCCTGCAATGCCCGGCGCAGTTGCATGCGGATGATATCTATCTTGGTCTTACTGTCTTGCAGCATCTGCTGGGCTGTCAGCAGCAGCTTCCGATCCTGATGGCAGAGACAGGCCGTGAGGGGAAGACTGGGCAGGTGGGGGCCTGACCACCCGTCCTGGTGTCTACCCCAGGCAGGCTCTGGGTGACAGAGCATTCATGTGTGGGTGTGAAAGAATGTGTTCCTGGGTATTGAAGGGAGATGGAGCCTTGGCATGTGAATCCTGACAGCTGCCACCTAACAGCTGTGTGACTTTGGACAAGCTGCTCAACCGCTCTGGGTTTGTCTGCTCATCTGCGGGAAGGGGAGAGTACTAACAGCACCAACCACCACTGGGCTGAGGATTAAAGCAGGTAATCTGTGTGCAGGGCTCACAACTGTGCCTGGCACCAGCAGGCACTGTATTTGTGTCAGCTGTTAGAATGGCGTATGTGTATGTGTTCCCCATAGTGGGCGTAGCCTTGCCTGTAGCCACATGGGTGAGTCCAGGGCTGACTGGGTGTGAGACAGTTGTAGGCAGTTGCAGGGAGCAGGGTCCTGATGTTGGTGTGTGCAGTTCAAGCTACAGGGTTGACTGGACATAGCCAAGGACCCTATGTGTGTACAGGTGCCAGGAACTGGTGGTGGATTTTTCCATTGACTTGGTGCTATGTTCAAAACCAGGCACTGACAGACTTCCCTAGTGGTCCAGTGGTTAAGAATCCACCTGCCAATGCAAGGGACACAGGTTCGACCCCTGGTCCGGGAAGATCCCACATGCAGCAGGGCAACTAAGCCCATGTGCCACTACTGAGCCTGCGCACCCTAGAGCCTGTGCTCCATGACAAGAGAAGCCACTGCAATGGGAAGCCCATGCCCTGCAACTAGAGAGTGGCCCTCTATGCTCCACAACTACAGAAAGCCTGAGCGCAGCAATGAAGTCCCAGAGCAGCCAAAAATTAAAATAAATAAAATAAATTTTTAAAAAGCCGGCACTGACAATCTGTGATAAAAGAAGACTGGGTATTGACTGAAGGGGGCAGGAGGGCACTTCTGGGTGACAGGAAAGGTTCAGTAAGGGCGGTAGGTACCTAGATCAAGATTCACTGGCTGTACACTTAGGTTTTCTGCACTTGATGTCCATCTGTTACACCTCAATAAAAGGTTAAGAAAAATGCTGCACGGTCTGTGTCCTCCGGTGCAATATTCACGTTTGTGTGTGCACTCACGGGCATGAATGCTCTCTGGGTCTCTAGCTGTGTAGGTCTAACTCTGCCCGTGGGTGTAACTGTCTCTGGGTGTTGCTGCCAACCTGTGACTGTGTACTTGGTGTTGGTACAACTGGGGGTACATCTGTGTGACAACGCTGATATCTGGGTGTGAAAAACTGATGATGTGTGTGTCTGTGAGTCTAGGTGTCCTGCTGGCCTGAGCTGTGTGTCCTGGGTGTTCTATGATGGTGTGCGTCTATGTCTAGAGGTGACCGTGGTGGTTATCCTCCACGTGCTTCCGAGAGTTGTTACTGCTGTGAATCTAGATGTTATGACGGTATGTGTATGTGTCGCAATGGTGATATGCCACTGTGTGTCTCTAGAAGCTGTTATGACCATGGGTGTGTCTCTAGATATTATGATAGTATATACATCTGGGCTTCTCCAGTGGCTCAGTGGTAAAGAACCCGCCTATCAACACAGGAGACATGAGTTCAATCCCTGAGTTGGGAAGATCCCCTGGAGAAGGAAATGACAACCCACTCCAGTATTCTTGCCTAAAAAATCCCATGGACAGAGGAGCCTGGTGGGCTACAGTCCACAAGGGTGCAGAGTCGGACACGACTGAGCCACTAAACAGTCACGTGTGCATCTAGGCGTTGATCTGTGTGTACATGTCAGAGATGCCACCAGCAGTGAGAGGCTGCATGTTGCCCCGTCTCTGGGGGTAACTGAGTATGGGGGGGGATTCTCTGCCATGTGTCGATCTGACATCACCCACAGTCATCCAGTTTCCTCTCTGCCCCCACCCAAGCTGCCCACACTCCAATCCTGCTGCAGAGTCACTCAACAGCCCTCTGTCCCCAACCCAGAGCGCTCCAGCCTCCTAGGGAGCAGATGGAGGTACCAGCCCGGCCCCACCGCAGGCTCCAGTCTGTGATGCGCCCGCAGGTGTACATGCACGCGGGGGGGGGGGGGGGTTGTGCACGCATGCTGCTCCCACCTTGGTGCTGCCGTTGCTGTATGTCTGGATCATGTTCTCTGCCCCCTGCTTCACCTTCAGCTCGATGGCCAGCTGCTTCTCCAGACCGGCTACGCGGCTCAGGTTGGTGGCTGAGCAGGCGGAGTCGCCTGTGCCAGGGGACTGGGGGGCATCTGGAGGGGTGGATGGGGCAGAGTCACCGCAGCCCTCCTCTCCAACTGCCCAGGTGCTTTTGCGCCAGCTGAGAGGATCCACCCCTGGGCCTGGGAGGAGGAAGAGCTGGGGGCCAGGGGCCACAGGGCCCACTCCCCACCAGCCCTCATAGGGAAACCCTTTCAGGGCTGGGGCGGGACCAGTGTGAATGAACACAGGTGTGTGTGAGTCCTTGGTGTGACCGTATATACCTTTGTAGAGAAGGTATATACACCCCAACAATGTACACGGTTGTGTAGGCGTCAGCGGGTGTGGCTGCGGTTAAGTCTGTGACCTTCAGAGTGCTGGCATAACTGAGTGTGTGCCTCCCCAGGTGCTAGTGTAACTGCGAGATGTGAGGTGTTAGAATGACCTTGTGAGATTCTGGGTGATGGGGATGACTCTGTGCACATGTTTGTGACTGTCAGCACAACTGTGCAATCAGATCTCCTGGCACTGGTGTGACAGCGTCCGAGTGTTGGAACAGCTGGACATGTGTGTCTCTGGAGGTTGGCACAGCTCTGTGTGAATCTCCAGAGAGTGGTATGACCATCAGAGGGACTCTGGGTACAGCTGTGACAGGATGAGGTTTTTGAGCGTTGGCTGAACTCTTTTTCATCACCTGCAAGTGTTGATCTGATAGTGTTGCTGCTGCTGCTAAGTCGCTTCAGTCGTGTCCGACTCTATGCGACCCCACAGATGGCAGCCCACCAGGCTCCTCCATCCCTGGGATTCTCCAGGGAAGAACACTGGAGTGGGTTGCCACTTCCTTCTCCAATGCGTGAAAGTGAAAAGTGAAGTCGCTCAGTCATGTCTGACTCTTCGCGACCCCATGGACTGCAGCCCACCAGGCTCCTCCGTCCATGGGATTTTCCAGGCAAGAGTACTGGAGTGGGGTGCCATTGCCTTCTCCGTCTGTTAGCCTCCAGCTGTTGACACAACAAAGAGGTGTGTGGGTGCTGGGCTAAGTGGTGCTGAGTCTCAGGTCTTGTCCAGTTGTGTGTTTAAGTCTCCGGCTGTTTATGGGTTGGTAAACACCTGTGACAGCAGCTCTGTGTGTCTGAATCTCTGGGGGTTGGTGTGAGCGTGTGTGAGTCCTTAGGTTTCGTGTACGTGTTGGTGTGATGGAGTGTGCATTTAACTGGGTCCTGGTTGGCAGTATGGAAGTCTCTGGGTATTCACAGAATGCTGTTGCTATTTAGTCATTCAGTCATGTCTGACTCTTTAGCAACCCATGGAGTATAGACGGCCAAGGCTTCTCTGTCCATGAGATTTCCCAGGCCAAGAATACTGGAGTGGGTTGCTATTCCCTTCTCCAGGGGATCTTCTCGATTCAGGGATCGAACCCACATCTCCTGCACTGCAGGCAGATTCTTTACCGCTGAGCCACAGGGTAGGCCCTTGGAGTTGTCTGGGTGCTGGCGAGACTGTGTGTGAGGGTCTCTGGCTACTGATGTGATGTGTGTTACATCTTTGTTTTTAGTTGTAAGATGAAAAAGTTCTGCAGATTCCTTGCACAAAAATGGGAAAATACTCAATACCACTGAGCTGTATGCTCAAAAATGATAAATTTTCTGTAACATGTTTTTTTCCAAAACATTTTATTTTATATTGGAATATAGGTGATTAAGGGCCTTCCCTGATGGCTCAGTGGTAAAGAATATGCCTCTTAAGCAGGAGATGCAGGTTCAATCCCTGGGTTGGGAAGATACACTGGAGAAAGAAATGGCAACCTATTCCACTATTCTTGCTGAAAAATCCCATGGACAGAGGGGCCTAGCAGGCTGCAGTCCATGGGGTCACAAACATGGGGTCTAAACAGAAGCAATAACAATAGCCAGCTAACAACGCTGTTATACTTTCAGGTGCTGTTATGTGTTTTTTAATCACAATTAAACATTTTTTTTAATCAGCTGGAGCCTTTAGGTGTTGTCTGGGTGTGGGTGTGACTGTGAGTCTGGATATTTGTGTGATACCATGTAAGCCCTTTGGTGTTGCCCAGCTGTGGGTGTGAGTATGTGTACCTTTCCCTGGGTGTCGGTTTTGGCCTTTGGTCTGCCTGTATTTGGGCCTCCCAGATGGCACTACTGGTAAAGAATCTGCCTGCCAATGCAGCAGACGCAAGAGATGCAGGTTCAACCCCTGATCGTGAAGATCCCCTGGAGAAGGAAATGGCAACCCACTCCAGTATTCTTGCCTGGGGAATTCCACTGGACAGAGGAGCCTGGCGGGCTACAGTCCATGGGGTCACACCGAGTTGGACACGACTGAGCACTTGCAGCAGTAATAGCAGCCGCCTGCATGTTCAGGTTGGACACTGCCATGACCGAGTGTGTCTCCCTGGGGGTCAGTGGCAATGGGCTGGCTGGCCTTACTTTGGGACACAGTGGGTGAGCCCTGGGCAGTGGAGGCCCCCAATCCCGCATCCCCCACCCCCCACCCCAGGGAAGCCTGGCTTACCGTGCACGCCCACCGCAGGGTCGGGCAGCACCACGTGGGCATGCAGCTCCTGCAGCTGCTGGTGCAGCAGGTCAAGCCTGCGTGTGGAGCCGCGCAGCACCAGCTCCACAGGGCCCAGGTTACGGCCCAGGTCGGTGGTGGCTCGCCGCAGGTTCTCTGCACCCTCTTTCAGCTTCAGCTCCTTGCGGATCTCCCGCCGCAGACGCTCCCGCTCCAGCTCCAGCTGCTGCTGTACCCCAGGGGCTGCCAGGTCGGCACCTGCCAGGCCCAGCTGCTCCAGCAGGGACCAGCTGCGCGGCTCACTCTGCGGGGGACGAAGCAGGGTCAGTGGGGCCAGGGCGGCTCTAGGGGTGCAGACCACGTTCAGCCGGCCTGGCCCGGCCTCCTCCGGGGGGGCACTCCTGACACAGGGCCTGGTCCATGGCCTCCGACGGTCCCCCAAAACTGGGAGGTGAGACAAGGCCCTGTGCCTGCTTCCTGACACCTCCAAACTGTGAGGTCCCAAGGGCAGGGCCTTCTCCTTGCCATCCCCTCAGACAAGAGGACCATAGGTACAGTTCAGTCTCGCCCCGTCCTCATGCAGTGGGATCCTGCAGGGCAGATTGCACTGCCCCATCACTGGGTCCCCACGGCTCGGGGTCCCCAAGGTCAGGCCCTATCTCTCCTTCCACTGTCCTCCCAAATTAGGGGAGCCCAAGAACAGGCTTTGTCTCCCTCTGTTGCCCGCAAATGACCAGGTCCTGAGGGGAGACCCCCTCTCCCCTCTGCTGCCCCCCTAAACTAGGAGGTCCCAAAGGCAGGCCCCATCTCCGCTCCCTTATGCCCCACATTAGGAGGGCCTGAGGGCAGCTTTCCTTCTGCTGCTCCCCAAATGAGGAAGTATCAAGGGCAGGCCTGTGATGCCCCCCAAACCACAAGGTTGGGGTTACAAGAGCAGGTTCCTTCTCCTCATGGCTGTACCCTTGAACCAGGAGGACCCAGGGACAGGACTTGTCTATTTCCTGTTGCACCCTCAAACTAGGAGGACCCAGAGACAGGCCTCATCTATTCCCTGCTGTACCCCAAAAGTAGGAGGGTATGGAGACAAGCTTTGTCTATTCCCTGCTGTACCTCCAAACTAAGAAGACCCAGAGACAGGCCTCATCTATTCCCTGCTGCAACGCCAAACTAGGAGGATCCAGGGACACGCCTCATCTATTCCCTGCTGCAACCCCAAACTAGGAGGGCCTGGAGACAGGTTTTGTCTATTCCCTGCTATACCCCCAAACTTGGAGATCCTGGGGCCAAGCGCCATCTCCCCTCCTTTTGTTGTCTACAACTGAGACCCTAAAGAAAAGAGCCCTGTTCCCTTCCTCCTCTATTTCCCCAATCTGGAAGCCCAAAGGGCCCCAAACAGTTTCATCTTTCAAACAGAAAACTCCAAAGCCAGCACCCCACCTCCTCCCCTCAGTCCAAAACCGAGAGGTCCCAAGGGCAGGGCCCCTCTGTCCTGTGCCACTTGGGGTCCTCTTCTGCTGCCCCTCCCCCACAAGGACCCCAGCCCCCACCTCCAGCTCCCGGTCCAAAGGGGGATCAGCCTCCGCCATCCTGGGTCCCGGCTGAGGGCCCCGCCCTCTTCCTGAACCTCAGCCCTGCCAGGGCCTCTCGCCTGCTACTTCCTCTTTCCTGCGGGCTCCCAGCAACCCCTGCGAAGGCCAGCTCTGGGGCTCTGGGGCATCAAGAGGACCTTCCTCTCAGCCCCGACTCAAGGGCTGAGCCTGCTTCTCTGGGGTCATCCCAGGGGTGGCCCCTCTGCTCCCTGTCCTGAGGATGCCCAAGGTGTACACAACAGGCACACACACAGGGGCCCACTAGTGTGGACATGAAGAGCAGCCTTCCCCACATATACAGCTTTCCTACAACACACTCTTATACACCTACAGGCATGTGCAGGTATCACAGGCTGGCCAGTGTGTGCCCACCCCCCACCCCCTGTATATACTTATAAACACCAACACCCACAAGTGCTTACATGGGCGGCCCAGCCCCCTTCCTGTCCCAACTTCCGGCTTCTTCTCAGCTAGGTTGCCTGCTGCTGCTGACCATAGCTTGGAGGCCTGGGGGCCCGGCCGGCCCTGCGGTACCTCCCTGAGGCCCCACATCATGAGGAGACAGCTCTGCAGGGCTGGGGTGCGAGTGTCTCCACTCAAGCTCAAATATGAATATTAAGAACCATGGTGGTTACTACAAGCTGCACGCCAGGTCAACTAATGCCGTTCCAGGAGGTGCTATTATCACTCCGTTTTCCAGATGAGGAAACCGAGACCTGGGGCGGTGACCTAACTTGCCCAAAGTCCCACAGCCAACAGGAGACAGAACTGAGATTTCCTACAAGAGTGCCCAGAATCGGAGCTAGTTGTCAGCCAGGCAGGAAGAGCCCCACGTATATTATCTGCCACCATGGTGAGACTCGACTTTAGAGATGAGGAAAGTCAGGGTTTGCTCTCCATCAACTTCAAGGGCAGCTGCCCCCAAGGAAGATTTACTTCAGGCCTAAAGTGTCACTCCCATGATCCTCCTGACCCCTCAATTTTATCCTGAGCAGCTGCCATATTTCCCCTCCCACTTTACAGGTAAGGAGACTGAGGCTCAGAGGGATGGCAGCAGCAGTTCTCGACGGCAGAGGGGATTGCCAACACTCCCACCTCACTTCTAGGGGCAGTTGGCAATATCCAGAGCCATTCTGGGTTGGTTGTCATAACTGGGGCTGCTACTAGGCTCTATGGGGTTGAGTTCATGGAAACTGCTTGACATTCCACTGTAAACACGAGAGCCTCCACCTCCAAGAATGATTCAGCCCCAAATGTCAATAGTGCTGAGCTTCAGAAACCCTGGATTAAAGGACACAGACTCACACCCTGAACTGCTGACCATGACCACTGGTAAGGATTTCACAGCAGCCCCACCTGCAAGGGGCTGACCTGGTCTACATCCTTCCTCACCGTGAAAACCCTCTGGGCTACATTTTCTTTTTTTCAATTTTGATGGCAGAAACCAAGGCTCAAAGAAGGAATGGTGCTGGGCCTAGGACACACCGTGAGGAAGTGACAGCTCTGGAATTTACACCCAGGGTCACCTCCTACCACCTGCTATCAACCAGGTCCCACCGGCCACCCAGCCCCACCCTGTCCCCAGCAGGCAGAGCAGCGGTGCAGCCAGGAGCAGGGCCAGCTCGAATGAGGGGAGTCCGGGTGGTGGGGAGGAGCAGGATCCCTCAGCCCCACCTCCTCCAGCAGCTGAGGGCTGAGAATATGCAGAGGGAGAGAGGGAGGCTGGGCCTCCCAGGTTCTCCTTCCTTGGGTGACTCACTCTTATCCAGGGCAGAGGTCACCTGAGGGCCAACCAGATGAACCCATGAATCAGGAGCCTGGCCTGGCCTTGGGGAATCCCCAACACCCTCCAAGAAGCAGAAAACGCCTCCCCCGCCCCAGGTCCAGAGGGTCCACTTCCCAGAAATTCCCTCTTCCTAGAGTGACCAGGGATCTAGACCCCATGTCCGGAGATTTCAATGCATTGGGCGTTTCTGGAATCCGGACAGGACATCCGTTTGCCGGACACAGAACAGACAGGCACACACACTGGGACAGACAGAGGGACAGGGGTAGCAGACCCAAGCAGCCACGAGAGAGGAATGACCAGGACGGGGTGGGGGTGGGGGTGGGGTAGGGAGAAGAGAGCAGGCAGGAGACGGGAAAGGGGACCAGGGCGCAGGTCCAGCCTCGTTCCAGGAATCACAGTCTTCGTCCAGGCCATGTCTGCTACATGCCAAACGCATGCATGTGCCAGGGGAGTCCTACACTGTCCTCCCAGGGCTGATGGGGTAGAGGCAGGGACCCAGGCCCTCCCCAGCCCCCAAGGTCTGACCTTGTGTGATCGGCAACACCAGATACGCCCAGCTCCTCGGCAAGGCTGGCAGGCCATCAGCAGGACTGGGGCGGGGGACAGGGGGTGACGGGGGAGACACAAAGGGGATGTGGGGGCAGGTGCAGAAGGAGATGAGAACCCAGTTACACAGCAACCACAGGACGATGGAGAGCTGATGAGGCACTGTGGGGGCACCGGAGGTACAGGACATGTCTCAGATTTGGGTCACTGACCCAAAGAGGTTTCAGCAGTCACTCCGGCCCTGCTCACCACAGGCAGGGAAGGTGAGTTCCAGGCTGTGATGTCCACAAGATGGCACAGGGAGAACCTGGGTGGGTGGCACTTCGGTGTCAGTCACCTGTGCCTGTGTGTGTGTTGATGTGTGGGTTGTGGGGTGACCCGGTCCAGGCAGGATTCCAGGTAAAAGAGAATCCCCAGTTCATTGACATGGACACTCCCCACCTGGAATCCTGGGATAAGGTTCCACCTGGCAGCCGAGTGGCTGGCTGTGTGGGTCCCTGGTCCCCAGACCTAAAGAGGTGACTCTGGCACTTCCGCCAACAGGTGCCAATCTGCAGCGTCGCGACCATCGTAAAGCTCAGTCCGGAGGTGGGGGTGCCGCCAGAGCTTTGTTGTGCGTGGGGGAGGGTGGGGGAAACGGGGCGAGTGGCCTGCGCCCTTCCTGGGGCATCGCGCCAGGCACCTGCTCAGGTGGAGCGGCACCTGCAGGAGAACCGAACGCTGAGGAGAGGGAGCGAGCGGCAGGGTCGACTGGCACCGGGATGCCCAGCTAGCCACAGACACCCGAAGTCGAGCCTTCGCTGGCCCTCTCTAATTCTCAGAGAAGGGCGGAGCTGGGAATGCTGTAGGACACCCCTCGCTCCCACACCCTCCCCTGTGCGTACCTCCACCTGCCGAGGAGACTGCGTTGGCTCCACAGTGCCGGCCCAGGGAGGGGGCGCCTAGCGCTCGGGGGAGGTGGGGACCCACCCTGGCCGCCCGGATCCCGGGAGCTCCGGCGGTGCGCGGGCGGGGGTCCCCAGCGCCGGCTGGCCGCTGGGCGGCTGCAAACGCAGGTGCGCCTACCTGCACAGCGTCGCTGGCCATGTCCACACGCAGCCCGCCAGGGGTCCCCGCGCGGAGGGAGGGGCGCTGAGAGGAGCGCGCGTGCGCCCCGCACGGGGCGGGGCGGGGGGCGGGCGCGGCGCGACGCCCCCGACAAGGCGCAGGGCCGGCTCCGGCCTGCTCGGCTCGGGCCGCGCCTGGCCTGGCCGCCGAGTCCGCGCGCCGCGCCCTCCGGCCCCAGCGGCCGCAGGGCCCGGTCACGTGACCACCGAGGTCGGCGCCCGGGGAGGGGGCGGGGCCGAGGGGCGGGGCTCCCGACGGCCCCCGGGGCTGCGGGGTCCTGGCCGCCGTGCGCCCCCCTCCGGAGCGGAAGCTGCCGGGTCGGTTTCGCTCGCCTTTCCTTCTTTCGGATTTCTCCCTGTTCCCACGGGTCACCCGATTGAGCGCGCGGGAACCAAAGGAAAAGAGGGAGCCACGTTAAAGCGGGGAGCTGTGGAGGCCTTTGGACCTCCCGGGACCTCCTCTCAAAAAAACAAAAACAACTCATTTTCTCCCTGTGTTTGCAAGTTCAGGCTTTCTTGGAACGGTCTGTCATTCAAGGGCACCGGAGCTTCCCCCACAGGCTTGAGACAAGCTCTGAGCAGACTTGTGTTCAAATTCCAGCACCCTATGCCTTGGGGGAGTCCCCCAAACCTAACAGCCCCTTATCTGTATAAAAAAAAAATAAAGAAGAATTGACCTACCCACCCTTGGAGGTGTTGACAAATGAAATGAGACAATGCATGCCAAAGTGCTGTGAACGCAATAAGCGCTGGACAAAGGTTAGCTGCTGTGATTTTTAGTGTTTTTGCCGTTGTTATGTAAAGAGATTTGACCCCTAAATCCGTCACGGACTCGCTGTGGGCCCTGTAGCGTCTAATCCTCAGTTTTCGCCTCTGTAAGATGGGAACACGCCTCTTCTTCGGGGCTGCTGCGTGCAGGTGGCGCTCTACGGTGCAGACTCGTGCCGGGTCGGAGGCAGAAGGTGGAGACCTCTGAGGAGCTTCTCCAGGGTCTCCGGAGTCCCTGGAGCATGCAGCCTGGCTCGTGGCAGACCGGGCACTCCCTTTCAAACCCAGTGACTGAACCAAGCTGCGGTCCCTTGGGCGCGGGGCAGAGAGCGCTCCTCCGCCTTGGCGCCCTCCTGGGACCCTCCAGAGCGCGGGAGGCTACCTTGGTTACCCGCAGCTTTGCATGGTATACGCGGTCCCAGAGATCGGGGCGGGGTGTTTTCTCTTTCCCTTTGGGCGACTCTTTGGGGCTGGGTAGTGGTGGTGGTGAACAGAGGAAGAGGAAGAGGAAGAAGAGAAATTATACCAATCTACAATCTGCCCACTTCTCCCCTCCACGGTCTCCACCAAGTCCATCTTCATCATCGTTCACCTGGACCAGTGCAATCGCCTCCTGTCAGGTCCCTGGGTTCCTCCCTTGACCTCATAGTCTCTTTTCCCCACAACAACCCAGGGATGCCTAGGAATGTCTAAGTCAGGTAATGTCCCACCTCTGCCTAGATCCCTCTTTGACTCCCAACTTCCCCAGAGGAAAAGCCAAAGTCCTACCAGAAACCCACAAGGCCCTTCACCTTCCTTCTCTCCTCTTTTCCCACCTCTTCACCTTGCTCACTCTTTGCAGCTCTTTTGCTTTTGATTTAAATATGAGGAAACTCAGGCCCCTCACCCTCAATGAGCTTCCCAGGTGGTGCTAGTGGGAAAGAACCCAACAGTCAATGCAGGAGACTCAAGAGACACAGGCTACATGCCTGGGTCGGAAAGATCCCCTGGAGTAGGGCATGGCCACCCATTCCGGTATCCTTGCCTGGAGAATCCCAGGGACAGAGGAGTTGGGAGAGGGGACTACAGTCCACAAGGTCATGAAGAATCCAGACATGACTGAAGTGACTTAGCACCAATTATAAAGTCTTCCTCTAATTTTCCAGCCCACCCATTTTACAGATGGGGATGATGGGGCCAAGCAAGGCTGAGAGCCAGTCTACCACCTTATCCAGGGACGGGCCCTCTGCTGCCTGACAGGTTTCCAGGCTGCTTCCCTGGATAGAGCTGGGGAATCCTGCCAAAGTCTCACTCCAACCTTCTGGCATTCATTTACTCAGTGAATATTTATCGGCACCCACTGGGGACTTCGGTAGCACTGGAAACAAAATTTCACTCTGGGCTTGAAACACCAAGGACTTATTGTATAAACTCAGCCAAATATGATAACTGCACCAACACCTCCCTGTGCCTCCTCTGGCCTCTTTCCAGTCCTCTCCAGGGCCTTAGAAGCCCTAAATCACCCCCAACATAACCCACCACTGCCTGCTGGAAAACCTGTTTCTGGCACTCTGGAGCTCTTAGGAAAAACACCACTCCTCGTATGGCCTGCAAGGTAGTCCAGTCCAGCCTCTGCCCACCCGTCCAGCCACATCCCCCTCCACTTCCCTCACCCCCATCTAACAAAACTGGCCTTCTCTCCATTCCGCAAATAATCTCACCTTACTTCCAACCACAGGGCCTTTGCACTGGCTGTCCCCCAGTCTGTAATGCCCTTCCCTCACATCTCCCCAAGGCTGGCCTCTTCTGATCATTTAGGTCTCGGTTTGTATGTCATCTCCTCTGAGAAATCTTCCCAGAGCACCTCCATATCCTGTCATCTCTGGCCCATGGCTCTACTTTTTTTTTTTTAAGATTTTTTTTTTTTAAATGTGGACCATTTTTAAAGTCTTTGTTGAATTTGTTACAATACTGCTTCCATTTTATGTTTTGTTTTTTTGGCCACCAGGCATGTGGGATGTTAGCTGCCCGATCATACCCACAACCTCCTGCGTTGGAAGGTGAAGTCTTAACTGCTGAACCACCAGGGAAGCCTGTTTTCTTTCTTTTAAATATCACTTGTCTCTGAAATTTCCCAGTAACTGGCCTAAGCTCACTCAGTCTTTGTGGAAGGAGTAAATGCACTGAGTGTGAGCTGTCAGGAGAAAGGTAACCCAGCCAGTGAATGCCTTGGGAGGACAGCTGCCCAAGAGGAGGCAGAAGGGCTGGCACTAAGGGACAAATTAGGAAATTGCCAAATAGAGAAGAAAAGGGTGTGTGGTGGAAGGAACAGCAGAAGCAAAAAGGCCCAGAGGTGAGTGAGGTAGAACCTGGTATATCCTTCTTCCTCTGCCCTAGTCTCCCACTCACATCCCCTCATTCATTCCACTCTGGCTGCATAGCCTCCTCATCCATGCTGATTCTTACCTCAGGGCCTTTGCACTGGCTGTTCTCACTGCCTGCAACGCTTTTCCTTCTCATCTTGGCATTCTCTCTTTCTCACTTCATCTCCATTTTTGTCTAAATGTCACCTTCTTAAGGAAGTCTTCCCTGACTGCATCTCCACCCAGAACAAGGCCCACCCCATCTCTACCAAGCTCCACCCCTCACATACTTTTTTCATCCTTGCAAAATTTTAATAAATTTGACGACTATATTCTTTCTTGTCAGACTTTACCAGGAAGATGTCAGTTCCCAGAGGGAAGGAGGGGCTTCCCTAGTGGCTCAGTGATAAAGAATCCACCTGCCAAGCAGGAGACATGGGTTCGATCCCTGGGTCGGGAAGATCCTCTGGAAGAGGAAATGGCAACCCACTCCAGTATTCTTGACTTGAGAATCCCATGAACAGGGGAGCCTGGCAGCTGCAGTCCACGGAGTCGCAAAGAGTCGGACACGACCTAGAGACTAAACAACAACAAAATAGGATACGGATTTTTGTCCTGTTCACTGCTGGGTCTCTGGCTCCTTGTTGTTGTTCAGTCCCTAAGTGGTGACTGACTCTTTGTGACCCCATGCACTGCAGCACCGCAGGCTTCCTTGTCCTTCATCATCTCCTGGAGTTTGTCCAAACTCATGTCTATTGAGTTAGTGATGCCATCCAATCATTTCATTCTCTGTTATCCCCTTCTCCTCCTGCCTTCCATCTTTCCCAGCATCAGGGTCTTTTCCAGTGAGACGGCTCTTCCCATCAGGTGGCCAAAGTATTGGAGCTTCAGCTTCAGCATCAGTCCTTCCAATGAATATCAGGGTTGATTTCCTTTAGGATTGACTGGTTTGATCTCCTTGCTGTCCAAGGGACTTTCAAGAGTCTTCTCCAGCACCACAGTTCGAAAGCATCAATTCTTTGGCGCTCAGCCTTCTTTATGGTCCAACTTTCACATCTGTACATGACTACTCTTGCTCCTAGAACAGGGATTAGCACACAGAAGGTACTCAAAAAACAGCTGTTGGATGAAAAGATGAACAAACCAGGTCTCATGAAAGCATGGCTGGAGTTGGGTTGGTTTTTTTTTTTTTTTTTTTTTTTTGCTGATGAAACTGGAGTAGAGAAAACTCCAGATGTTGCCCATAGTGGGAGTGGAATTCAGATCTGACCCTGAGGACTGTGGGAACCACTGGTAGATTCTTAGCAGGGGAGGAACTGAATCAGGATTATTTCTCAAAAGATAAGGCTCTTTGCAAAGCAGGTCTTCACCAGCGGGGGAGCATAGGGGGCCTGAGAAAAGAAATGGGAGTAGATTCATTTGCCACCAGAAGAACTACATGTATCAAGGAGGCTAAACTCAAAAACATCATGTGGAGGGAGGGGATAAAGAAGCAAGGTTAAAAAATGATAGTTTGCTATTATTTATATAAATTACAAAAAAATCCAGAAAGGGATATTATGTATCAAGTTTGTGGAGCAGTTCAGAGTAGTGGGCAGTATGCCTGACATCCTGGCTGAGGTTTGCCAGGCTGCATGCGTGCTAAGTTGCTTCAGTTGCATCCGAGTTTTTGTGACCCTGTGGACTGTAGCCCGCCAGGCTCCTCTGTCCATAGGATTCTCCAGGCCAAAATACTGGAGTGGGTTGCTATTCACTTCTCCAGGGGATCTTCCCTACCCAAGGACAAACTCACATCTCTCATGTCTCCTGCACTGGCAGGCGTATTCTTTGCCACCTGGGAAGCCATCTGGGTCCAAATTCTGGCACCACTGCACAGGGACGGTGAGACCCTGGGCAAGTTTCTTTTTTTTTTTTTTTTTTAATTATTTTTATTTATTGAATGAATTTATTTGACTGTACCAGGTCTTAGTTGTGGCATATGGGATCTTAGTTCCCTGACCAGGGATCGAGCCCAGGCACCCTGCATTGGGAGCATGGAGTCCTAGCCACTCAGCCACCAGGGAAGTCCCTGGGAAAATTTCTTCACTGCTCCATGCCTCAGTTTCTTCATCTGTAAAAAGGGATGATCATAGTGCCATCTCCCTCATAGGGTTGCTGGGAAGTTTAAATGAATTAATTCTCATAAAGCTTAGCATGTGTGTGCATGCTCAGCTGCTCAGTCATGTCCAACTCTTGGCATCTCCATGGACTGTAGTCCACCAGGCTTCTCTGTTCATGGGGTTTTTCAGGCAAGAATACTGGAGTGGGTTGTCATTTCCTACTCCAAAAGCACGGAATAGGGCTGCAGTCATTGTTCAGTTATTTTTACTTAAGCTGTTTCTGTAGTGGGGGAGGGGAATGGAGTTGGGGGTGTGAATAGAAGTGACTTTCACTTTAACAATAATGTTATGTCTTTTACTTTAAATTATTGATTATTTTGATTGAGGTGCAACTTACATATGGTAAAGTACACAGATCTTTTGGCATGCAGCAACATGAATGTGTATATATGCACCTACCTCTGTGGCCCCCACTCCCCTTTTGCATAAGTTTTACTTGTGCCCTTTCCCTGGCAAGCTCCTCATGTAGATTCTACATAAATTAACTTTACCTGTTCTTGAGCTTCATACTTCATGGAATCATTTTATGATTTTTTTAAATGGCTGGACTTCTTTTCTCTTTAAGTTTTTTTTTTTTAATATGGACTATTTTTAAAGTCTTTATTGAATTTGTTACAATATTGTTTCTGTTTTATGTTTTGGCTTTTTGGCCACAAGCATGTGGGATCTTAGCTCCCAAAGCAGGGATTGAACCCACACTCCCTGCATTGGAAGGTGAAGTCTTAACCACTGGACCACCAGGGGAGTCCCCAAATGTCTGGATTCTTTCCCTTAATATTTATTTTGTTTTCTGTTAATGTAAAATTCACCCTTTTAAAGTGTACAATCCAACGTACACTAGATTGTACACTGTACAGTGTATGTTTGCAAAGAACATGGTGTTTTTAATATTTATCCATCATGTTGTGGATGGCAATCATTCATTCCTTTTTATTTCTAGTGGTATTCCATGGTGTGAATGGGCCACAGTTTCTTTCTTCATTCATTTGTTGATGGACATTTGGGTTGTTTCCAGTCTGGATCTGTTATGTATTAAGATAACTTTTTGACCACACCGTGAAACATGTGGGAACTTAGTTCCTGGACCAGGGATCAAGCCCACAACCCCTGCATTGGAAGCATGGAGTCTTACCCACTGAACCACTAGGGAAGTAAAAGTGAAGTCGTTCAGTCATGTCCAACTCTTTGGGACCCCATGGACTATAACCTACCAGGCTCCTCAGTCCGTGGGATTTTCCAGGCCAGAATATTGGAGTGGGGTGCCATTTCCTTCTCCAGGGTATCTTCCTGACTCGGATCAAACCCGGGTCTCTGGCATTGTAGGCAGACGCTTTACCATCTGAGCTACCAGGGACTGCGCTGAACCAGTTCATATCTTTTTGTGGACAAAAAAAAAGTTTCCTTGGACTTCTCTGGTGGTGCAATGGATAAGAATTCACTTGCCAATGCAGGGGACACGGGTTCAACCTCTGGTCTGGGAAGATTCCACATGCCAAGCAGCAACTGTGTCTGCGCCCCTTAATTACTGAGCCCATGCTCTAGAGCCCACGCGCCACAGTTACTGAAACCTGCACGCTCTAAGACCCGCAAGACACAACTAATGATCTACTAATCAGTCGCTCCTGTGCTGCAGTTACTGAAGCCTGAACACCTAGAGCCTGTGCTCGGAAACAAGAGAAACCACTGCAATGAGAAGCCTGCACACAGCAACTAGAGAGTAGCCCCCACTTGCCGCAACTAGAGAAAGTCTGCGTGCAGCAATGAAGATCCAGTGCAGCCAAAAATTGAAAAAATAATAACGGTGTGTATATGTAAAAAAAATTTTTTTTAATGTTTCATTGATTGGTATGAGGACAGCTTAGTCATGACATAGGTGCCTCTTCAATGCAATGGGTCTGATTGGAGATGATTTTTTCTGTCTTCAGGGGTTGGAGGTGGACATTAGCAATGTCTGGAGGCATTTCTGGTTTGGAGACATTGAGGCATGGGTGTTACTGGCATTGAGAGGCCAAGAATGCTCCTAAACATCCTACAAGGCACGGGATGGCTCCCACTGCAAAGAAGGATCCGGCTCAGATGTCAAGAGTGTTGGGCTCAAGGTTCCCTAGTTAACCTTATTACAAACTGCCAAATCATTTTCCGAAGTGGTCTTCTTACTTCTGGTTCCTCCACAGCCTCTCCTCCAACCTCGGTACTGTAAGTCTTTTCCTTTTTAGCTATTTGGGTGGGTGTTTAAAAATCTTTCCTATCTTAAAATAATTCTGAAATGAATCAGGCCAATATGACAAATGTGAACATTTTTTCATCTTGGGTGGTGGATATACTTTAGCTGGCTCTAATCTTTTCTGGATTTAAAGTTTGTGGGATTTTTGTTTGTTTGTTTCTTGTGGCTTTCTTGTTGCTTGTTTTGAATAGTAGAAGCTCCCCCTGGCTGCATAGATGGTGAATGCCCTGTTTTTTCTTTTCTTCCCCCTTGTTTTCCAAGACTTCTTTACTGGACTCAACTGGCTCCAGTCTCCTCCTTCTCCGGCATCATCTCAGATAATCTAATTCCTCCAAGGTCACCTTTCACCTGCTTTCCTGGAGCTCCTCTTCTTTCCCCAGGAACTGGTTTTCTCCAGCTTTCCAACTTAGCTGGCTTTGGCCTCTATCTCCACCTATAGACATTCTGTTGTTCCATCACTAAGGTGTGCCCAACTCTTTGTGAGATAGAGGTTTTGGCTAATAAAGAGAGCTGGCTTTGTCTTGAATTCCTGCCAGCAGTGTGACTTTGGGACCGAGATTAACTCTCTCTGGAGCTCAGGTCAACCACCTGACAATAGATATGAACAATGGATGTGCTAATACACACAGCTCATCTATTCCAGGTGAGAGTTAATCTGTTGATATATTTAGATTTCTCAGAACAAGGCTGAGCACCAGGACAGACACTGGGGTGAAAAGTAGGGGAGGCACTTGCCTCCAACACAGCATTTAAGGGGGTTCCCCCAAATTAAATATAAACATGTTTTATGTGTTTTTATGTGCAATTTTCGGAGAAGGCAATGGCACCCCACTCCAGTACTCTTGCCTGGAAAATCCCATGGATGGAGGAGCCTGGTAGGCTGCAGTCCATGGGGTCGCTAGAGTCGGACACGACTGAGCGGATTTCCCTTTCAACTTTTCACTTTCATGCATTGGAGAAGGAAATGGCAACCCACTCCAGTGTTTTTGCCTGGAGAATCCCAGGGACGGGGGAGCCTGGTGGGCTGCTGTCTCTGGGGTCGCACAGAGTCGGACACAACTGAAGCGACTTAGCAGCAGCAGCAGCAGCATGTGCAATTTTTAAAAAATCAAAAGTAATGCAAAAAAAAAATCCAAATAAAGACAGGATCAGGGCTTCCCTGCTGGCTCAGTGGTAAAGTATCCACCTTTCATTGCAGGAGACACAGGTTCAATCCCTAATCTGTGAAGATCCACATACCTCACAGCAACTAAGCCTGAGTGCCATGACTATTGAGCCTGTGCTCTGGAGCCCTAGAGCCACAACTACTGAGCCCACATGCTGCAACAACTGAAGCCCGAAAGCCCCAGCGCCTGTGCTCCGCAGCAAGAGAATCCAACAAAATGAGAAGCCCTCTCATCACTACTAGAGAGCTGTCCCCACTTGCCACAACTACATTGCCCACACAGCAACGTGGACCCAGCACAGTCAATAATAAATAAGCAAATAAAATCATTATTATTTTTTTTAAAAGACAGGATCAGTAGTTCTGAACGTTTCCTTTTGCAGGTGCCAATATGGCTTGACGTGGCACTGTTATGGCAACCCACTCTAGTGTTCTTGCCTGGAGAATCCCAGGGACGTGGGAGCCTGGTGGGCTGCCGTCTATGGGGTCGCACATAGTCGGACACGACTGAAGTGACTTAGCAGCAGCAGCAGCAGCACTGTTACTGACCCTGTCTTTACTTAAAATTTTGATATTTTGCTCATCAGATATTTTAGAGAGATTTTAAACATTAACTTCAACTTTAAAATACTGCATTCAAATATTATTTATCTTGATGACTCAGTTTTTTAAGATTAAAAAAATTATTTTTTTAGTTTTGGCTCTGCTGGGTCTTCGTTGCTATGAGTGGGCTCTCTGTAGTTGCGGAGAGCAGGGGCTACTCACCGTTGTGCGTGTTTCTCATTGCAGTGGCTTCTCTTGTTGTGGAGCACAGGCTCCAGGTACACAGGGTTCAGTAGTTGCAGCACTTGGCCTCAGTAGCTGTGGCTCTCGGGCTTAGTTGCTGCACTGCATGTGGGATCTTCCCGGACCAGGGATGGAACCCACGTCCCCTACATTGCAAGGCAGATTCTTAACCACTGAACCACCAGGGAAGTCTCATGAGTCTTTTGCTTTGTTTGGTTTGGTGTTTGGTGCCCCCCTTTAAGTTTGCATGCCTCACCCTCATTCTGGCCCAGCTTCCCCACTTCCGGGTATAGAGGAAGTGCTCTATCAGTGTTCTGATGTAATTATTACACACAATATCTACCTTATGTCATGTAAAGCCTCCCTCTGGATTGACTGGTTGCTCTTCATTGGGCTTTTTGACTGAAGTTATACCTGTGATGACTTTAGCTCTGAATTTGTCTCAGACATGGACTCTGAGGTAGCTTTATACTAAATGAAAACGGAAATGCCTGAACCTCTTTGGAAAACTGTGGAGAAAGATTTAATTGTGTCAAGGGCTTAGGGAGACTGGAAAGCTGGAGCAGGCTTATGGAGTTTGCCCTACTTATTTTCCTTCCTCCTTCCGACCCCCCAAATCTCTCATAGCTGAGAAAAGACTGACAGTAGCAGGTATGGCAAGAATTAAGAATCACTGGAACTTTCACAGGGCGCTAGTGAGAATGTAAAGTAGAACAACCACTTAGAAAACTGCCAGGATCTACTAAAGCTGAACACTCACATGACCTTCCACTCACCATTTCACTCCCAGGTATTTGCCCTAGAGAAGTAAATTCGTTTTCACAAAAATACTTGTATATGATTTATTGATAATGGCCAAATATTGGAGAAAAAATGTCTATCTATAGGTGAATGAAGAAACTACATTGGCTATATTGTGGAATAGCCACACAGTGGAATACTACTCAGGAGTAAAAAAGCAATATGCTGTACATATTGCTATGTACAGCAATGTGGAAAATCTCAAAACATTTTGTTGAGCAGAAGCCAGACACAAAAGACAATCTACTGCATGATTCTGTTTATATTAAATTCAAGAACAGACAAGATTATAGTGATAGAAATAAACACAGTGGTTGCCTGGTTGGGGCAGGAGGGAGGAAAGGGGTGTGGCTGACTTGAGAGGGACACAACAGAACTTTCTGTGGTGATGGAAATGTTCTGTAACTGCACCAGGCAATTGTCACTCGGGTATCAATCATCAGAACTCATGGGAACGCTCAACTCGGTAAAGCACTGGCGGGATAAAAAGGCTAGGAAATTTTCATACAAAGAAAACTAAAAGTAACAACAACAACAAAATTTTTATAACGAAAACATCCTGGTTTTGGTTTTTTCGGCCTGAACCTGCATGGCCACTCGCACAGTGTCTGACCAGGACTCGACTTTCAGCAAACAGGAATTGTGGCTTAGGACCATTTCTCTCACTCCCATGCCCTGAGGGGCCCCTTCTCTACTAAAGTTGCAAAATGTCCCTCCACGCTGGCATCATTCCAAGCTCCCTAGCCTTTTCAGAACTCTTTCAGAACCTCTACGCTGCAGGACCACTTCAAAAACTTCTTTCTTCGGCGTAGAGACCATATTTCATAAGGGCGAGACACTCACCCTGGGCCCACATCACGGCTTCGGTTGCCTGTACTAAATATGGTGGCACACGAGCCGGTTACAACGTCGACCACGTGACGGTACGCTCGCAGACGCCCGCTTCGGTCAGCCCACTCCGGCGCCTACTTTTAGATTGACCAATGAATCGGAGGTATGAGGCACGCCCTTTTCCCCTCTCCACCAATAGCCTCCAGACGCCTTCCGCAGAATCCAATCATCGCTTCCGCCTCTCTTGAATGAAAAGCGAGCGGTCCAGTGAGCTGTGCCGCAGTCGGACGCAGGAGACAGGAAGCGCTACAGCGCGTGTCGGGGCTCGAGAACGGTAACTGGAGTCGGGTGGCTCTCTTCGCAGCACGGGGAAGCGAACGAGGAATCAGGTGAGCGGCTGGCCCAGGCGCGGGGTCGCGGTGCGGAGACGTCGGATCTGCGGGCGAGCGGGAGATAGGAGACGCCAGGAGTTGAGGGAAGCCGTCCGGGCGCGAGACAGGGGGAGGCGGGTCGGTTGTGGTGTCCCGAGCGCGCGTTGGCGGCCGTTGGGCGTTAGGGCGCATGCGCGAGGGGTAGCCTGGCCGTTGGAGCGCGGGTACGGGTCCGCTTCCGGGAGGGGCTGTCATGGCCGTCTGCAGGCTGAACCCCACCTTGGGGCAAAGTCTGCCTGTTCTTGGAAGCCCGAGGCGATTTGGGGAAGGGTCAGGAGGCGACGCGGGGATCTGGGGCCGCGGAGCGCGAAGCCGGAGCTTGTAGACGTGACGATCTTGAAGATCGAAACTCTTCCTCCGTTCTTGCTTTGCGTTTCAGGGGGTGGATTCGTAGTTCCAGAGATTTAGGGCAAAAAAATGATGTTCCAGTAAGGAACAAAGTCTTAAATGAAAATTCTCTTGGGGGACACCTCAGGGTGAAAAGGGTACGCCAAAGGGTCTGAGTTGTTACTTAGTCGTCTGTAAGCTTTCAAGTTGATCAGCTCTTGGGGTCTCTGCCACCTTCTCTGGGTGGAGCAAACAGCGCCAAATCCTTTCCTGATCTAATTTGTTTTGATTTTTAGGTTCTGCCTAGCCAGTCCCTAGAAATTTTTGTGTGTCAAGCTTAGTCTGTCATTAAATTTGTCTCCCCATTAACACAAAAAGAGTTTCTTCGAACTCTTCTCTTATTTTTTGGAATGCACATCTCCTTCCGGATTTGAAGCCCAGAGTAGACGACGCTGCCTCTTTTATGTCCAAGGCTCCCCGAGGGGTTGGTCCTTCCCTGTAGGGTGATCCATCCTCTTTTCCCTCTTTAACAATGCTCCCATCGTGGTTAACCCTCTTTCATTTGGTGTCTGGTTTTCCCTGCTGCTGGTCCCTTAACTTACTCCATCTTCTCTGGAGTAACTTGGTCTTGAGCAAATCCTGATTGAGTCACAGCTAAAAACCTAATCAGCGATTTCTTATTGTTCAGCGAATTAAGTATGAATGCTCTGGGCCTAACCAGCTTGGTTTTCTGCCTCTTGCTTCAAGCAGCCAGTTCTTACCAACCCCTGAAAGGGTTTGGACTAGTGGTTTCTGGACTGCCCTTTGCTGGTGCCTTTTCTTCTCTTTGATGCTTGAAGTGAGCCTTCCTGTTTACACCAGTAGGAATCCTCAGTACTTGGATTGCCTCTTTCAAGAATCCAATAAAGATACTTGCTTAGCCCCTAAACTCTGCCTTGAGGCCCCGATTCTGATTCCATTCATTCAGCCATTTGCTCTTGAGTGCTTACTGTTATGTACTAGGTCCTGTTCTGGGTGCTGGGCTGGCATGACTGGAGGGGGTGTTTTTTTAGTTGGACCCAACTTTAGAATATGCCTTTTTGGAACAACAGAACAGCTTCCCTGATGTTCAGTGGGTAAAGAATCTGCCTGCAGTGCAGGAGACACAGAGATGGGGGTTTGATCCATGGGTCGGGAACATACCCTGGAGGAGAAAATGGCAACCCACTCCAGTATTTTTGCCTGAAAATCCCATGGACAGAGGATCCTGGTGGGCTACAGTCCATGGTGTCAATAAGAGTTGGAAACGACAGGGTGACTAAACAATGGAAAATGCCTTTTTGAAACAACAGAGGTTTGAAAAAAGTGGGGAAAGCAAGTTGAAAGGTGCTGAGGCATGTTTGAGGCTCAGCAGCAAGGCCTGTGTGTGCGGGTGACGGGGGTGACAAACTCTGCATATAGAGGGAGTCAGGTTGTGCCGGGCTTGATAGGCTGTGGTGAGGACTCTGTTTTACTCTGAACACAGTGGGATCCTGTGGAGGGGTGTTGAGCAGAGGAGTGGCTTTCTCTGACTTAGCTTTTTTAGGCTCCCTTCAGCAGCTGAGGGGCATTGAGGGGGAGTGGGAGATGGAAAGCAAGGAGCCCAACAAGGCGGCTTTTGGCATAATCCAGGCAAGAGGTGACAGTGCCCAGGTGCCCCTCAGCTGACAACGGCTAAAACGAACTGTAGTATTCCAGTAAAAAGGAATATTCATCAGCCACAAAAAGGGATGGTGTACTGATAACATGGCCACAATGTAGAGGAACCTTGAAAAATTATGTGAGTAAAAGAAGTCAGACTGTCACATGTTGTATGATTCCATTATATGAAATGTTCCAAATAGGCAGATTCATAAAAAGAAAGTAGATTAGTGGTTGCCAAAGGGAGTTGGGGACACAGGATGGCAGCCTAAGGATTCAGTCTTATTGACATGAGGAAATGTGTGCTAAAGATGATTGTGGCAGCAGTTGAAAGTATTTGTGACTGCACAAGAAACCAATAAAATGTGCCTTTTAAACAGTGCCTTGTATGGCATGTGAATGTCTCCATAAAGCTGCTCTAATCTAAAAAGAAAGGTGATGACAGCCTGAGAACCAGTGACGTAGCAGGGGTGAAAAGTGGCCTGATTGACCTGCTTGACTTTATTGGCTGGTGGGACAGGAAAAGAGAAAAGACAGAACAGTTCAGAGAATGGAGTTGCCTTTTCTCAGATGCGGGTTGAGGGGAGAGGTTGTCCATAGAGAGGCTGCACAGAGGTGGTTAAGGCCCTGGGGCTGCATACTCAACAGAGGATGAGTGGCAAAAGGGCCACAAATTGGGCCTGGGACCATCAAAATCCCTCTCAGGAAAAGGGACTATTTTTAGCACTTCCACCCCCTACACTGGGCTTCCCTGATGGCTGAATGGTAAAGAACCCGCCTCCCAGTGTGGGAGACATGGGTTCAGTCCCTAGGTGGGGAAGATCCCCTGGTGGAGGGCATGGCAACCCACTCTAGTATTCTTGCCTGGGAAATCCCATGGACAGAGGAACCTGGCCAGCTATGGTTCGTGTGGTTACCAAGAGAAACGACTTAGCAACTAAATGACAGCAACAACCACCCCCTTGACTGGAGGCTGGGGTGCAACAGGGAGGACAAAAGACAGTATTCTCATGTTTGGGTCCCTTGTAGCCTGCACCCACTAGGTGCTCTGTGTGTCTGAATTAAATGAAGCCAGGAAGTGATAGCACTTTGTATTAATTCTTTTTACCATCTTGGCTGTATTCTTACTGGCGCCAGGCCCAATGGGAGGTCTTTTCATGAGAGCACTTAATTATTCCCTTGTGCAAACCACAAATAGCAGGAGCAGCTGGGGCTGGGTAGACACTGGCGAGCTCACAAGCTCCCATCTCTCCAGCATCCTGGCAGTTGCATTTCCAGGCTCAGGGTGGGGTCCTTGGGGAGTGAAGGGGGAGGGGAGTCCTTGAGACTAGGGGTCTGAGGCTATTCAGTAGAGCTGAGACCTTGAAGCTGGGAAGGAGGCATTTATTTGTTCAGAGACCAGAAGTAATGCAGCAGAGTCATGTCTGTGGGGCTGGGCGACCTGAGCTAGGGTAGAGGCTCAGTGAGTATCAGCAGCCAAATGAGGCTGGGGGTGGCATGGAATGGGGTGGGTAGGGGCCAGAGAGGGAGGTTGCAAGTGGAAAGGAATTGGGGTTTCACTTGGTGCACCTGTGGTTGTGGCCTGAAGGGTCCCAGGGAGAGGTGAGGCAGCTTGGTGGAGGGTGGTGGAGATGTGGGCACAACAGGTGGAAGCTGGGGAGTGCTACACAGGTAGAGTAGTGGGACCTGCTGTTGGAGTCAGTGGTGGAGGTGAGTTAAAGACAAATCAGAGAATGATGTCCAATCTTGGCTTCAGTGGCTGGGTGGCCAGACCTGACCCCAGGACCTCACCCACCTCGGACTTGTGTCAGCAGCTCGCAGCTTCTGTGCAGCCGGCTCCCTCTTCCCCCTCACTCTGGGAATTTTCCTGCCTGCGTCAGTCACCGTTATTGCTTCACTGAGCCCTGTTCCCCCTCCTCTGTTCTCAGCAGCATGGCGGAACAGGATGTGGAAAACGAGCTTCTGGATTATGAGGAAGATGAAGAGCCCCAGGCACCTCCAGAGAGCGCTCCACCTCCCCCCAAGAAAGACGTTAAGGGTTCCTATGTTTCCATCCACAGCTCTGGCTTCCGGGACTTTCTGTTGAAGCCAGAGCTCCTGAGGGCCATAGTGGACTGTGGCTTTGAGCATCCATCAGAGGGTACGCACCCCTGGGTCCTCCCTTCCTCGGCTCTCCTCTCACTGCTTCGGCATGGTCCCCTCGGGTGAGGGGCCTGCACGGAGGGAACGTCCGTCCGGTTTCTGATAGCTCATGTGCTCTCTTCCCTCAGTCCAGCACGAGTGTATTCCACAAGCCATCCTGGGCATGGACATCTTGTGCCAGGCCAAGTCAGGGATGGGCAAGACAGCGGTTTTTGTGTTGGCCACTCTGCAGCAGATTGAGCCCGTCAACGGACAGGTGGGTGGACACCCTTCCTGCCAGGCCCCAACTTCCTGATGCAGCAGGAATCATGGGTCCTCTTGTTAAAAATCCTTGTTCCTGCATCCTCTTTGTGGACTTTTAAAATTAACTACGGTAATTAGTTCTACTGGAGTAGGAGATGGCAACCCACTCTAGTATTCTTGCTTGGAAAATCTCATGAACAGAGGAACCTCACAGGCTACAGTCCATGGCGTCACAAAGAGTCAGACGCAAGTGAGCAACTTAGCACGCACACACTTAGTTGTTACCAATATCGCCCCCAAAATGATGAGCCAAGAGGAAAAACTGAAAAGTGCCCAGTCTGACCACCCGGCAAGATGGCTGTTATTTCCACGTGTGCTTTTCTGGATCGTGCACATACAGGAAGGTGGTCTTACACCGAACATGGTTTTGTTACTGCTTTTATTGCCGACAGAACACAATTGTCTTCTCATGCCTTGAATGTTGTAGTTCACTACTTTGAGGGGATAATTGCGGCGCTTGCAGGTGTCCTGTTCTTGACATGCTGGGGCACACCTCCCTGGGTGGTGTGTGGGTGCATGAGCCCTTGTTACTGACCTTAGGGTGGGTGGTCTCAGAGGGAAGGTTTCATGGGAGGCCGTGGTGTGGTCTCAGTCCTTGGCATTGTGGGCCAGGAAGGTGTGGTAGCCTTCCCCTGGTGGTCATAGGCCAGCCAGAGGGCAGGCTTGGGAAGCTGTTAGCATGGAGGGTGTCACCAGCTAGGCGTCTCCCTGGCCTAGGGGGACACACCTGAGTAGCTATAAGGAGATGTAGGGAGGCCTTTCCTGGTGGCTCCAGTGCAGGAGATGCAGGTTCAGTCCCTGGGTTAGGAAGACCCCTTAGAGGAGGAAATGGCAACCATGGACAGAGGAGCCTGATGGGCTACAGTCCATTGGGTCGAAGAGTCAGACATGACTGAGGGACTAAACAAAAACAACAAACAGTAAGTCTTATTACCTGCTAGGGAAAAAACTAAAAATGAATATACAGGGAGTGAGCAGCAGCTGATAGACTGGGAGAAGCTGGGGCCATGTGGACTGGACCTTCCAGGGGACCAGCACCAGGGTGGGCTCTGGCCAGGGGAGGACTTCTGACATTGCCTTAAGGGTCTGTGCCCCACCTGCCCCACAGGTGACAGTCCTAGTGATGTGCCACACTCGAGAGCTGGCCTTCCAGATCAGCAAGGAGTACGAGCGCTTCTCCAAATACATGCCCAGCGTCAAGGTGAGTCCCCAGACCGAGGGGGGCGTCACGTGACCCTCTGTAGCCTTGCTGGCCGTGGCGCTGGCCCAGCCGGCATTAACCAGGCTTGGCTGCAGTGGCTGCCTTTGAGGTCTGTGGTGGTTTACGCTCCTGAAAAGCCTGATGAATTATGAATGGCCCCCAGAGGCCTGTGCCAGTCTCAGTCCTGGGGCTGCTTTTCAGTGGAGCTGGGGCCAGGCTCTGAGGCCTCTCCTGTCCCCAGGCACCAGGTCTGGCGTGTCAGTGGGGGCTTCGCAGGGTCGTGAACTGAGTGGCCGCAGTCACTGGAGTTGGATGTGAGCTTTCGGCCACCAGATGGTTGACGGCAGCTTTCTGCCCACATAGGTGTCTGTGTTCTTTGGGGGCCTGTCCATCAAGAAAGATGAGGAGGTGTTGAAGAGGAACTGTCCCCACGTGGTGGTGGGGACACCAGGCCGGATCCTGGCGCTTGTGCGCAATAGGAGCCTCAACCTGAAGAATGTGAAGCACTTCGTGTTGGATGAGTGCGACAAGATGCTGGAGCAGCTGGGTGAGTGTCTGCGCTGGGTCTGCAGGCTGTGGAGGCCCCTTGCAGCATCCCCCAGACTTCAGAGCCAGGCCCTGACAGGGCAGGCCAGAGGTTTCCCCAGAGTGGGGTCGTGTGGGTGGCCGGCAGGCAGGTCTCCTGGAAACAGATTTGCGGGCAAATCCTGGCATTTGGCAGAGTGAACTGCGGCTTCAGAGCTAGATCTTGGAGTGGGACCACAGGGCCCAAGATAAGCCGTGTCTGGGCACATGTCCATGTTAGCCGAGGACTGTGGCCTTGCCACCTGCTGGTTTAGCTCTAGGCCCCCGCCTGCGCTCAGGGAGCCCTGACAGGGCTGGTGGGAACTGGGGCTTGTGCCTGGGAAGCGGCTGCAGCTCTCACTCCAGTGGCTATCTCTGCCTCAGGCTCCCCACCCTGAAGCGTGGCTGGAGGTGCGCTGGCACGGCTGCTCCGCTCTGGCAGCGTGTAAGTGGATTGCCGCTCCTCCCGCGCCTGTGCTTATTACCCTAAGTCCGGGCCCTCAGGCACCTGGGGCTCCCCCCCTCAGGCCAGTCTGCACTCACACCGCCCTTGTCATGGGGCCAGCGGCTCCCTGGCACAGGTTGGGAGGGACAGGATCCAGTCTTGGGTGGGGGTCATGGTCTGGCAGGCGCTCACGCCCCATTTCTTGCCAGATATGCGGCGGGACGTGCAGGAAATCTTCCGCCTGACCCCCCACGAGAAGCAGTGCATGATGTTCAGCGCCACCTTGAGCAAGGAGATCCGACCTGTGTGCAGGAAGTTCATGCAAGATGTGAGTAATGGCGGAGAGCTCAGTGCGGTAGCTTCAGCCTCCGAGGGTGCAGGCTCTTGCCGCTCCCCAACATCCACGCTGCCCTCATGGCACAAGCATGCTGGAAGGCCGGCGGAGCCTCTTCCTCTCTTGTCAAACTGGGAGCTGAGAGCTTGGTCTACACCTGAACCGTGCCGGACCTTAGATCCAGCTATTGGGAGACAAGTATTGGGGGTACAGAGGCCTCTTTGAAGTATTGCAGCCATGGAGTCACTTTTGGAAGGTTCTGGGCAGGCAGAAGGCCCAGAAGTAAGCCCCGCCTGGCTCTTCCTGCTCTCCTCCCTGCACAGCCCATGGAGGTGTTTGTGGATGACGAGACCAAGCTCACGCTGCACGGGCTACAGCAGTACTACGTGAAACTCAAGGACAGTGAGAAGAACCGCAAGCTCTTCGACCTCCTGGATGTGTTGGAGTTTAACCAGGTGATGCTTCTGCACTCCCGTGGCCTGTGCTGGGGTTCCTGGCCTCGGGGAGGGACTCTGGCCCTGACCCAGGTCTGCCCCTCCCTCCCTCGCAGGTTGTGATCTTTGTGAAGTCAGTGCAGCGCTGCATGGCCTTGGCCCAGCTCCTGGTAGAACAGAACTTCCCAGCTATTGCCATCCACAGGGGCATGGCCCAGGAGGAGCGGTGAGTGTGGGCCACCCTCAGCCCCTGGCAGGCCCCGTGGAGGGGATGCCACCCAGGGTCCCCGTATCTGATGGCCACCCCTTGTTCTTCTCGCACCTAGCCTGTCGCGCTATCAGCAGTTCAAGGACTTCCAGCGGCGGATCCTGGTGGCCACCAATCTGTTCGGCCGAGGCATGGACATTGAGCGCGTCAACATCGTCTTTAATTATGACATGCCTGAGGACTCAGACACCTACCTCCACCGTGTGAGTGGCCCACGGGGGTGTCCCTTCCCCTCCTGCCCCTTTCTCAGGGTTGGTGTTGGATGGGGACCTCTGTCTGTTCTCAGCCTGACCCTTGCTCCTGTCTCCCTGCAGGTGGCCCGTGCGGGTCGCTTCGGTACCAAAGGCCTGGCCGTTACTTTCGTGTCTGACGAGAACGATGCCAAAATCCTCAATGATGTCCAGGACCGGTTTGAAGTGAATGTGGCAGAGCTTCCAGAAGAAATTGACATCTCCACATACAGTAAGTGGCTCAGACAGGGCTGGGGTGTCGGGAGAGGTGGGGGACAGTGGTGGGGCCTCTGTCCCCACGCCCCCTCCTCACTGGCTTCCCCCATCCCCCGTGTGTGTCTTACAGTTGAGCAGAGCCGGTAACCGCATGCCCTGACGACCAGAGCCACTCTACTTCCCACGTGCTGCTTCAAGTCCTCTTTCTAGGCGACACTGGGCCTTTCATTTTACTGTTTAAAAGTTGTAGATTTGTGCAAGAATTAAGTTTGTATTATGGAAGTCTGGCTCCCACAGTGTCTATTTCTGTCAGCTCACTGCATTTCATGGACACCAGGGGCCCGTGGCCTGGTCAGTGAGCCTCTGGCCAGCAAGACATGCCACCTTCTGTGTCAACATGAAATTTAATTCTTGAAGTGTCAACACTGAAAGGTTTATACAGATTTTTAAAAAACAGACAATGTCCACAGCCTTCACATCATTTGAACCCTCTGCCCTGGGGCAGATGGGCCTTAGTACCATGAGCTTTCTTTGGCAAGGGGCTGAGAAGGGCCCTGCCCCTCTCCCACCCAGCCTCAGTCTTAGCTTAACCTAGAAGCAAAGTCTCAGCACCTTGGCCTCTTGTTCTGTAGCAAAGACAGATGACGGGAAAGGGCCAGGCTGGGCACGAGTCCTCATTCTGTCCTGGCCTGGTGTACTTGAGGGGGCTGTCCCTACCCTGGGTGCTGACCGGGGTGGAGCTGAGAGGCAGCAGGAAGTAGGTCCGACCCTCCACCCTTGCTGGGTGTTCAGGGGTTCGGTACCAGACGGCTGTCACCCTCCTCTCCGTGGTGTGTGTGGGGCCCGAGGCAGGAGGGAGCAGAGCAGAGAGGGAGGAGAGGAGGTCATCTGTGTGTGCAAAAGCTGCTGAGGCCACAGGAGATGCTGGTTGGCCAGATCTGCACCTTCACATGCCAGACTCTGAGGGCCTGAGGGCCTGGAGAGAGAGGAGCACAGCGTGAGAACGGAGCCCAGAGACCCGGGGGCCTTCTGTCCTGTACCCCCAACCCCAGGCTCAGCCGTTACCTGAGTCTGATTGTGGCTAGAGCCAGACCCAGAGGTGGTTGTGGCGAACTCGGAGTACTTGTTCCCAGCAACCATGCAGGCCCACTTGCGGTACTCCTCTCTCACCTGTGGGGCACAGAGGCCAGGTCAGGGGAGGACAGGCCCCAGGATAGGAGGAGAGGCCCGGCCCCGCCCGCAGCCTGGCCTGCGGCCCACCTTCTTGTTAAGGAGGCAGTACAGCACGAAGAGGAAGAAGCCCTGCAGGCAGTTGAGGATGCTGAAGATGTAGGACAGCACCCAGCTCTCCGGGTCAAAGAGGAGCAGGCCGAAGACCCAGGTGCAGCCCAACACGAAGAGCTGGGCGATGGCCGTGATAGTCAGCACCCTGCGGGGAGGCAGCCAGTTGCAGCTGGGGGCCCCACCTCACACACCCACCTCTTCTGTCAGCCCCCCTCCCTGCCTGTCTTCTCACCTGGCTTTCTTTAATTTCTTTATGTCAGGGTTGATTTCAGAAAACTTCTGAGTGAGTTTCCAGACAGTAATCACAAAGATGATAGCATTGCCCTGGGCAGGGAGCACAGAATTCAGATTAGGGGGTATCCTTGGAACTTGCAGGGAGAAAGCTGGTACAGGGGCTCAATGTGGAGCCGAGTGCTTCAGATTTTCAAGGGTGTGGGGTGGGGCGAGGTGAGACAGTTACCAAAACGATGAAGGTCACAGGTCCCACAAAGCTCCAGAGGAAGCCACCCTCGAAATTCAACCAGCAGCTGGGCAAGAAGGGAGGGTCTGGTCAGCACCCAGTAAGCCCAGAGGGGAGCAAGGGCTCCGTGCAACCCCCAAGCCCTGGCCCTCCCAGCACCTCGCGCTCACAATTTCTCGCGGCCATAGCCTTTGCTGTAGGCGCCTGCTGAAATGCCCACGATGATCAGGGGCACGCCGTAACCGATCAGGCAGAGCCAGAGCTTTCTCAGGCCTTGGCCCTGGAACACGCGCACCACGAGGAAGTAGAGCTCCACACCCTCGAGGCTCATCCAGCAGAAGGCGGCCAGGAAGCAGTAGTGCAGCAGCACGGCCACCAGGCGGCAGCGCGTCCCCACCTGCGGGGACGAGGGCGGAGGGACGGGGCGGTGACGTCAGCGGTGGGCGGGTCTGGGACTGGACGCAGAAGCAGTGAATGGGCGGGGCCGTATGCTTCGCTGAGGGGAGGCCGACCACCCTACCCAGCTGGGAGTAGGCGGAGCTATTCCATTCCAGGCCCTCGCAGGTCTAGCGCCCAGGTGAGAGTGGGGCACTCCACGGGGCGGGGCCTCACCTCGCCGCCTTCGTTCTCTATGCCCGCCAGGAAGATGGCAGAGCCCACGAAGAGGCAGATGCAGAGGTGCAGGTGCACTGTGGTGCGCGAGCCCTGGATGGGCCGCACCAGCAGGAAGGTGAGGATGCACAGCAGCAGGCAGGCCAGCGACAGCGCCAGTCCCACCTTGGTGATTAAGGCCAGCTTCGGGTCCTAGATGCAGGACGGGACGGGTGGGGCTCCATCAGCACCCTGAGGCCTTCCTGCCCTCCTTCTTGTACCCCACCACCCACACCCACCTGGGACCTGGCCTGCAAGACTCTGATCAGGTGGCTCATCTCCGTCCACCTCCTCTACCATCAACATCTGAATAAACCTACTATGTCTCTCTCACCCTAAATACCACCATCCCTGCACCCATGGGTGCAGCAGGTATCCCCAATTTCTCTGGATGAGTGCCCCCACTACACACACCCAGACAGTTCTTAGAAGGTCCCCCGTGTATCCTCAATGGCTGCAACCTTCTTTCCCTACACTGATGAGCCCACCTCTCTGACCCTCATCTCCATCTCATCTCTTGCCTCTCCAACACCTTGCTGCAACTATGAGCTCATCAAAACCCACATTTGTGTCCTTCCTGGGCCTTGGGCCTGGACCACCAGCCTCCCCTACTCTGCCTGACCCATTCCAGGTATTCACATGGCCCAGTGTATCTATGGATCCCTCAGGAGCTTTTAGTGATATTTAACAACTTGATGGAGCTTCCCCAGTGGCTCAGTGGTAAAGATTCCACCTGTCAATCCACTAGGAGATGCTGATTTTATCTCTGGGTCAGGAAGATCCCCCGGAAGAGGAATTGGTAGTATTCTTGCCAGGAGAATCTCATGGATAGAGGAGCCTGGCGATCTACAGTCTGTGGGGTCCTGAAAGAGTTGGACACGACTTAATGACTAAACAACTTGTTGGGGGTGGGCCATCAGAGGGGCACTGGCTGAAGTAAGGCCCGCAGTGCCAGGCCACTCTGTTTAGTTGCTGAGTCATGTGGAGGTCTAGGGGTCCCAAGCAAGGGGCTGCATCTGGTCTGTGCAACCATGCGGAACCTCTTGGACCATTCCACTGAAACCAGCTGCTTGTCCCGCCTGAGCCAGCCATGCCACAGTGGGTTTCTGAGGATGGCCCCGTCTGCTCACCTCCACATCATAGTGGGCCATGAGGATGGCAAAGCTGCTTAGGTGGCTGCACTGGCAAGTGATGCTTCCGTTGCCTCTGCCCATCTTCCAGCAGCCTGTGGTGGCCCAGGACCCATTCCCATTGCTGTCCTTCTTCCAGAAGGCACAGATCAGCTCCTGCCGTGGCTTGAGCTCAGGCTGTTCCTAGGGAGAGGCAGTCATAGAAGTTAGCCTGGAACCCTCTTGTGGGTACTGGGCTTGGGTGGACCCCAAAGAGGGCTGCTTCTCCTTTGACACTTGTCTACTGAGCACCGATTGTGTGTGCCAGGCCAGGGGACCTGGGAGTGAACTGGGGAGACAGAAATCCCTGTCCTTCTGGGCTGACATTCTAGTGGGGGAGACAGATAGAAAATAATACACCTAATAAGTAAACTAGATAGTGTGTTAGCAAGTGCTGAATGTGAAAGAAAAGAGCAAAGGGGAAAGGTGGGGTGTGATTACAGATTGTAATTTAAACAAGCAGGTCCAGGAAGACCTAGATGAGTAGGTGACGTGTGAACGAGCTGACAGGTAAAGGACTGAAACATGGCAGAAAGGTGCCCCAGGCAGAGGGCCTGAGGCACGTGTGAGGAAGCAGCACAGTGGATGGGGTGGGGAAACGAAGGCTGCTAAGAGACCACGGGGACCTTGGCTATGGGGTGAGCAGTGTGGCTGACTGTGCTCCCCACCCCAGGACTCACATGGAGGGCGAAGGCAAAGGAGACATTGGAGTCGAGTTTCTCGGTGTTCGTGTTGCTCAGAAAGACAGAGCTGACCGCTGAGAGAAGCATGACCTTGGCACCTCGGACAGGACTCTTGTAGGTCTCTTTCAGCTTCTCCAAGTCCAGTTTCAAAGAGGCATTGGCCAGCAATTTTTTCATGTTCTGACTGGAGAGGATGCCCACCACGGTGGGGCCTAGGGGACAGACATGCTGGCTACCTTCTGCTCTGCTTGCTTCCATGCCCCATCCTTCCTCTGAAGATGTCTAATTCAAGCTTGCTAGTCTGCCATGATGCCCAGAGTCCCGCCCCAAGGCTTGGTTTCCTGTGGCTGCACATTCTGAAGCTGTGTTGCTGTTGTTCAGTCCCTCAGTCCTGTCCGACTCTTTGCGACCCCATGGACTGCGGCTCGCCAGGCTTCCCCGTCCTTCACCATCCCCCGGAGCTTGCTCAGACTCACATCCATTGAGTCAGTGATGCCATTCAACCATCTCATCCTCTGTCGCCCCCTTTCCTCTTTCCCTCAATCTTTCCTGTATCCTAGCCATATCCTAGCTTCTCCCTCCCTGTCCCTGGAGTGCCCGCTCTGGTTGCCTGCCATTACCCGACTCCCCGCCTGCAGCTGCCACGGCCCAGTCCAGCAGCATCCGTGCGTGGCTCTGGCCCACGGTGACGTTTCCTTTCCCCTGCTCCTGGACCACCACGGACAGCTCTGAGAAGAGAGGGGGCAGTGATCGGGGGCTCCAGGTGTGGGAGGGGGTCCTAGGGGGCTGGGGTGGGGCAGGACGTGGTCTCACCTGTGTCGTCAAGCGAACGGTAGGTGAAGGAGTCTTTAGGTATGGCTTTGGCCAGGGTCCTCAGGATCCGTTCAAGTTCTGAGAGCAGGTGAGTGACTGTGACGTGCTTGGAAGACTGATCCAGTGACTCCAGGTCTCCTGAGTTTTTCAACAGGTCATCCACTGACCCGACGAGGTCCTGTGGGTGACGAGTGACAGCTCCTGGGTTGCTGCACCACAAGAGCTGCCCGAAGGACCCTGGTATCTCGTCTCCCCTTACCCCACCCCCACAACTGGGGTACACACTGGAGAACCAACTGGGTTGCCTGGGGGACAGAACCAGGGGAATCATCAAGACACGGCAGTAGCCAGAAGATGAGTAAGGGGGTTGAGCATGTGCCTATGTGCACATATTATAACAGCAACAGTGTTTAACATTTATCACGCACTGCTTTTATGTCAGGCCCTGTTCTAAAGTCTGAGGCTTTTCTGGTGGCTCAGTGGTAAAGAACCCACCTGCCAATGCAGGAGACGCGGGTTCAATCCCTGGGTCAGGAAGATCCCCCAGAGAAGGCAACGGCTACCCACGTCAGTATTCTTGCCTGGAGAATCCCACAGACAGAGGAGCCTGGCAGGCTACAGTCCATGGGGTCGTAAAGAGTTGGACATGACTGAGCGACTGAGCACACATGCAGGCACTTTCTAAGTCTGCACTGCCTGAAACAGTTGCCCTGAGCCCCAGATGTCACTTGAAATACAGCTCCACGTTGAAATGATAATAGTTTTAATCTATGGGGTTAAATGCAATTTTCACCTTAATTTCACTTGTTTACTTCTTTTTTTAAAAAATTAATTTTTTAATTGAAGGATAATTGCTTTATAGAATTTTGTTGTTTTCTAGCAAA
This sequence comes from Bubalus bubalis, assembly GCF_019923935.1. NCBI lineage: Eukaryota > Metazoa > Chordata > Mammalia > Artiodactyla > Bovidae > Bubalus > Bubalus bubalis. The sequence continues at coordinate 99,724,177 of NC_059165.1, read as the reverse complement.
CCTCAACATGAATCAGCCGTAGGTATACATATATCCCCTCGCTTTTGAACCTCCCTCCTATCTCCCTACACATCCCACCCTTCTAGGTTGATACAGAGCCCCTGTTTGAGTTTCTCTGTCTGCTTCTCCATTGCTGCCCTACCGTTTTTTCTAGATTCCATATAGGTTAGTATACGATATGCATCTTTCTCTTTCTGACTTATTCTGTATAATAGGCTCTAGTTTCATCCACCTCATTAGAACTGACTCAAATGCGCTCCTTTTTAGGGCTGGCTGAGTAATATTCCATTGTGTATATGTACCACAACTTATCCATTCATCTGTAGATGGACATCTAGGTTGCTTCCGTGTTCTAGCTATTGTAAACAGTGCTGCAATGAACAATGGGATACATGTGTCTTTTTCAGTTTTGGTTTCCTCAAGGTATATGTCTGGGGTGGAATTGCTGGGTCATATGGTGGTTTTATTCCTAGTTTTTTAAGGAATCTCCATACCTTCTCCCATAGTGGCTGTATCAATTTACATTCCCACCAACAGGGCAAGAGGGTTCCTTTTCTCCACACTCGCTCCAGCATTTATACTTCTACTCTTTAAATTTATTCTTTACCTTTATATTTTAAAAATGCAGCTACTGGAAAAATTCAAATGACATAAAGGGCTCACATATTTCTCTTTTAAAAAATTTATTATTATAATCTTTTTAGAGGCTCAGTATTTCTACCAGGCCAAGCGCATATGACATATAGTATTTATATTGTATGCCAGGCACTTTTCTTTGAGATTCACTCCTATCAGTTCATTTAAACCTTTCCCCAACTGAACAGAGGTTCAGAGAGGGGGAGTCACTTGCCTGAGGTCACACAGCAAGAACTGGCAGTGGGTGGGATGAGGGGTATTTGAACTCTGTGGCCTTGCTCCAAAGGTGAATTCTCAACTGCTCCATTCCATTGACATTATATTCCTCTCAAACACGTGTGTGTTTGTGTGTGTGTGTGGGGGTGCTTCCCTGGTGGATCAGTGGTAAAGAATCCACCTGCCAATGCAGAAGACACAGCTTGGGTCAGGAAGATTGCCCTGGAGAAGGAAATGGCAACCCACTCCAGTTTTCTTGCCTGGAGAATTCCACGGACAGAGAAGCCTAGAGGGACTGAGCAACTAAATAATAGCAATCTGTGACTTTTGTAGACAGATGTATGCGTTTGACCAGAGGCCTCTGCTTGGGCATCTCCATTCACACTGAAACATCCTCCAGCCACCCCACACTGTCCTGCCCTTACCTGCATGGATTTCTCAGCCATGTCTGGTTTAAAGTCTCTGCTCATTTTCTGGACTCTTTCGAAGAAGGCAGAGAGACTCTGGAGAGAGGGGAAAGGTGGGGAAGTCAGAGAGTTTCATCCTGGGTTGGGGAGCTTCGGGGAAAATGAGTGATTAGGGTGAGCTGGTTGGAGGGATTTTTTGCCGCTGGTCCCCACTGGGGCCACTCACCCGGCTCTTGATTCCAGGGGGAGTGGTCCAGGTGGGGAAGGAGATCTCTGCAGGGGACAGGACAGCAGTTCATTAGCTGTGGCAGTGTCTGTGTTTGCTGTGGGCGGGGCCTGGGGTCAGGGCAGGACAGGTACCTTTACAGATGGTGTTCCTTTGCTTATCCTGGAATCCAGGTTTAGGCTCCCAGCCTCGGCGGCAGTGGCACCTGTATGAACCCACAGTGTTGACGCAGACGGTGGAGTTGTGGCACTGATGCCACCCGGAGCTGCACTCATCCACATCTGGGGGCAAGAAGGAGGGGGTCAGGCTCTGCCCCAGCCCTGTGAGGCCCCTGTCCTCCTCGTGCCCCTCTTTTTCCCATATTAGTCCCCCAGGAGGTGACCACCTGGTGTCCGCACATCCTCGAGTGGTGGACACTAAGGTTATTTATGGGAAGTGTGCAGAGTTCTGACACACAGCAGATGAGCCCCGCACAGATAGGCAAGTTGTGAAAATACTGAAGTATCTTTTCTCGTGATTAGAAAAGACCCTGATGCTGGCACGAGGAGAAGCGGACGACAGAGGATGACATCACCTACTCAATGGACATGAGTTTGAGCAAACTCCGGGTGATAGTGAAGGACAGAGAAGCCTGGGGTGCTGCAGTCCATGAGTTGGCAAAGAGTCCGACAGGACTTAGCAACTGAACAACAATTAGCTGCTTCCCAGAGTCCCTGGGAGCCTTCCCCTTCGTACCCCAGCTCCTTCTCCAGGACCCCCCAGATCTCACATTTAATTAACACATTAATCACATTCAATTAACAAGAATTAGTGCCTGGCATAGCAGGACACATCCAGCATTCATTGTTTGGTTTGTGTGGGTGCCACTGAATATGTGATCGGATGTTTTGAGTGTGGGTCTCCAAGAGTGTAGGCTTCCCAGGTGGCTCAGTGGTAAAGGCTCTGTCTGCCAGTTCAGGAGCCCCAGGAGATGTGGGTTTAACCCCTGGGTCGGGAAGATCCCCTGGAAGAGCAAATGGTAATCCACTCCAGTATTCTTGCTGGGATAATGCCATGGACTATAGTCCATGGGGTCGCAAAGAGTCGGACAAGACGACTTGAGCATGCACGCACACTCCAAGAGTGTAGCATCTGAGCTCCGAACCTTCACAGACAGTGTTGTTTGGGCCATTGGGGGATCCAGCAATAGGCTTCCAGCCGGGGCGGCAGCGGCACTCATAGCTGCCCACGGAGTTGAGGCAGTGGGTGGAGCTGTGGCATGGGTTTCTCCCAGAGGTGCATTCATTCACATCTGAGGACAAAGCCAGAGGGTCAGCGCCACCGCCACTTCCGCTTCTCACTGCCCAGTACCAAGGACCCCACTGTGACTGCATGTGTCAGCACCTGGTGGCCTTCAACTTGACTCTTAAAAACACCTGTAAGATGGGCGTGGTAGGGGCCATGGTCCTCAGTTTATAGGCAGAAAAACTAGGAGTGAAACTGAGTCACAGGGGCTGGACCTTCCAGACCAAGGATTCTTGCCTCTGGGGCCCTGGACCAAGGTTCCCCTTCTAGGAACTGGAAGTGAGAGCTTCCTCTGCTCAAATGTGGCAGATGTGGAAGGGGTGAGGTCTGGGAGATGTTCACAGAGCCAAGTTTGGGGCCCGAAGTCTCTGCTGTCTCCCTGGTCTGTGGTGGGACCATTCGGGGAGGCGATCCTTAGGCAGGGCCCTGGCAGACCCTTGTCGTCACAGGAACTCGAGTCTCTTCTCTCTGCTGCTCGGGCTCTGGGAACTGCCTCGGCTCCTTCCCCAGCTCCAGGCCCGCCTCACCCTTTCTTCCTGGGGTCTCTACCTGTGCAATGCCTCAGGTCCTCTGGGCTGAACTCCAAGCCAGGTGGGCACTGGCAGGTGTAGTTGCCCTCGGTGTTGATGCAGACGCTGCGGCCTTTACAGACTCGGGGTCTGTGCTGACATTCGTCCACGTCTGCAAGGGGAAGGAGAGCGTGATGGATACCTGCTGTTGTGGACAGCCTTCGGGCCTGGAGTTTGGCCACGTTTTCTGGTATAGAAGGATCCAGAAGGGCCCACTGTCTCTCCCCTGGTGAGTGGGGGCCTTTCCTCATTCACACGGAGGCATCCTATGGCGAGCATGGTGGCCCAGACGTTCTGTTGTCCAGACGTGGCCAGAAGTGGCCCAAGTCCTCCCCGTCTGCCAGTTCTGGCTCCCTCAGCCTCCCTGGGAAGCTCCCAGCTTGGATGGGAACATCACAGCTGCCTGTGTCCCAGTCTGAGGATTTGGACGAAGGACTGGGTGGGCCTTCCTGGAAGCTGAGTGTAGCTGTGTTCCCTCAGCAGGGCCCATCTTGGCTCCTAGTGATGGACTTTGTCCTGACTCCCCCAGGGCGAGTGCTGCCATCTGAGTTCTCCTTGGATCCTGCTGACTCGGGCAGGACAGCACTCTCCTGTCCGTGCTAACTCTGAGGCTCCAGCTCCATGAAGATGGACCAAGATCCACCCTTGAGTCAGGCAGCTCAAGGACAATGTTTTGGGGCAGTGGCATGGAAGATGAGGATGACAGAAAAAGGTCAGGGCCACCTGGGCAGTGGGCACCAGGCCATGCTCAACAGTGGGGCTGATGTCTGGCCAGGCAGCCTTGGGGCTATGAAGGTACCTTTTTCTGATTTCCATGAAGGCTTCCCCCAGGCTGGCAGGAAGTGGTAAGAATCCATATCTGAGCAAAGTTCACAATGAGCAAAGGCTAGGTGGCTGGAGCAGGGGGCAGGTGCCCTTGGGTGAAGGGTGGCAGGTGTTTCTGCCATCTTGGCACTTGGCCTCCCACTAGAGACATAGACCTGTGCATCCTGCTGGGTGGGGCTCAGCCTCCACCTTCTGGGTCACTGTGGGGCCTGGATTGGTCTCCTCAGTAAAGGGTCAGGCCAGGGGAAGTGGTCTTTAACGACGTCTCATCATCTGGTCCAGATGGAAGCCTCTTTGTTCAACTGACTCTTGCAGTGGGTTGGGGGTTGATGTCACCCTGGGACACCCCTGACACAACATCCTCCCAGGCCTCGGTCATCAGAACTGCCTCAGGTCTGTGAACCGGAATTACTGGGGAGGGTCAGGGTGGAGCCTTGGATGGGGCGGGGAAATAGATGGAGGCTGAGAAGCTGAGATGTGGGGTCAGGGTGACAGAAGGCGTCTTCTCCAGGCAGGTTGCTGGGCCAGGGCCATGGCCAGCCGGGGACAATGGACTGTTCCTTGAATCTCCTCCTTCAGCATTTCTAGACAGGTCCCCAGAGTCCACCACGACCCAGGGTGTCAGAGGCCCCAGTGGGGGCAGGTCTCCTCCCAGCAGTCATTAACAATGGCAAAGAGGACAGATATGGTTCTGGGACACATGGTGCTGTGACCGCACCGAGTACCTTGAATGTCACCCCCATGACAGTGGGGTGGATGTTCTGAACATTCAGAAGAGCCCCTCTGCAGAGGTTCTGAGCCTTGGGGTTCAGAGAGGGCTGGGAGACCAGGTAGATGCACAGGATGGCCCTCTGATGCCGGAGAAAGTGGGATGAGGAAGCCAGGGAGCAGCCCCTGTCTTCTGCCCATAGCAGACCCCACGGCCTGGACACGGATGGACACGTGCTCAGGTGCAGCCAAGGCTGGAATGCTGAGACGGGGTTGCACAGACAGTCCAGCTGAGCCCGCCAGAGAGCTAGGTCTTCAGGCGGCAGGCTTTAGTCCCAGTCAGTAGGCTGCTCTCTGCCTGGCACCCTCCTTGAGGCCCTTGGAAGTCCCTCTCCCAACTCACTCTTGTTCATGCGTGTCTCTAGAGGAACTCACAACAGTAGGTGGGCGGCACACCCAGGCCAGATACTGAGTGGGATCCACGACCACCATGTACTGCTGTGCAGGCTGATCACTGCACAAGGGTATCCAGCCAAGGAGGCAGGTGAAAACCAGCTCACACTCCATTCCCCAAACACACAGTTCAATGGGATGACAGGGAACTTTTCCCTATTCACGTGAAGGCTCTGGCCAGGCCACATGTTTCAAGCACAACATCCACCCACAGAGCACCCTGTGAACCAGCAGAGACCCCACAGATGCAGGACCCCTCTTCCCTCCTACCAGGGAAGCTCTGCCGCCCTCTATCTGCAGGGCAGGAGGGAAGGGGCTGGGACCAAGGTTGCGGGCTCTTTTCTGTGCAGAAGAGTGGGTCAAAGGACCCTCCTCAGAGTCCTCTGGATCCTGGGCTCAGCCCCCTTCTCACCTCCCACCTTCCCTTTCCTCCCCTCCCCATCCTCTGTATTCAGGTCTAACCATCTCCATGGAGCCCTCTCTGCCCACTGCTGGTCTCCTCTGCCCCTTCCCCTGCCTATCTTCTCCCACTGGAAAGGGGGCAAAGCCTAGCGATGTATGGAGGCCAGGCTCCTCCTGGGTCCCTGGTGAGGGAGTGGACAGGACAGCTGCTCCTGAGCACCCACCCTGGGGCACAGCCCCCAGGGATGCCCATCCTGGAAAGGGTGAGTTAGATCATGATGGCCATAATTTAAAACGCCAACAGCCCTCACTGTTTTGTGCTTTGTTATTCTTCTTCTTCTTATTTATACCCCAGCAACTCTATGAGGTAACCACCATTGTTACCCCCTTTTACAGATGGGTAAACTGAGGGACAGGGCAGTGAAGTAACTTGTCCAAGATCACACAGTTAGTAAAAGGCAAAGCTACTTTTGTTGTTATCCGTAAAAGACACTCTTTTTGTTTGTTCGTTTAAAGCATAAACTCACAATTATATTATGACATCTCACATGTTAATGACTTCTTTTTTTTTTTTTTTTGGCTGAGCTGTGCAGCATGTGGGATCTTAGTTCCCTGGCCAAGGATTGAACCCATGTCCTGTGTATTGCAAGGTGGATTCTTAACCACTGGACCACCAGGGAAGTCCCAAACAGTGATTTCTGAATCAGTATCCTGGCTAAGGTCACACGCAGAGCGATCAGAGGGCAAAGCCAGGACTTGGGCCCCTGGTTCATCATGCCACCCTGCCCCTCTGTGCAAGTGGCAAGGCATAGGTACACCTGTCTCAACGCAGACCTGGGTGCCACACCTGTAACCAGGATGCTGCAGGAAGGACTCAGCATTTGAGGCCCCAAACCTCAAGAATGAGAGGCGGGAAGCGCAGCCTCATTCTTACCTCGACATGTGTTCTCACTCTCATTCCGGAAGATTGTTGCCCCAGAAACAGGCTCGTATCCTGGGCTGCATGTGCAGTGGTAGCCCCCTTCTGTGTTCTGGCAGTCTGCTGAACTTCCACAGTACACTGGTGAGGGTGGGCCACACTCGTTGATGTCTGGAACACAACAGGATAAAGGTCACCTCCCAAAGGCACGAGTTTGGTTAGTGCAGCGATTCCCAACCCCTACCTGACTCCCCAGCTTTGGGCCTGAAGTTTAATCAGTATCCTTTTCGAAAGAATTAAGACTCTCAGGCCATACTGCTGAGACTGGGCTGTGGCTGGAGCAAGCCATTCCTAAAGCTTGTGCAATCAGCTCTGTTCTTCTTGGCCCTCTGGCTGTCACCCTGGATTTAGACACAGTGGGAAGTGCTGAACTGGGGTGTGGGTAGAAGCCCTGTGTCCCCCTCCTCAGTCCTGAAAGGACAAACTGAGGCACAGACTCCAGACTCCTGGAGACCCAGCTGTGCTCTCTCTAGGAAGCCATGTGTATTCATGTCTCATCTGTCCATCTTCATATCTTTTCCTTTCTCTTTTTTTCTGTTCTTGATGATGGACCTGAGGACAAAGGCTGAGGCCCCCAAGCAACAACCATGTCCCCCAGAAACACTGGACTGTACCCCACAATATCTGCATGTCACGCCATCACCCCCAAGCCGCCGTACCGTCACAACTCTCCAAGGGGTCGGTGAAGATCTCCCCAGAAGAAGAAATGAATCCTGGAGTACAGCGGCAGGCAGTGCCATTGACACATGAGGAGTTCGGAGGGCACCGCAGAGCGCAGGCTGTGGGGATGGAGACCTTGGTCAGAAGGTGAGGGCTGAGCCAGGGGCTGGGGATGGGGACAGGATCAACTCCAGGAGATGGGGTGCTGGGAAGGCGTGACCCTGACCTTCCCCCTGTAACCGGTTTGTCTCCTGCTTGGGCTGAGCAGTGCGGGCGGAAGTCTAGGGCCCCTTCCCCAGGCTCCAGCTGTGGACCACGTTGCTCCCAGCAGACTCACCCTTGCTGTTCTGGGATCCAACTTCCGCCAGAGTCAGCAAGAAGCACAACACTGGAACAGAGAGGGCGGGGCATCAGAGGGGCCACCAGCAGGGAAGGGCAGATGCAGTCCCCAGAGTAATGCAAACGAGGAAGAGGGGGCTCTCAGCCCCTCCCAGGCTTGGGCTCTGTCTCTGTCTGTTGCTCAAGGAGAAAGTGGGTACGTGGCATCTGCCTGCGAATGAACACCCACGGCCAGGGGATCTGCCACCTGTCACCTGGAGGTGGGTTTCAGAAACTGAGGGATGGCAGGCTTCCCTCGGGGCTCAGTGATAAAGAATCCACCTGCCAATGCTGGAGACATGGGTTCAATCCCTGGTCTGGGAAGAACCCATATGCCACGCAGCGATTGAGCCCATGTGCCACAACTACAGAAGCCCGAGAACCCTAGAGCCTGTGCTCCACAACAAGAGAAGCCGCCACCATGAGAAGCCCACAAACCACAGCTAGAGAGCAGTTCCCGTGAGCCACCACTAGGGAAAGCCTGTGCCCAGCAACACAGACGAAGCACAGCCAAAGAGAAAGAAACTGAGGGATGAGGAAGAGTTCCAAGCACCGAGGGGTCCCGGCTCCCGGGGACAGGTGTGGGCAGCAGCTCAGTAATCAGACTGGAGCCAGGCGGTCCCAGGTCTCATCCTGGACTGTGGTCAGGCGACCTCATCTCTCAGAGCCTCAGCTTCCCTTTCTGTGGAGTGGGGATGATGACAGGACCCATTTCCTACAATACTGTGAGAATTAAGCCTGCAGATATCGCCTGGTGCACCAAAGTGTACTATCATCAACGTTTCTTTTCTTCAAGTCATATTGGAGTATAGTTGACTTATAGTGTTGGGTTAATTGCAGGTGAACAGCAAAGTGATTCAGTTATACGTGTACATATATTCATTCTTTTTCAGATTCTTTTCCCATAGAGGTTATCACAGAGTGTTGAGTAGAGTTCCCTGGGTAACGTTTCTTTACGTAAGGAGGGGGCTGGATCAGGCAGTTTTCTCAGATTCCACCCCCAACACTGAATCTAAGATCCTCTAGCTCCCATACCCTTCCTCAGGGACACAGGTTCACCCACCCCACACCTGTGTCGGTCAGTCCTGATGGCTGTCTTGGGACCCAGTGGCGACATTTAACCTTGGGGTCCCCCTGCCCCCACCCCAGCGCACAGGAAGATGCTGTGGGTTCACACTGGGGGTGTTGCTGGAAGGGGGTCCTCTCTGGCTGTACTTACCACCCAGGGGCACCCCACTCTAAGGGCCTCTTCAAGTCATCAGGGCCTTTAGAGATGGGGATCTCCTTACGATTCACCAAAGAGAGACAGACAAGAAGACATGGAGAGAAAATAGAGATGAGAGAGAGGGAGAAAGAGAGAGATGGAGACAGAAGAGGAGAGACAGATGGAGAGAAACACAAAGGCAGAAGTTCAGGCAGTGATAGAGAGAGATGGTCAATCCTAAAGGAAGTCAACCTTGCATACTCGTTGGAAGGACTGAAGCTGAAGCTCCAGGAACTTTGGCCACTTGAGGGGAAAAGCCGACTCATCGGAAAAGACCCTGATGCTGGGACAGACTGAGTGCAGGAGAAGAGGGTGACAGAGGATGAGATGGTAAGATAGCATCACTAACTCAATGAACATAGATTTGAGCAAACTCCGGGAGACTTTGGAGGACAGAGGAGCCTGGCGTGCTACAGTCCATGGGGTCGCAAAGCCTGGGACACGACTTAGTGACTGTGCAACAAGAGAGAGATGGACAGAGAAATAGGGAACTCCGCAAGAGAGAAACAGACGTGGCCAAGATTGGACAAAGAAACACAGAGATGCGGAGATTGAGAGGGAGATAGGGAAACAATTAGGAGGCGGGGATGGAAACAAAGGGGGAGGGAGGGGGAGGACAGTTCAACCACAGGGGGAAGCATGGAGGGCTTGGGGGAGGCACCCAGTCCCTGCCCACCTGGGAATGCTGTAGGAGGCTGCACAGACCCCAACAATCCAGGGAGACCCAGAAGGGGGCAGTGGGCGGATGGATGGGGCAGGAGGAAGGGCAGGAGTGAGTCACTTCCTGGGCCAAGGGAAAGCATGACTCACATACAGCTCGTTGCCCCTGGAGGGAGCTTCCAGGGGAATTCTGGGGTCTGTCATTGTGAGCCCGGCTTGAAGGGCTGTGAGGGGTCAGCAGACCGGAGGGTCCCCTGGCCACTCAGTCCCTAGGTCCAAACTTGATATCCTTAGGTTGGCGGTGGGCATGGAGTCCCTCCCAGAAGCCCTCTCAGCAAGGGTAAACTGAGGTTGGGATGCCCTTCCCCTTCCTCGTTTGAGGATTTCTCTCGTCCTCCTCTCGGGTCACAGGGCTTGGCTAGCTCCCCCCTCGGCTGGGACTCAGTTCCTCTTTGCAGGACAGACCCAAAATTATTGCCGCACCACCCCTCCCCTTCCCCACCGCAGCAGGATTATGCAGCCTGGGCTGATTCGCCCCCATTTCCCAACTTCCTGCTCACAAATGCCCTGTTTGTGTCCATTCTGCAGATGGACAGATTGAGGCCTGGAGCCTAGAAAAGGCTCAGGAAGAATCTGGTGAACAGAGGAGCTTGGGAAAGATGGGACTGGGACTTTCCTGGTGGTTCAGTGATAAAGAATACACCTGCCAGTGCAGGAGACATGGTTTTGATCCCCGAACTGGGAAGATCCCACATGACGAGGAGCAACTAAGTGCGCCACAACTTCTGAGCTTGTGCCCTAGAGCCCGGGAGGTACAATTACTGAGCCCGCGTGCCTCTAAGAGCAGCCACTGCAGTGAGAAGCCCGTGCACCGCGACGAGAGAGTAGCCCCGGCTGACAGCAACTAGACAAAAGTCCTCGCAGCAGTGAGGACCCAGCAGAGCCAAAAATAAATAAAAAACAAAAAGTGATAACACTTAAACAGAAAAGGTGGAATGGGGTCAAGTTTCCCAGACCCTGTGTGGGGGTGGGACAGCTCTTCTGAGCCCCATGCCCTCCGCCAGGGCGGGGTTGGGCTCTGCTCCCCCACCACAGAGGCTCCCAGGCCACAATTTCTCCATCTGGGTCCTTGGAGGTCGCCCAAACAGGAGCTGGGAGAGGCGCTGCTGGTCATCTGCGCCCAGTCCCATCTGGTTTGCATTCCCCCTGGCGAGTCCTGAGCGGTTACATTCCTGGGGTGGGGGCAGGACAGGCAGCCTCTCTTTGCTCCTCCTCAGACCCTCCAGTCTCCCCCCAGATCCACCAGTAAAATAATAACGTGTGTGTGCTCAGTCGCTTCAGTAGTGTCTGACTCTTTTCAACCCTTATAGACTGTAGCCCACCGGGCTCCTCTGTCCATGGGATTCTCCAGGCAAGAGTACTGGAGTGGGTTGCCACGCCCTCCTGCAGGGAATCTTCCCGACCCAGGGATCCAACCCACATCTCCTGCATCGCAGGTGGAATCTTTACCGCTGAGCCAATAAAAATATTGTTTACTTAATTCTTCCTGTGAACTAGGAATAGTTTGCTTTGGAACTCACTTAACACAGCCCAATAAGGTGAAGATTGGTCTTCCCCATTTTACAGATGTGCAAAGTGAGGCTCAGAGGCAGTGAGATTCAGCTCCAGTGACACACCGCTTCCCCCTCCATCAGGTGTGCCCCACACAGACTCCTCTTTCTAGCTTCCCCGCCCGGGAGCCACTGAGCTTATGCCTGCCAACCTGGGCCAGCACGGGGAATCCCGTCCCAGGGCGACCTGGGAAGCCCTGGTTGGCACCCCAAGGGCCATTTCTTCATTCTCTTTGTTGCTTGGTTGCTTAGGCAACCAGCTGCCCAGATAACCGTTAGAGCCACCCTGGGTGGGGCGGGAAGGGAGGCCCTGGGGAAGTCACAGCAAAAGTTCAAACCTGCCACCAGCGCCGGTAAAATCTTTTCCACCCACCTGCAGCTGAATCCCAGCTGGATCCGGGGGAGCGAGAATGAGGGTCTCTGGGGCTGATTTTGCCACTGAGACAGTGTGGGACATGTTGGGGGTACCCCCACCTGCAGTGAAGAGGTCCAACCCCCCAGTCCTCCAGCCCCCTAGGATCTCCCTAAAACCTGTGTTAAGAGCCGCCACGTGTGTGTGTGTGTGTGAGAGAGAGAGAGAGACAGAGACAAAGACAGAGACAGAGATAGGGAGGGTCTCAGCACTCCTTTTTGCCCCTCCTCCTTCCCCAAACCTGTTTCCCACTTTGGGAGCAGTTCAAAGAGCTCAGAGATTTCTTTGGGACAGGGACAGGCTCTAGAAAATGCCGGGGGATCCTGCCACCTTGTGGGGGTGCCTGGCCCCTGGGCCCAGGCCCCCTCAGCACCCGCCCCCACGCCCGGCCATGTGACTCCCTTCCAGGCTGGCCCCAGAGCTGCCAGCTGCACCTCGCATTTCTCCAAGGAAAAGAGGGCGCGGGGGCACCACAGGGTGCTTCCGGGGGCTCCCTGGCCGCTTGCCCCGACCCCTCAGGGCCCCAGAGCGCTCACCGTGAAAGAGAAGAAAGGGGCCGCCGTGGGGGCCTCCCATGGTCCGAGCTGCCGCAGGGGAAGCAGAAGATGGGGCAGGGCTGTTTCTGCCGCCGAGCTGGGCAGCTGTGCAAGCTTTCCCAAGGCCCGCCTGGCCTTTATAAAGAGGGGCGGGGGAGCAGCCGCGGGCCCAGGGCCCTCCCCGGAACTGGCGGGGCAGCTGGAAGCCAACAGGAAAGTGGAGCGAAAACACAGACCCAGGGGCGCCGCACCCGCGGGCGCGCACACACACACATTAAGGTACAACCTGCCCTTTGGGTGTCTGCACTTTCTGGCCCCTGTGTAAAACGGCTGGCGGATCCCAGGGCCTAGGGCAGGGGGAGGAGTCTTCCCAGGACCTGCTTGCCTTGTTTGGCCGGAGGCGTGTAGGCTGGGGAGGGGCCGCGTTCAGAAATAACTCGGGGCTCCCACGTTGCGGGGACCACCCTGTGTTGGCTGCCTTGTCTTGCTGAATCTCCAACGCCAGTTTCCCGCGCTAACAGAAACTTCCTCCTTTGTTTTCCAGATGAGGAAACTGAGGCCCAGAGAGGCCAGAGTCCACATGAGAGCTGTGCGGGGGGTGGGGCACAAAGGGGCCCTTCGTGGAAGCCAGGCTGGCTGGCGCCAAGAAAGCGGAACTGCGGGGCCCCAGGGCCGAGGAGGTCCGAGGTCCAGGAGCTGGCCTTTTCTGGGCCAGCGTTTCACCTGGCGGGAAACTTATATTTCAGGGATTCATGGACACTGCGTTAATCAACAGAGAAATCATATCATAGGAGAGTTGTTTCCTTTTCTAATTAATCATGTGACTGACTTGTCTCTGAAACCATCTCATCATTTAAAACAAACAAACAAAAAAAACACACTAGTATTTGTAAAGCACTTAATCTGAGCCAGGCCAGATTCACCTAGAGAAAGTGAAAGAAAGTGTTAGTGGCTCAGTTGTGTAGCTATAGCCCGCCAGGCTCCTCTGTCCATGGAATTCTCCAGGCAAGAATGCTGGAGTGACCATACCCTTCTCCAGGGGATCTTCCCGACCCAGGGATTGAACCCAGGTCTCCTGCATTGCAGGAAGGTTCTTTACTGTCTGAGCCATCATGGAAGCCCTCTAGAAGATTCAACTAGAGTTATCTATTTCAATTCACTGACTCCTCAAAATACCTTTGAGGCAGATGTTGCTATGATCCCCATTTTGCAGAAGGGGAAAGTTGAGGCACAGTTCACAAGTAGCTAAACGGAGATCCACAGGCAGGCAGCAGGGTCCCCAAGTGTCTGCAAGGAGCCCAAGCTCCAGCAGAAAGTCTCAGTTGGGTGCTAATGTGTCTTTAACACCCTGGTAGCCCTGAAGTTTTTCCAGCTAGAATCCATAGCTTTATGTTCCTTGTGTTATTATATATTTGTTAAGCTTACAGACTATCTGAGGCAATGAGAAGGGTTTTTGAATTAGGACATCAAAATAAAAGATTCTTTTAAAGGAATGGATTCAAGAATGCAATAGCATAGACAATTAAATAAAACATTAAGTACATAATAGTCTAAAAGGAGGAGGATTGTGGTCATGGAAAAAAAAGGTCACCCTCGGCCAAAGACAGACAAACATTATCCCAGGGGTAGTGGAGCACCCCAAGTTGTAAACTTAACCCTTTCCTGCCCTTGCTGTCCTTTTGATCTGGACAGGGTATGGGAAGGGGGCCCCATCAAGGAAACTGGGGCCTCTCTGGACCTCAGTTTCCTCAGGGGGAGGGGAGTGGATATGAGAGGAGACTGGGAGGGGAGAGGGCTAGACCAGGCCCAAAGTGAATTTTTGGCTTTTTTCCCTTAAAACTGGAAACGCCAGGGCTGGACATCCTCCCATCCCCAACAGGTCTGACAGCTGGTGCTTACAAAAGCTGGGGGTGGGTGGGGGTGGGGGTTCCAGCCTAGGGAGCCACTGCCCTCCCCCCAACCCAGGGATGTGTCTTGGGCCCTTGGAGCAGGTGTAACCAGCTCAGGACTCAATTTTCCTTTCTGGAGAATGGGACTATAATGCCTGTCTACTGGCTTCACACAGCAGGTTGAGTGATATGAGAGAGAAGGCTTGGGGAAGGCATGAAGGGGGACATTACACTCCCCAACCCTGACCCTGGCTCCTCCCCCGCCACCCCCTCCATAATCTGGCATAATCAGCAAGTCCTACAGCTCTGCCTTGAGATAGACCCAGAATCTTTGTACTTCTCCTTCTTATTGGACCCCACCCTGGTCCAGCCATGTTATCTCCTGGGTCTGTGTTCCAGCTTCTGCCCCCCCAACCCCCACTCCTTTCCCCTCCGAGAAGCCCAAGGGTGCCTGAGTCAGGTCTCATCTCTCCTCTGCTCAAGAGCACTCCATGGCTCCCTCTTTCCTCGGAGTAAAACTGCACGTCCTCTTTCAGCCCATAAGACCCTGCCTGCTCTGCTGGGCCACCTCCCTGCCCTCACCTCCTCCCACTCTCACTTGGCTACAGTTTTTCTTTTGGAAAACACTGGGAGTGACCACAGGGCCTTTACACAGGCAGTTGTCTCTGCCTGGAGCACTCTTACCCAGAGAACCAGATCACCTCTGTCTCCTCTCCCTCCTTGCCCAAACATTCCCTGATCTAACCTCCACCCAGGCGTCCATGTCATAAATCTAATTCTCTGGATACTCCCTGCTTTCTGAGTCTGTCACAGTTCACCATCCGCCCATCATAAAATCTACCTTCTTAATTTGTCTACTGTCAGACCCCCACCCCCACCCCCCACTAGACTGTCAGCCTGGAGGGCAGAGCTTTGGTTCATTTGCCTTTCTTCAGAAGCAGAGCTTCTAGGGTAAAGAATCCACCTGCCAATGCAGGAGATACAGGTTTGATCCCTGGGTGGGGAAGATCCCCTCAAGAAAGAAATGGCAACCCACTCCAATATTCTTGCCTGGGAAATCCTATGGATAGAGGAGCCTGGTGGGTTACAGTCCATGGGGTCGACTTAACAACTAAACAAGATACAGAGCACAGCCTGCACCCAGTAGGGCTCCACTGAAGGAAGTCCCCTGCAGCCTTCCTGATCTGGCCCCTGCTGAGGTGTCCTGGTGTTTCTCCCCCACCCTCTGCCCTGAAGTCCCAGCCCCAGTGCCCCTGGACAATCTCATGACCTCTGGTCCACAACTGTGTAGGGCAAGGAGGGAACATGGGTCCCTGTTGATCATCTGGAAAACCAGCACGTGGGTGAGGTGGGGTGGGGTGTGATCGGGCCGCTGGCCTGCGATTCCTCAGCTAGGAAGTAACTGATCCAGGACTAGTAAACCAATCAGAATGATAGCTGAATATATTATATTTTTAGTATTGTAGCTGCCATGAAACACGTCATTGGGCTTCCCAGGTGGGGCTCAGTGGTACAGAACCTGTCTGCCAGTGCAAGAGATGCGGGTTCTATCCCTGGGTCAGGAAGATCCCCTGGGGTTGGAAATGACAACCTACTCTAGTATTCTTGCCTGGGAAATCCCACAGACAGAGGAGGAAAATGATGGGCACAATCACAGGGCACCCCAATCTTCTATCGGAGGTCTGAGGCAAACCCAGTCTCTTCTGCTTTTCGACTGTGTGGTCTCAGGTGGGTGATGTGGCCATTCTGGGCCTCAGTTTCCCCATCTATGAAATGGTCGGAATCTCGCAGCAGGGCTGATGGGAATCATAACGGAGTGAGTGAATTGTAGGGATGTAGCTGACAGTAGGGACTTCCCAGGTGGCTCAGTGGTAAAGAACCTGTCTATCAATGCAGGAGATAAGGGTTCCAATCCTGGGTTGGGAAGATCCCCTAGGGGAGGGTATGGAAACCCACTCCAGTATTCTTGCCCGGAGAATCCCATGGACAAAGGAGCCTGGCCAGCTACAGTCCATGGGGTTGCAAAGAGTTGGACACGACTTAGTGGCTAAACAGAGGCAGCAGCAGTAGCTGAAGTTATACAGTTAGTGAGCACATCAGGAGCTGTTAGGATGATTCCCTTCTCTTTGGTACTGTCTGGGGTGGGGAGGCAGGGGGGACCCCAATATCCTGCCCCCTGGCTTCTGGCGTCACCAGCCCATGCCCAGCCATACTTGCAAGCCTGGGCTGAGGCAGGGGGTCAGATGGGGTCTTTGGGCGGAGAGGGGCATAACAGGAAGCCCCCTGTTAGGGAGACAATGGCAGAGGAAGGGGTGGGCCAGCCCCCACACAGATGAGCCCAGCTGCCGGCTCCAGGAGGGCGGCACAGCTATTGTGAGGCCAGACAGCTGTCCCTGCGCCAGGAAACCCCAGGGAGCAAGGGAAGGGGGTTGGAGGCCGAAGGCCGAGGGCCAACCCTGACCCTCCACCCGGGGGAAAGAAAGGCCCAACGATGGGTCCATTGTCTCCTCCTGCAGGCTGGACACCTGGGTTCCCTTGAGGCCAGCCCTCCAGAATCCACCTGACCAGGGACTCCTGGCACAGACCCTAGCCAGCCCCAGCTGGCATCCTCCTAACCCCTGGCCCCCACCCGGCCTAGCCCATGGTGTTGGGAGCTAGCAGCTGAGCTGGGCTGTATTTATAGTTCCCTGGCACTGCTGAGCAAACCCCTAAATATAGAAGCTGAGCTATTTGGGGCCACGGCCCTGGGGCAGAGTTGGGTGGGGGGGCCACGGCATGTGTGCCTTTTTAGCCTGGACCCCCAGGACTGCCCAGGCCTCTCAGTCTCCTAGGACTGGGGTATGGGGACGGGGTCTCAGGAGCACTCTGTTGTATCCCATTTGAGTGGGGGACAGAGAGAGATGTGGTGGAGGAGCTCCAAGCCAAAGAGGGGTGAAGCGAGACGAGAGGCTGTGATGCCTCAGAGAGGCCCGTCAGGGGCTCAGGATCGGGTATGGGGTTCCCAGCGCCCTGTTCCACCTCCTCTCTCACCCCAAACCAAAAAGGGGGTTGAGCTGTTGCTTCAGTGTTCTCAGCTTCTAGGAAATGAATGCCTACAGGAAACTGCACGGGGACATTCAAACCCCAAACAAACCCCAGAGCTTAGCAACCTCTTCCCCTTCCCCATTAGCACTGAGCTCACTGGTGGCCCCAGGGTGCAGGGGCTGGTGACGTGGGCTGGGGGAGGTGGGGCTATAAATAGCTGATTTATAAGCAGCTGCAGGGACATCAGGGCAGGGGTTGGCCATGGATCCAGGAGCGCTCTTCAGGGTAGCTAGACCCCAAAGTGTCTCCTATGTCACCCCCCCACACCCAGCAGCCAGCAATCCCCAAGATTTGGGGAAGAAGAGGGAACAGAGGGGCGAGCTGCTTGAACACCACCAGTGGTTTGTTAAAGGCAGCCCATTATCACAATGGCTTTTAAGAGATTCCACAGCAGGAGGCACCATTTCGATCCCCAGTCAGGGAACTGAAATCCCATATGCCTCGCAGAGTGACCAAAAATAAATAAATAAAAGAAATAAAATACTGTAATGGAACGTTAATGCTTACTCGGCAGCAACTGGAAAAACAGTGGAATATTACACAGCTGTGACAAAGAGCCCCAGAGGGGTCGCTGCCAGGTGGCTGGGTCCTGGCAACACATTCTTTCCTTCTTAAAAATTGAGTTCAGTGTGCCATGCTGTGTGTGCTGCACTTAGTTGCTCAGTCGTGTCTGACTCTGCTGTCCCATGGACTGTATCCCGCCACGCTCCTCTGTCCATGGGGATTCTCCAGGCAAGAATACCGGAGTGGGTTGCCCCTCTCCAGGGATCTGAGTGCAGTGTAGATCTTAACTTGCAGCTGGACAGATTTCATAGTAGATTCTTTAATCTCTGCTCCCACCCCAGCTTTATTGAGGTATGACTGACAAAACTGTAATATATTTAAAGCCTATGACTGGATGATTTGATCCTAGTCGAATCTTCAGCTTGGAAGAAAAGCTGTCGCCAATGTAGAATGCATATTAAAAAGCAGAGACATTACTTTGCCAACAAAGGTCCGTCTAGTTAGGGCTATGGTTTTTCCAGTGGTCATATATGGATGTGAGAGTTGAACTATAAAGAAAGCTGAGCGCCAAAGAATTGATGCTTTTGAACCGTGGTGTTGGAGAAGACTCTTAAGAGTCCCTTGGGCTGCAAGGAGATCTAACCAGTCAATCCTAAAGGAAATCAGTCCTGAATATTCCCTGGAAGGACTGATGCTGAAGCTGAAACTCCAATACTTTGGCCACCTCATGCAAAGAGTTGACTCATTGAAAAGACCCTGATGCTGGGAAATATTGAAGGCGGGAGGAGAAGGGGACGACAGAGGATGAGATGGTTGGATGGCATCACAGACTCGATGGACATGGGTTTGGGTGAACTCCGGGAGCTGGTGATCGACAGAGAGGTCTGGTGTGCTGCAGTCCATGGGGTCGCAAAGAGTCGGACACGACTGAGCGACTGAACTGAGCTGAACTGAATCTTGAGCAAAAAAGAAGTCCCCAAAGACTATACAGAAACCACTCGCATCATAGAGCTCAGACAGAAAATGAAACAAGTTTTCAGATGTGTAAGAAAACAAAAAAAATAAAGGAGGAGTGAGAGAGTAAGAAACAGAATTCAGAATGGTGGAGGGAGGGAGCAGGGCCATCTCCTACTTCTTGTTGGGGGTTTGTGGGTATACCTAGCAAAAAATTTTTTTTTAGTTAATGAATAAAGTAAAGTAAAACCGGTCATGGATAGACCTGTGGTCATGAGAATGACGTTTCATCACTTCTGTGAACTAGGCCCCATCAACAGGTTTATGAAATTGAAAAATATTTAAAGCATCTCACGAGAAGCAGTTAGAAGAAGCAAAGAAAAGAGAGACGACCAGAGGTGGCCAGAGGTGGGGAGACCCAACTGGGAAAGGGGCACAGCTGGTGGTGGGGTGCGGTGGTCAGGGAAGGGGAACTGGCAGCCGCCAAGCAGAAGCTCTGCAGTCCAGAGCTGGGAACACCACTTAACTCCTGCTGGTGTTTCTGCCTCTTGCTCTCAGGTCTCAGCTTCTTCCCCATTCTGCGAGGGCTCTGGGACCCCCAAGCTGGGGGCTGACAATGCCCAGTGAGGGTGGACACCAGCCTTCCAGGGGCTCTGCAAGGGGGTTCCAGAATGTGGGGCGGGGGAGGGGAAGGAAAGGGGGTTAGGCTGAGGGCCCTCGTCCATCTCTCCCCCAGCCTCAGTTTCCCTATCTGGGCGCCTGCATGACAGGTTTCCAGGGTCCTGGGTAGTCAGGCCATAGTGCTGCTGATGATCATGACCAGTGCTAGAAAGAAGTGCTGTATTCTGGGCCAGGGGCTTTGGGACAAACAAACCCATCTCCAGGACTCTATCAGACTTAGTCGCTAAGTCATCTCTGACTCTTTGGGACCCCATGGACTGTAGCCCGCTAGGCTCCTCTGTCCATGGGATTTCCCAGGCAAGAGTACTAGAGTGGGTTGCCATTCCCATCTCCAGGGGATCTTCCAACCCAGGGATCGAGCCCATGTTTCCAGGATTGGCAGAGTTCTTTACCACGGAACCACCAGGGAAGCCCATTCTATCAGCTATGGGTCTGCTTTCCACAGTTGTGGGAAATAGTCTGGCAGTTCCTCAAAAAGTTAAGTATAGAGTTGTGTTATGAACAAACAATTCTTCTTTTAGGTCGATACACACAAAAAAATGGAAAGCAGAAACTCCAACACACACTTGGACACCCACATTCATAACAATGTGATTAGAAACTGCCAAGAGGTGTAAACCACCCAGGTGTCCATGGACAGATGAATGGATAAACAAAATGTCCATCAGCCTGCTGGAATATCATTCAGCCATAAAGGAGAATGTATTTCTGAGATGTCTACAACATGACTGGAGGTGGTGATCGAACAGCATTGTTCAATATACTACATGACACTGGGTTATTCATTTGCAAATTGTTGTTGTCGTTCAGTCTCTAAGTCATGTCGGACTCTGTGACCCCATGGACTGCAGCAAGCCAGGCTTCCCAGTCCTTCACTATCTTCACTTGCTCAAATTCATGTCCATTGAATCTGTGATGCCGTCCAACCTTCTCATCCTCTCTTGCCCCCTTCTTCTCCTGTCCTCAATTTTCCCCAGCATCAGGGTCTCTTCCATTGAGTCGGTTCTTCGCATCATGTGGCCAAAATGTTGGAGCTTCAGCTTCAGCATCGTTTGCAAATAATTAACTTTATATCATGTGAATCTCACTCCAATTTTAAAAAATTCTGAGTGGGTCACAGCAGTGTCCCCCAACCCAACTGTGGGCATCTCTCCTTTCACTCTCCTTTGGGGCTCATAGGTCTCCCCTCATTTCATTTCCACTGCCCTGAGATGAGTTAGGCATTGTCTTCTTCCTTTTATGGATTTGACAGTCATACATTCACTCAACAAACATAGCATGCCAGGAATTCCCCAGTGGTCCAGTGGTTAAGACTCCATGCTTTCAGTGCCGAGGGCCGGGGTTTAATCCTTGGTCAAGGAACTAAGATTCCATAAGCCGAGTGGTGGGACATAATTAATTAATTAATTAAAAAGAAAACACAGCCTGCCAGTCACTGTTCTAACACTGGGGAGCCAGGTGGTGGTGGTGGTGGAGACGTGAACGAGCCGGACTGTCTGTCTTATGAGGCTGATATTTCATGGCAGGTGAACCCTGTGAATATGATAAATAAGAACATTGCAGAGAATGTTAAGAATGGGAATATTAAGCAAGTTAATGAAAGAGGTCCCATCACTTCATGGCAAATAGATGGGGTGGGGGGAATGGAAACAGCAACAGATTTTATTTTCTTGAGCTCCAAAATCACTGTGGATAGTGACCGCAGCCATGAAATTAAAAGACGCTTGCTCCTTGGAAGAAAGGCTATGACCAACCTAGACAGCATATTAAAAAGCAGAGACATTACTTTCCTGACAAAGGTCCACATAGTCAAAGCTACAGTTTTTCCAGTAGTCATGTGCGGATGTGAGAGTTGGACCATAAGGAAAGCTGAGCACCAAAGAGTTGATGCTTTCAAACTGTGGGTGCTAGAGAAGACTCTTAAGAATTCCTTGGTCAGCAAGGAGATCAAACCAGTCAATCCTAAAGGAAATCAACCCTGAATATTCATTGGAAGGACTGATGCTGAAGCTGAAACTCCAATACTTTGGCCAAGTGATGTGAAGAGCCGACTCACTGGAAAAGATCCTGAAGCTGGGAAAGACTGAAGGTGGGAGGAGAAGAGGGTGACAGAGGATGAGATGGTTGGATGGCATCGCTGACTCAGTGAGTATGAGTGTGAGCAACTTGGGGAGATGGTGAAGGACAGGGAAGCCTGGTGTGCTGCAGTCCATGCGGTCACAAAGAGTCTGACATGACTTAGCGAGTGAACAACAATGAAAGAGAGGGAGATGGGTGGTGGGAAGGTTGCTGAACTGAACAGGGCAGTCAGGGAAGGCCCTTCAGAGAAGTTATTTGAGAAAAGACTTGAAGGAGGTGAGGAGGGTGGAACTATGGGGAGATCTGGGGAAGAACCTTCCAGGCAGAGGGAACAGCCTGTGCAAAGGCCTTGAGGCTGGTGTGGAAGAGCAAGGAGGCCTATGTGGCTGAAGCCGAGTGAACAGTGGGGAGAGAAGCAGGAGAGAAGGCCAGAGAAAGCATGGGGTGAGATTGTGTGCAGCCGCTAGAAAGTCAGAGGTGATATTTAAAATACGTTTTAACACCTAACAAGTGTGGAGGCCAGCTAGTGAGAACAGAGTTAGCCCCATGTGGGTGCTCTCCTGTTCCCCTTATCTCTGAGGGCCTGGGGGCACCGGGATCCTCCATAGGTTGTATCCGTCATGCACTGTCCACGTCCCTCCAGCACACGTGCTGCGGTCAAGGCCATGTCCCTGTATCTCACAGAGTGCATGCTCCATGGCTGTGCTCAGTAATGGCTGCCGGGATGAAGGTGCACGTCTGAATTTATTGTGGCTGTATCTTGACACTTATCCCCCTTTCTTTCTTAAAAATTGAAGTGTATTTGATTTACAATATTGTGTTAGTTTCAGGGATACAGCAAAGTGAGTCGGTTATACATACATACGTATGTATGTATTCTTTTTCAGATTTTTTTCTGTTGTAGGTTCTTATAAAATGGTGAGTATAGTTCTCTGTGCTATACAGTAGGTGCTTGTTGTTTACCAGTTTTATATATAGTAACGTTGGACACGACTGAAGTGACTTAGCAGCAGCAGCAGCAGTGTGTATATCGGAGAAGGCAATGGCACCCCACTCCAGTGCTCTTGCCTGGGAAATCCCATGGACAGAGGAGCCTGGTAGGCTACAGTCTGTGGGGTCGCGAAGAGTCAGACACGACTGAGCGACTTCACTTTCACTTTTCACTTTCATGCATTGGAGAAGGAAATGGCAACCCACTCCAGTGTTCTTGCCTGGAGAATCCCAGGGACAGGGGAGCCTGGTGGGCTGCTGTCTATGGGGTCGCACAGAGTTGGACACGACTGACGCAACTTAGCAGCAATAGCAGCAGCAGCAGTGTGTATATGTTAATCCCAAACTCCTAATTAATCCTCTGCCTCCCCCTTTCTCCTCAGGTAACTATAATTTTGTTTTTCTATGTCTGTGGATCCGTTTTGTTTTGTAAAAAAGCTCATTTGTATAATTTTTTATTAAGTGATATCACGTGATATTTGCTTTTCTCTGTCTGGCTTATTTCTCTTAATGTGATCATCTCTAGGTCCATCCATGTTGCTGCAAATGGCACTATTTCTTTTTTTATGGCCGAGTAATAGTCCACTGTCTGTATTTAAACACCACATCTTCTTTACTCATTCATCTGTCAATGGATATTTGAGTTGTTCCATGTCTTGGCTCTTGTAAATAATGCTGCAGTAAACACTGGGATGCGTGTATCCTTTTGAATTATGGTTTTCTCCAGGTATATGCCCAGGAATGGGATAGCTGTATCATATGGTAACTCTATTCTTAGCTTTTCGAGGCACCTCCGTTCTATTCTCTGTGGTGATTGTTCCACTCTACATTCCCACCAACAGTGTAGGAAAGCTCCGTCTCCCCCACACCCTCTCCAGAATGTATTGTTTGTATGCTTTGGATGGCCATGACCATTCCGACTGTTATGAGGTGGTACCTCACTGCTGTCTTGATTTGCATTTCTCTAATTAGTGATGCTGAGCATCCTTTCATGTCTGTGGGCCGTCTCTGTGTCTTCTTTGGAGAAATGTCTATTTAGATCTTCTACCCATTTTTTGATTGAGTTTTTGGTTCTTTGATTTTGAGATGCATGAGCTGTTTTTGACATCTTTCAACACCTCAGTAAACTCTTTCCATTTTCCGTTATTGTCTTTTTTTTTTTTTAAAGAAAGGAAACAGTCTTTGATTCATGGCTGGACTGTAGGATGAGGTCAAGGCTCTCAGGCCCCTGGGAGTGAGGCCCAGCCCTGAGAGCCAGCAACCTTTTAAATTTTGCTCCTGAGTGCCTCACTCTCCTCACCCTATTCCCAGCTCTGAGTCTTAAGAAGGCAGTGGCATTAGCTGATTTAATATGGCCTCCACACTGTCCCTGCCAATGTCGTTCTTTTTTCTGCTGTCCTCCACTATGAAAATGGCCTTATTTTCCTTTAGTGGCAGTGGCATCAAGGTTCTTTTTCTTTAAAATTATTTTTTATTGGAGTAGAGTTGACTTACAATGTTGTGTTAGTTTCTGCTATACAGCAAAAGTTTCCTTTCAAGATAAATTCACTCAAGAATTAAAGAAAGGTGGTGGTCCAATGGCTAAGACTCCGCGCTCCCAATGCAGGGGGCCTGGGTTCCATCCCTGTTCAGGAAACTGAATCCCACACGCCACAACTAAGACCCGACGCTGCCAAATAAACAAACAAAAAAATTAATTTGAAAAATATCTTTTAAAAAGGATTAAAAAAAGGAAAAGTTGCTTGAAGGAAGACTCTGTGGGCAATGGAGAGAGGAATGAATGGTGTTTGGGAGCTGTGAATCAACTCCATGCTGCAGGAGGTGAGGGTGGGGCAGCAGACCTGGATCCCGTGCGCAGGAGTGATGCTGCCTTGGCCAAAAGTGTCTTGTAGGTGATGCTACTCTGAGACAGGGTGAGAGAGGGGCAGAGGGCCCCCCGTGGGCAGACAACATACTTTTCTGAGTGGTCGGAGAAATGACTTTTCTGAGATAATTTCCTGTTGGCATCCCCGTGTCTGGGGCCAAGGGTGTCCCTGGGATTTCCAGGGTGCCAAGTGACAAAGTTCAGCAGGACTTCCTTTGTGGGTATGCCACCACAATGTCTGCCTCTTGCCCCTAATTTCTGTCTGGCTTAAGGAGCCAGCCCTGGGCACCCCACAGGCTGCCTGATGCCCATAAGACCGGGAAGCTCTGGCATTGACAAGGAGACTGGCACCCATGCCCTGAGCTTTCTTTGAAACTGACTCGTTAAAATCCCTGGTGGGAGACTTCCCTGGTGGCACAGTGGATAAGAATCCACCTGCCAATGCGGGGCACACCAGTTCCATCCCTGGTCGGGGAGGATCATGCCTCAGAGCAATTAAGTCCGTATGCTACAAGTACTGAGCCCACGTGCTGCAGCTGTGTAAGCCTCCGCGCCTAGAGCCTGTGCTTCAAAACAAGAGATGCCACCACCATGAGAAACCGGCCCACTGAAGTTAGAGAGCAGCCTCCGCTCTCCACTAGAGAAAGCCCAAGCGCAGCAATGAAGACCCAGTGCAATCAAAAAAAAAAAAAAAGAAAATCTCTGGTGGGGTAAATGACCATTAAAAGATGCTCAGGATCACTAATCATCAAGGAAATGTGAATCAAAACCACAGTGAGATACCACCTCCCACCCATTAGGATGACTACTATCAAAACAGAAAATAACAAGTGTTGACAAGGATGTGGGGAAATTGGAACCCTCATGTACCATTAGTGGGAACGTAAAATCGTGCAGATGCTGTGGAAAACAGTATGGCAGTTCCTTTAAAAATTAAACAGAATTAGCATACCACTTCTGGGTGTATAACTTCCCCAAACTGAAAGCAAGGTCTCAAAAAGATATCTGTACATCCATTTTCATAACAGCATTATTCATAATAGTCCCAAAGGGGAAGCAACCCAGTTTATATAAGTGGGCGAATGCATAAACAAAACATGCTACATCCACGCAATGGAATATGATCCAGCTTTTAAGAGGAAGGAAATTATAACACACAGGTGAAGACATAACACTGAGTAAAATAAGCTAGTCACAAAAGGACAAAAATCCCATGATTCTACTCACATGAAGTGGTCAGATTTGTAGAAGAATGTCACTGCTTGCTGAGGGCTGAGGGGAGGAGGAGGGGAGTTGTTTAGTGGGTACAGAGTGTCACTTTTGCAAGATGTAAAAGTTCTAGTGGCTGATTGTACCCCAGTGAGGGTTACTTAACATTCACTGAATGAATACTTAACACTGCTGAGCTGTACACAAAATAGTTACAATGGTAAATTTTATGTTATTTGTTTTTAACACTTAAATTTTTTTTTAAAAGGAAATATATTTAAACACATAGTACAATTTGGATGAAACTTGAGGACATTATGCCGAGTGAAATAAGCCTAGCACAAAAAGACAAATACTATACGATTCCACGGGTTCGCTCTCTGGTCCGAGAGGATTCCACACTCCCTGAAGCAGCTAGAAGCACATAGCAACATGGAAGAGTCAAAATCTTGCAGAAAGAAGAAAGGTGGGTGCCAGGGGCTTGGGGAGTGAAGAATAGGGAGTTATTAATGGGGACCAAATCAGTTTGGGATGATGCAAAGGTTTCTGGAGATGGATAGTGGTCATGGTTGTACAACACTGTGAATGTACGTCATGCCACTGAGCTGGTCACCAAAGATGGTTAAAATGGTAAATTTTGTTATGTGTATTTTGTCACATTAGTTAAAAACTCAGGGTGGGAGGTTAAGATGGGACTGAGGCTGGACCCACCAGCCCATGAGGCTGTTGGACAGATGATGGACCCCCATGGAGTCGATACCAATTATATCCTGAAGCCTCATGTGTTTCTGTTCCCATGTGGACCTTCCAACCTAGATTCAAACACCCAGCTCCTCCTCAATCTCGCCTGGGGCTGCTACAGTGGCCACTGGGTTCTGTCACTACCATTCCAGCTTCTCTACTTGCAGGCGGAAGGGAAGAAGGAGCTGCCCCGCCCACTCATGTGGTCATATCACTTGCTTTGCCCAGTGAACAGTGAGCAGTTATGACACATGTCATTTCATGGTGGAAGCTTTAAGAGCTGGGGCTGGCCCTGCTGTGTTTCTTTTGCTTCGGCAACGGGCAGCCTGCAATGTGCCAGATGGTGGCCAAGTGTGAAGCAAGATCTGTGATGTCTCAAATCCCTGAGATGTGGGGCTCACATGTTACTGCAGCAGAACTGAGGTTGCCCTGCCTCTGACACAGTGACTGGCATTTGAGTCATCTCCTCTGTGTGCTGATGACCTTGGACCATGAACCCCAGGGCTGGAACGAGGGTGAGAAGTGAGGCTTTCACCACAGATAGCAAAATGTAAGGGGATGACAAAGAACTCTATTGTCAAGATGAATATTTTTTAAAACTTTATTTTTATTATTATTATTTTTTCTTTTGGCTGCGCCATGCAGCATGCTTTAACCAGGGATCAAACCCAGGTCCTCTCCATGGAGTCTTAACCGCTGGACCACCAGGGAAGTCCCAAGGTGAATATTACTTCAATGCAATGTTCTGAATAATTGAAATGAATGCAAAACGTTTATGATGAATAAAAAGGTAAAATTTTAAATGAAGATGGGATCTGTCCAAGTGATACGCCAAGACATATTGAAGCTTATCGTTGTTGGTTAGTTGTTAAGTCATGTCTAAATCTTTTGCAATCCCATGGACTATAGCGCACCAGGCTCCTCTGTCCGTGGGATTTCCCAGGCAAGAATACTGAAGTGGGTTGCCATTTCCTTCTCCAGGGGATCTTCCCAACCCAGGGATCAAACCAGAGTCCCCTGCATTTGGCAGGCGGATTCTTTATCACTGAGCCACTAGGGAAGCCACCAGAGAAGAAGAAGAGGGAAAAATCAACCTGTGCACCTCACTCACCTTACTCTAGTCCCATCCCTGATAAACACCCAGGATGCTCTGCCTGGGAGCTTTCTCCACAGGTTTCTCCATGGACCACAGGTCTGGACTGATAGGACGTTAACATGCCTGGGAATAATCCTTCATCACTTTGGGTGGATCGGTATACCAGCTCCCTCACCCCTCATATGGGATAACTAAAGTGTGTGTTCTACACACTCTGTCAGAGGTGCCCCACAGGGACTGAGTCCCAGGTGTTCAGAGCAAAAATGTGCTCATTCAGACTTTCAGCATTTCCTGTCCGCCCCTCTGTATCTCACTTCCCTTTTTCTCCACTCATGCTGTCCAGGATCCCCTTCTAATGAAGCACCTGCACTCAAATCCTTGTCTCAGGCTCTGCAACTGGGAGAGGCCAGTGATGATTTTTTTCAACATGGCAAGCACTATAATTCCTGGTTCCCCTCCTAACTTCTGGCCGAACCTGCTGCTTGTTTTTCCATTGCTCAGTCGTGTCCGACTCTTTGAGAACCCATGGACCGCAGCATGCCAGGCTTCCCTGTTCATCACCAACTCGCGGAGCTTGCTCAAACTCATGTCCATGGAGTCAGTGAGGTCATCCAACCATCTCATCCTCTGTCACCCTCTTCTCCTCCTGCCCTCAATCTTTCCCAGCACCAGGGTCTTTTCCAATGAATTGGACACCGAAGCTGGGGTACGTTTCCCTGGTTGGCAATACTCCATGCATGTTGTCGCAATCCTTACTGGCAGAACTGAGAGCTGTCAGCATGACCCAGAGGGGACAACTGGAAACTCGTGTCTAGTCTCTCGAGAGACTGACCCATGCACCGCTGTTTCTTGCTGATGTTAATCTCGATCTTTTTTTCCTGCGATAAACTGCAACTACGAGTGTAACAACTTTTCTGAGCTCTGTGAGTCCTCCTAAATCACTTACTCCAAGAGAGGTCTGTTTTGTGTTTTTGTTTAATATTTATTTATTTATTCGGCTGCATTGGGTTTTAGTTACCGCACACAGTATCTTCATTGCGTCATGCGGAATCTTTTGTTGACGCGTGTGAATTCTCTAGTCGAGGCCCGGGGGCTTAGTTGCTCCATGGCATGTGGAATCTTAGTTCCCTGACCAGGGATCAAACTCACATCCCTTGCATTGCAAGGCGGATTCTTTTTGAAAAGAAATTTATTTATTTTTTGGCTGTGCTAGGTCTTCGTTGCTGCGCGGGTTTTCTCTAGTTGTGGCACACGGACTTCTCACTGCAGTGGCTTCTTTTGCTGCGGAACAGGGGCTCTAGGGGGCTTCCCTGGTGGCTCAGAGGTTAAAGCGTCTGCCTGCAATGAAGGAGACCTGGGTTTGATCCCTGGGTCGGGAAGATCCCCTGGAGAAGGAAATGGCAACCCACTCCAGTATTCTTGCCTGGAGAATCCCATGGATGGATGAGCCTGGTGGGCTACAGTCCATGGGGTCCCAAAGAGTGGGACACGACTGAGCGACTTCCCTTCCACTTCCACTTCCAGGAGCTCTAAGATGCCTGGGCTCAGTAGTTGAGGCTCCTGGGCTCTAGAGTGTTAGCTCCATCGTGGTGGCACATGGGCTTAGTTGTTCAGCAGCATATGAGATCCTCCTGGATCAGGAATCAATGAACAGTGTCTCCTGAACTGGCAGGCAGATTCTTTACCACTGAGCCACCAGGGAAGTTCCCCCGAGGGTGGTCTTGGGGGAATCTCCAGCCCGAGCCTCCATTCCCCAACCAGCTGTCCTCTTTGAGATCTTCATCACCCTTGTCACTGAAGGATATTCTTGCTCACTTGCTATTTCCTGTCTCTCTCGCTTGGATTGAGAGCTCCTGGAAGGTCAAGACCTCATTTGTGGTCAAGAGATCGTCCCTGCTCAGCCACTTTCTGGCCCTGTGACCCTGGGCAAGCAACATCTCCTCCCTTGTGTGTAAATGGGAACAGAAACCCATCTTGTTCCTTCTTAGAGTTGTCGGGAGATGGATGGGCTGATCTAATAATGGCCAGAAAGGCCTCTTTACAAGTATTAGCTTCTAAGCGTCGGCCAGTCTGTCTCCCCCATTATAAGAGCTCAGTTTGGCGGCTTAGTGGTCAGCAAAGGGGCAATGAATTAAAGCGACCTCTCCAAAGCCTTTGACATGGAGAGGGAGGAGGGGACCAGAGATCCCCAAGTGGTGGGGAGGAGGAGGGAACACAGAGGTCAGAAGATGGGGGAGGGTGTAATCCCTGCCTTGTGGCTCTGGCCACATAATGGCCCTGCCACAGCTATTTGGGGCTGCTTGGGGAGCCAGGCCCACTGTGGCCACCAGGGAGGCAGCCTAAGGAAGTGGCAGAGCTGTGTAGAGACGGAGGGGGTGGGGGAACCAAATCCCATAGTCATGGCTCTTAGGAGGAAATACGTGGGAGGCCTGGGGGGAAGATCTGGGCAATTGAAGCCGGGGCTGTGGGCCAGTCCCCAAAGAAAGCATGTGCCGGGCGGCAGTCGGTCTGGCCCAGCCTGGGAAGATGCCTCCTTTACTGCTGGATGCCCGGGAGATGCCTCTGGGCTGCTGGACACAGCCCTGACCATCCCCCACTCCCCGGGAGGAATGTGCCCCCTCCCCCGCCACTGCCTCTACACTCTTCCACATAAGGCTTTCGGGGGGCAGCGAGCGGGGCGGGGTGCTCACACCATATGAGTTCAGGACAAAGGAATCAGAAACACATGGACTGGATTCCCCAAGGAGGAGAAATTCTGGAAAGAAGACTGAAATGAAGAGAGTAGAGCCTGAAGGGGTGCTAGGATGGGGACCTGGGAGGAAGCAGGGGTAGGTGCCTGGTTCTGCCCGCAGTGATACACACACCCCCAGGGCTCTCAAATCAGCCTCACCTGGGGATGAGGTCCGTCCTGGACCCTTGTGCAACCTGCTCCATCCCCTACCTCTCTGAGCCTCAGTTTTCTTCTTAGTGGCCCAGAGGCTCAGGTCAAAATTTTGGAAGTCATCCATATCTCTCTGGGCTATTTTCATCTTCTTCTCTTTTTTCTTCTTCTTGCTCCACATGCCGCACCACCCCCCAACCCCGCCACCTTCTTCCTCCTTTCCCCTTCTCCCCCTTCTCTCTCTCTCTCTCCTGCATCAGCAAACCCAGTGGTCCAGGGGTTGCTGACCACCAACTCCCCATTATGCATAATTCAACCACATTTCACCTCCTTCCCGGCCTCAATCATCTCCCACTTGGACCAGTGCCATCACCTCTGCCTGGATCTTCCAACTCAGACTCTCACGTCTCTACAGGCTGCTCCCCCAATAGTGGCCAGAGGACACCCTCCCCTGCTCAAGAACCCTGCTTGGCTCCCACTTCACTCAGAGCAAAAGCCAAAGTCTTCCCCAGGACCACCAGGCTCTGCACACTCTGCCCCGTCCCCTCCCTGCCCTCACCTCCTCCACTCTCCCCCTGGCTGTTCCTTCTGCCCCCCACTGGTTTCTTCACTGATCCTGGCATGCTCCCACCACAGGGCCTCTGCACCTGCCATTCCCACTGCCTAGTACCTTTCTACCCTAGATTTCTGCACGACTTTCTCTTCACCTCCTTCAGGTCTTTCCTCAAACATCACCTCCTCAGAGAGCCTTCCCTGACCCCCAACTTAAAATCGCATAATTTTTCGTAACACATCAGCATCTGACAACTCTGTAGATTTTCGTTTCTGATCTTGCTTCCTGTCTGCTCGTGAGAACATCAGTTTCACACAGGCAGGGTTTTGTGGGTTTTTTTGGTTTGTTTTCTTCCCCACTGGGCTCCCAGTGTGAAGAGTAGCTACTTGTTGATCTAACTGACTGAATGATGACAATCCCATCTGAAGATGGTTGGGGCAAGTTTTTTTCCTAGCTTTCTTGAAGTCTAATTTATATTTTGTTTAATTCACCTGGTATCTGCAGTCAGGTGATTTTTAGTAAGTTCAGGGTGTTATGCAACCACCACCACAATCTGGTGTTTGGGAACACTTTTGACAGTTCAAAAGTTCTCTCCTTCCCTTTTGGGTTTGTTTTGTTTTCTTTTCTTAAATTTTGTCTATTTGGTCACACGCCTGGTCTTAGTTGCAGCACATGAAATCTTAGTTCCCAGACCAGGGATTGAACCTGGGCCCCTTGCATTGGGAGTGCAAAGTCTTAGCCACTGGACCACCAGGAAAGGCCCCTCTCTCATTCCCCTATATAGTCTTTTCTCCACTGCCCCCTAGTTTAGGCAACCACTGATCTGTGTTCAGTCTTTTAAGCTTTGCCTCTTCTAGAAATTTCTCAAAAATGGAATCATACAAAATGTAGTATTTTGTATCTGGCTTCTTTCACTTGGGGTAATATTGTTGGGGATCCATCCATGTCGGTGTGCTTATCAATTCTTTGTTCTTTTTCATTGCTGAGTAGTATTCCATTGTATGGATCTACCACATTCTTTTTATTCATTATCAAACTGTATATCTGATAAAAGTCTTGTATCCATAATATATAAAAAGCTCTCAAAACTCAATAATGTCTCAATATCCACTCATATTTAAAACTCTAAGCAAGGTAAAAAATAGACGGGAACTTCTAAACTCGGATATAAGGTGCCTACCAAAAGCTCATAGACATTTCGGTCATTGCCACCGTTGGGCTATTACAGATAAGGCTGCTCTGGAGACTCGTATGCAAGTTTTGTGCAGAGTCTACTTTCATTTCTGGATCATATGGGACACAAATGTTTAACTTTTTAAGACACTGCCAGATGGTTTTCCAAAGCGATGGTACTATTTCACTTCAACACCAGAAGCAATGGAGGGTTCCAGTCCCTCCATATCCTAATACTAGGCATTATCAGTCTTTTTTATTTTACCTCTCCCAAATGGTGTGTGTGGTGGTATCTCATCATGGTGGTTTTAATTGCACGTCTCTAACCACTAATGATCTTGAGTATCTTCTCCTATTTTTATTTGCCATCCAAATATCCTCTTTGCTGAATTATCTGTTTAAAACCGTTAAAAATTGTTTTTAAAAACATTTATGTATTTGGCTGGACCAGGTCTTGGTCGCAGCACACAGGATCTTCTACCTTTATTGTGGCGTGTAACATATTTTAGCTGCAGCACTTGAGATCTTTAGTTGAGGCATGTGAACTCTTAGTTGCAGGATGTGGGATCTAGTTCCCTGACCAGGGATCGAACCGGGGCTGTCTGCATTGGGAGCACGGAGTCTTAGCCATTGGAGCACCTGTGGTTGTTCAGTTGCCCAGTCGTGTCTGACTCTTCATGAGCCCATGACTGCAGCATGCCGGGCTTCCCTGTCCCTCACCATCTCCTGGAGTTTGCCCAAGTTCACGTTCATTGCATCAGTGATGTCACCCAGCCATCTTATCCTCTGTCGCCCTCTTCTCCTTTTTACTCTTAGTCACCATCCAGTAGTTTCCCAGAGCTGCAACTTTTGTTTTTTTTTTTTCTTTTCTGACTGTGCTGCAGGGCATGTAGGATCCCAGTTCCCTGACCAGGAATTGAACCCACATCTTTTGCATTGGAAGCTTGGAGTCCCAACCACTGAACCACCAGAGAAGTCCCTTAATTGAGTTTTTAATTCTTTTATTGAGTTTTTTTTTGTGTGGAGGGGTTTTGTTGTGGTTTTGGTTTTTTGGCCATGCTCTACAGTTTGTGGAATCTTAGTTCCCCAACCAGGGATTGAACCCAAGCTGCAGCTGTGAAAGTGCTGAGTTCTAATCACTGGATGACCGGGAAGTTCCCTGTTTTTGTTTTTTATTGAAGTATAGTTTCTGTACAATATTATTTGTTAGAGGTATACTATGTAGTGATTTATAATTTTAAGGTTATACTACATTATAGTTATTATAAAATCTTGCCTCTATTTCCCATGTTGTACAGTATCTTATTATTTAGTTTTTTAAAAAGTTATTTTTCAATACCTTGTTGCTGACATATAGAAATAGAATTTATTTTAAAGTATTGATCTTTACTCCAATAAAAATTAGTTATTAAAAAAATTGACCTTGTATCCAGGGATTTTGTTAAAGTCACTCAGTTCTATTAGTTTAGCAGTAGATTTTTTTTTAAAGCATTTTTATTTTACTTTGTTGGGCTGTGCTGGGTCTCTGTTGCAGCATGCAGGCGTCTCTAGTCATGGTGCCAGGGTGACATATGGGATCTAGTTCCCTGACCAGGGAGTGAACCTGGACCCCCTGCATTGGGAGTGCAGAGTCTTAGCAACTGGACCACCAGGGAAGCCCCTAGCAGTAGATTTTATTATTTATGCAATGTACATAATAGTGTCATTCACTGACAGTGAAGGTTTTAGTTACTGCATTTCAATCTTTATGGACTTCCCTGGTGGCTCAGATGATAAAGAATCTGCCTGCCAATGCAGGAGACCCAAGTTCGATCCCTGGGTCAAGAAGATCTCCTGGAGAGCAGAATGGCTACCCACTCCGGTATTCTTATCTGGAGAATCCCATGGACAGAGGAGCCTGGCAGGCTACAGTCCCTAGGTTTGCAAAGAATCACACACAACTGACACTTTCACTTTTCAATCTTTAAATCTTCTATATTCTTTCTTTATTACCTTGGCTAGGTTCCCTATTGCAATGTTGAAGACGAGTGGTGATAGGGGCCATTTTCTCTTGTTCTAATCTCAGAGGGAAATCTTTCACTATTTCACAACTAAGTTTGATATTTGCTGTGACGTTTTGGTAGGTACCTTATATCAGAGTTTAGAAAATCTCATCTATTTTTACCTTGTTTAGAGTCTTAAACATGAGTGGACATTGAGACTTATTATTGAGTTTTGAGAGCTTTTTACATATTATGGATACAAGTCCTTTATCACATATGTGATTTGCACATACTTCCTCCTGGTCTGTGACTTGTCTTTTCATTTTCCAAACATTTCACTTAAATGAAGTCCAAGTTATTCATATTTTCTTTTACAAAACATGCTTTTGGAGGCATAGTGCTAAAATTTTTTTGCCTAAGCCAAGGTCACAAAGATTGCCCCGTTTATTTTCTCCCAGAACTTTTATAGTTTAAGGGGAATTTTTGTTTTTGTTTTCTTTTGGATTTTTTTAAATTTTTGTTTGTTTGTTCTGGTTGCACTGTGCGGCTTGTGGGATCTTAGTTCCCCAATCAGGCCCAACAGTGAAAGCACTGAACGTCCTAACCTACTAGATCTCCGAGGAATTCCCTATAGTTTTAGGTTTTATATTTAGGTCTATGGTTTACTTCCCAGGTGGCTCAGTGGTAAAGAACCTGCCTGACAATGCAGGAGATGCAGGAGACCTGGGTTTGATCCCTGGGTGGGAAGATGCCCTAGAGAGGAAATGGCAACCCATTCCAGTATTCTTGCCTAAAAAATCCTCTGCATAGAGGAGCCTGGCGGGCTACGGTCCATGGGGTCGCAAAGAGTTGGACATGACGGAGCGCACATGCATGCTCTGGTCTATTTAGAATGACTTTTTGTGTAGAACGGGAAATAGAGTGTAAGAGCTCCCCCCATCCACTCTTCTCCTTCCTCTTCCTTTTGCATGTGTATATCCTATTCTTTGGACAATTCAAACGGGGGTTATTTTGGTTTCTGGTTGAGTGGGTACTTGGCTCCTGCTTGCCTGTCTGTAATTCTCCCACCAGGGTCAGGGCAGGACTGCAGGAGAGAAAACCATAGACAGGATGCCCAAACAGGATGTTGCCCAACCTCTCAGGGCTGAAATCCAGCTCAAGGGTCCTTATCGGCCCTTCCATCAACAGCTCTACTCGAGCCAGACCACAGGGCTTGCCACCTTCCTACAGCCCCTGGCTTGAGATCCAAACAGAGCCCGGTGCCAGCAAAGCCTGAAATAACCTCTGGACCCCTGTGCCTTCTCTGAGGGGGCAGACCCTGTGTCCGTAGGACTTCCTGGGTTATGTTGGCTTCTCAGTGATCAGCTTCCTTCCCTCTTGCCCTGCTCCAGTCAAGCTAGGTCACGTGCCCTTGTTCCCCGAGCCACTCCTGTTCCCACCAACCTGCAGAAGGCAGAAAGCAAACACTTTCCCAGAAGCCTTGCCCAAGTGCCCTGGATCAGGGTGGGGCTGGGGGCTTCCGGGAATGAGAAGCTCGAGGTATTATATTGTTCTCCCAGCCCTTCACCCAACCCATACCTCCCCCTGTGGGTCATGGGAGAAGGTCACAAACCCAACTGAAACCATTCACCTCAGATTGGGACCTGAACCCACATGGCCGGGGCTCAAACCTGGCCAAAATCCACAGTCTTCCAATAGAGATCACACAGCTGGTTTTGGGACCTAATGGAACTCAGGTTCTTGATGTCTCCTTGTAGAAAGAATTCAGTGAGAGACAAAGTGATAGGTAAGAAGTTGATTTATTTAGAATGAAACACGCTCCACAGAGAAAATGTGGAATGTCACAGAGGGCAAGTGCAGCCTCGAAATGTGGTGTGGGGCTGGGTAATTTCACAGGCTAATGAGTAGGAAGACCATGAGCTCAGCTGCTAAGTCGTGTCTGACTTTTTGCAACCCCAGGCTCCTCTGTCCATGAGATTTCCCAGGCAAGAATACTGGAGTGGGTTGCCATTTCCTCCTCCAGGGAATCTTTCTGACCCAGGGATTGAACCCGAGTCTCTTGGCAGGCAGATTCTTTACTATTGGCACCTGGCGGGAGGATTATTCATCTATTTTGAGGAAGGGGTGGCAACTTCCAAGAACTGGGCCACCTCCCACTCTTGGGTCTTTGAAGGTCAGCCTTGGAAGTGCCATGGCACCTGTGGGTGTGTCACTTAGCTTGCTGATGTGTTACAATGAGCATATACTGAAGTTTAAGGTCTAGTGGAAGTCCACTTGTCTGCCATCTTGGACCCATTTGGTTCCAATCGGTTTATGTTGAGGTCTTGGGCTACGTCGTTCTTTTCAGTGTTCTGCCTTGCCTTCTTCCTTCCTGTTTCAGAACCTCAGGGAAACACGGGGAGAGGATGGTAGTGGGCAGATCAGCAGGGATCACGGTGCGTAGAGACCCAGCCTCTCTGTGTGTGTCTATGACAGCTGCTTTGTGGGTCTGACCATCTATTCTTTCCGTGAGTCTGGTCAGGTCCCATCTTTCCTCTGCTCAGAACACTCTGTGGACCCCATCTCACTCAGGCCAAAATCCAAAGTCCTCGTGGCCCACAAGGCCCTGAACAATTGGCCCCATTGCCTCCCACCCTCCTCCTCACGCATTTCCTCCAGCCACACAGGCCTCCTCACCGTTCCTCAAACACACCCGGACACAGTCCAGACTTGGGGCCTTTGTACAGGCCGTTCCCTCTGCCTTTCCCAAATATTTTTACTCCTTTTGCTTCAAGTCTTTGTTCACATACCATCTCCTGTTTAAAAAGATCTCAGCTCCTTAGGACTTCTCTGGTGGTCCAGTGGCTAAGACTCCCCGTTCCCAATGCAAGGGGCTGGGGTTTGATCCCTGACCAGGGAACTAGGTCCCAAGTGCCCCAACTAAGGATTCACATGCCTCAAATAAAATCTGGTGTATACTAACTATACATTAGTGTATAGTTTAATGAAGAAAAATAAGGTGTGGTATAGAGAAAATTAAAGCAGGGGGAAAGGATAGAGACATTTGAGGAAAGGGAACTGAGTTGTTTTTATTTTTTAATATTTATTTATTTATTTGCCTGCACCAGATTTTAGTTGAGGCATGTGAATCCTTAGTTGGGGCACTTGGGACCTAGCTCCCTGACCAGGGATCAAACCCCAGCCCTTTGCATTGGGAACGGGGAGTCTTAGCCACTGGACCACTACCAGTGGGGTGAGGAACGGTGAGGAGGCCTGTGTGGCTGGAGGAAATGCATGAGGAGGAGGGTGGGAGGCACTGGGGCCAATTGTTCAGGGCCCTGTGGGCCACGAGGACTTTGGATTTTGGCCTGAGTGAGATGGGGTCCACAGAGGGTTCTGAGCAGAGGAGAGGCGGGACCTGACCAGACTCAGGAATTTATTATTTTGGCTGTGTTGGGTCTTTGTTGTGGTGCACGGGCTCTCTAGTTGTGGCATGTGGGATTTTAGTTGCCCGACCAGAGATCAAACCCACGTCCTCTGCATTGGAAGTGGATTCTTAACCACTGGACCACCAGGGAAGTCCCTATATACCACACCTTCTACTGTCATTATAATTCACGTCTTTACCTGGAGTATTAACTCCATGAGCACGAGGGGTGTTTCTGGTATATTTCCAGCACCTAAAGCAGAACCAGGCATGCAGTAGGTGCTCAATAAATTCATTGAGTGAGTTGTCTCTTTCTCATTCACACTTTGTCCACTTAGGCCTGGCGGGGCCAGGCCCACCCCCATCACCAGGACCGAGCACAAGATCAGACCTGGTTCGTGGACACACTCCACTTTTTTCTGGCTACTGTGATTGATTCCTAAATGACACGGATCCCAGTCTGTCCAAAGCCAGGCAGCCCCAGGACTTTTGCCAGAGCTATTGTCAAAGTAGCTGTCTTCCCTAGAGTTTCAGGGCTGATAAGATATAAACCAGGGATTGTGAGGCCATTTAAACCCCATGGAAAATGGCTGTCTGAGTGTGAAGCTCACTAGAGGACAGCTCATTTGAGAGAAGGGCTTCCCTGGTGGCTCAGACAGTTAAGAATCTGCCTGCAATGTGGGAGACCGGTGTTCAGTCCCTGGTTTGGGAAGATCCTCTGGAGAAGGCAATGGCAACCCACTCCAGTATTCTTGCCTGGAGAATTCCATGGACAGGGTCCATGGGGTCGCAAAGAGTTGGACATGACTGAGCAACTAACACACACACACACTTTTGAGAGGGGAACATTACTTTGTTTAAGCCTCCGGATCCAGTTGTGCCTGAAGCCAACATACCTTAGACTTTTCAGCTGTATGAACCATTAAATTATTAATATTTTTTGTCCTTAAGTCAATTTGGGTTTGAATTTTCACTTGCCACTGAAATAGTTCTGACCAGTTCCTTCTCCCTGCTCCCTCTTTCCATTCCTTTCCTTTCCACTTCCTTTTTTCTCTTTTTTCCTTCCTTCCCTTCTTCATCTTTCTCTCTCTCCCTCCATCTCTTTCTTTCTCCCTCCTTCCCTTTTTCCCTTCTTCCCTCCTATCCCTAATTTAATCCTTACCCCATTCTGGTCTAAACCATCATTCTTGCCACCCCTCCCGCAATGCAGCTGACACAACTGAGTCAAATTGCACTTTTTACCTTCCCTCCTAACAACCCTCCTCCCATCACCGCCTCCCCAGCCTCACCCCTCCCTAATTCAGTGCCTGTGTGTTAGTCACTCAGTCGTGTCCAGTTCTTTGCAACCCCATGGACTGTCTGTACTCCACTAGGCTCCTCGGTTCATGGAATTCTCCAGGCAAGAATACTGGAGTGGGTAGCCATTCCCTTCTCCAGGGGATCTTCCTGATCCAGGGATCGAACCTGGGTCTCTCTCATTATAGGCAGATTCTTTACCATCTGAACCACCAGGGAAGTCCCTACAGGACTCTGCCAAATGTGGGTCTGAAATCCAGCTCTCCCACTAGAGGGCTTTGTGCCCTGGGTAACTTCCACCTCCTTAAGCCCCAGTTTCCCCACCTGTAAAACAGGTGAAAACAGCCTGATGATCGTTCTCAGGTCTGCCTCCTTTCTAACTTCTTCTAATTGCTCACCCGAACTTCACTTCGCCTGCCCTCAACTCACTACCCTTGAGCATTGCTCAGAATCTTCATCTCCTGGGACCCTGCAGAAGGATGTCCCAAATCACCCTGAGCCCTGGGGGTCACCACAGTCATGGTCCAGGACTCTGATGGGACTGCTGACGTCATCCCTACTTTACAGATGAGGAAACGGAGCCCCGGGTCACCCAGCCTGCGTATAAACAAGGCAGTTTCTCAGAGGAGTAAAGCATGCTAGCCTGGAGAACTCAGGGGAAAGGAGCGGTGCCTGGGGAGACAGTGGTCAGGGAGGGTTTCCTGGAAGAGATGACATTTTGGGGTCAGAACTTCCCAGACACAGCATCATGGTGGGGGGCGGGGGAAAGGAAGCCAGGTAGAGGGCCTGCCAGGGCCTGAAGTGGGAAGCAGTGGGTGTGTCTAGGGGCCTGGGAGGGCATCAGGAGAAAAGCAGGGAGGGGGGCAGTTCTTGATCTCCTGAGCCCAGCAGAGGGCTCTGGGAGGAACAGAGCGGCCCCAGGTGCTGAGTGAGCCCCCACTGATGGAGCCCCCTCTGGGCCCACTGGGTCTCTTTTTTGCCTAGAAAGTGGATTCTCTGCCAGCAGACTGGTGGCTTCAGACCCTCCCTGTCCCACCGCTCTGATCTGCCCAGCCCACCCCGCATCTCCATGCAAGGAAATTGAGAAGATTCGAAGTAGAGGAGGGGCTTCTGGGAGGGGAAATATTTGGATTCTCCGAAGGCATGAGAATTGCCTGATTCCCAACCGATTAGGGGTAATTAACCCTTCGCAAGGCAGTAATTAAGTCTGTGCCTCTGAAACCGTAATTAGGAGCTCCAAGAGGCTCCGCCCCCCTCCCAAGAGGCAGACAATCCCCAGTGCTGAGGCCAGCTGGGACTGGGGGCAGGGCTCTCTTTCCCTGGCAGGGTTGCGGGGTACTCACAGCCTGCCAGCCTCCCTCAGCACCACCCCATCCCATCCCAAAGCAGGGATGCAGGGACCAGCGCCCATGGAACCCAGGCATTTTCCTTTTGGGGTTGTCAGGCCACACAAGGAGACTTTGCTTTTGCGGGGCATGAAGTCAGGGAGATGAGGCTGGGCAAGGGGCCTGGGGTGTGGGGCTGGCAACAACCCTTAAGGGTTTTCCTCTCTGGCCAAGGGGAGCGAAGCAGAGATCCCAAATCAAAGTGGGTGAGGACCTCAGGGACACGGGCTGGCCACAGGGAGGATGGGGGCAGTCTTAGGGGGCTCAGTGAGGACAGGAGATGCCCACTCACCACAGCCAAGAGGCATTGGCCTCAGGAGTCAGGCTGACTGTGTGCTCTCCGGGTCTCCCAGGGAGGTGGCCAGGAGATGAGGAGCAGAGATGCAGAGTTCCTGGTGTGGGGCAACTGGTGCACAATGATCCCTGGGACACTCAGGTCCACAGAGACCCCCTGCTTTGCCCCTGCCCCATCTATCTAGCCCCCGGCATCCACCAAGCAGACTTCTTTTTAAAAATAATTATGAATTTAAGCTGTCTTGGGTCTTAGATGTGGCATGCAGGAACTTTGATCATTGCAGCTTGCAGGATCTTGGTTCCCTGATAGTGATTGAACTCAGGACCCCTGCATTGGAAGCACGGAGTCTTAGCCACTGGATCACCAGGGAATTCCCCCTCAGCAAGCTTTCTGAGGCCAACTCTAGGTCCCCACGTAGAGTCCCATTCCTCTCCACTCCACATGCTCTTTGGTGGTATAGCTGGAGTCAGTATCCTCAGAGGCAAATGCCTGGGAGAGGGAGGCAGGTCACATGGTCTGGGGTTTTTTCTCTGGTGTGTGTGGGGAGGTGGGGGGGCACTTGCTCACAGGTGTTCATGGTGGGTTGGGAGGATGGTATCTATGTGGAGCTGAGTGGTGATAGAGGGCTTTCAACTCAGTCTGAGGTTTATTCTTTTCTTCTCCAGCTCTTAGGAGACGACACCTCAAGGAGGGGCACGGAAGCAGGGAGACCTGTTGGATAGGGAGTGTAGGGTGGGATTTGTCTCCAAAAGAGTATTTGACATCCCACCTGACCTCTCCCTCCACTGCTCAGCTCTGGCCACCCTGATCCTTTCTTGTCCAGTACCTCAAGCTCCTTTCTCTCTGCCCCAGGACCTTTGCACCGGCTATGTCCTCCACAGATGCCTTGCCCCGGTCTTGGGGTGGCTGGGGCTTTATCCCTCTCAGTGCATGTTTAGTTGCTTTGGTCGTGTCTGACTCTTTTCG
The DNA here is from genome assembly GCF_019923935.1 of Bubalus bubalis. Lineage (NCBI taxonomy): Eukaryota > Metazoa > Chordata > Mammalia > Artiodactyla > Bovidae > Bubalus > Bubalus bubalis. The sequence goes on along the minus strand of NC_059165.1, from coordinate 99,682,924 downwards.
ACCCTATGAGCTGTAGCCTGCCAGGCTCCTCTGTCCATGAGAATACTCAACTGGGTTGTCATGCCCTCCTCCAAGGGATCTTCCCGACCCCGGGATTGAACCCAGGTCTCATGTCTCCCGCGTTGGCAGGTGGGTTCTTTACCACTAGCGCCAGCCACCTGAGAAGCCCATATCCCTCTCAGGCCTCAGTGCAAACGTTGCCGCCTCCGAGAGCCCCCGCTACTCCGCTTATTCAGAGCAAGCTTCCTGTCCTCTTACATCCTTATGTTCACTTTCACCTTCAGAACACTCATCCCAACCAGGAACAGGCTCCTGGGTGTCTCTCCCCTTCCTCATTTGTGTTCCGCGAGACTGAATGTTTCAGAATAGCAGGGAGTTTTACCTATTATGTTCCTTCTGTGTCCTCTGAACCCAGAACAGAGTTCGGTACAGGTAAGTGCTGATAACTGCTGGTGATGGGAAGTAAATGGGCGACAAGATTACAATGTGGAAACAGTGGCTGGGAAAAGCGGAACGTGGAGGAGAATTTTGTAGACGGACGGCAGGGGCTGCATCCAAAACTGTTGAGCGGCCTCCCACCCTACAAGTCCTGGGTGGGGAGAGATGGGAGGGGCGACCCACTTTCCGAGTAGTCGCACGCACCTCCCCCCGGTGGCCCACAGGTGGCGCTCGCTCCGCGCACTTTTAGCGGCGGGAAGCACAGGTGGGAAAACCTGAGCTTTTGGTGGCTGAAGAGGCACCTGCTGATTTAATCCCCGCCCCTATCTTCCTGGGGTCAGCCCCTGGCCGCAATTTGGACGCCACCAGGGGTCTCAACTTCTGGGGGTGTCGGAGGCACGGGGACGGTGGGTCTGAGAGGAGCTGAGGGCTCCGCCCCACGTTTGGCTCTTGCTCACGCATAACGAGTTAAGCAGCCTGAGGAAGGGTACCTTGAGGGTAGGGGAAGTGCTTGCTCTGCGCATGTCCTGTCTTAACCCTTTATAAACTGGATCTGGGTTCCGTGTTTGGCCTTGGTGGGTCCTCAGAGCCTACTTGTTGAATACTGAATGGAGGGATCCCCACTTTACAGAAGGGAAAACTGAGGCTCCAGGAGGCCCGGGTTCACAGAGTTGGAAAATGGTGAGGCTGGGGTTAGAGCCCTGCTGCTGCTAAGTCACTTTAGTCGTGTCCGACTCTGTGCGACCCCATGGACGGCAGCCCACCAGGCTCCCCTGTCCCTGGGATTCTCCAGGCAAGAACAGTGGAGTGGGTTGCTATTTCCTTCTCCAATGCATGAAAGTGAAAAGTGAAAGTGAAGTCGCTCAGTCGTGTGTCCAAACTCCAGCATCAGATGGTCAAAAAAAAAATTAAAGAATGGATTTGTTAGTTATCCACAGGGATACAGGAATCCCTTTAGAAAGTCGAAATCTTCCCTGAACCTCATCTCAGGCCCCAGATGGTGATGGGGAAGGTTCCCTCCCACCTTGCTTTCTGTCCTCACAGGTGCCTACACATACCACCGGGGGCCCCTATATTTCTAGCTGGGGCCCCGGGCGTAAACTCCTCTCTCAGGGCCTCAGTTTCCTCACCTGTAAAATGGGCTTAATTGTCAGGGGTTTTTTTGGGGGGGGGTTGTTTTACTTTCTTTCTTTTCTTTTTTTTTTTTTTTTTTTTTTTTTTTTGCTGAGCTGTGTCTTCATCGCAGTGCATTAGCTTAGTTGCTCTGTGGCATGTGAGATCTTAGTTCCCTGACCAGGGATTGAACCTGAGTCCCCCACACTGGAAGATGGATTCTTAAACACTGAACATCAGGGAAGTCCCAGCTTAAATGGTCACTGAGCTATCTCCCCAGATGGCTGTGAGTGTCCAGTGGATTATTCCCATGAAAAGCTCTCAGAGCAGTGCTTGGCACGTGGGCTGCGTCCAGACTGTGCAGATCCCCTTTGGCAATGCACAGGGGACCTGTGTGTCCTGTTGCCTAACACATCATTCTTGAACGTTCCTGCTATTTGCCTACTATGAGGGCCTGGTGCCTAGTGCATCTCTGTGGTCTGAGGCTGCCTGTGAACCCCAGTGCTGTCTGCATTGGATATGTGTGCATTCAGCTGCTTCTACATGGAGGTCAGTTCTACGTGGATGCCAAGGTATGCAAGGCAGTTGGGTTCCCATGGACTAGAGTTTCTCAGTCTCAGCACTCTTGACACAGGGGCTGGATCTTGCTTCGCTGTGGGGGAGGGGCCGTCCCGTGCACTGTAGGGTGTTAAGCGGCTTCATGTGCCTTGACCCACTAGATGCCAGTAGCACCTCCTCAGTTGTGACAACCGAAAATGTCTGCAGGCTCTGCTGAACATCCCCTGAGGGGCGCAACCACCCCCATTGAGACCTACAGCTGTATACCCTTCTGGTAGGTACCCACCCAGTCAGTGTACAGATGTGCATTTCTGCTTCTCTGTGAGTGCCTTGGGCTGGCTTCCCTCAGAAGCAGACTGTGACACAAGAGGGGGAAGGCACAGGGCTTGTTTGGGAGATAAAATGGATGCTTGTCTTTCTGCCAAATTTCTATGTTGAAATCCTAACACTCAATGTGATGGTATTAGGAGGTGTGGCCTTTGGGAGGGATTAAGTCATGAGGGTGGAGCCGTCGTATAAAAGGGACTCAGAATGGACATGAACACACTGCTGTATTTAAAATGGATAACCAACAAAGACCTATCCTATAGCACATGAAACTCTGCTCAGTGTTATGGGGCAGCCTGGATGGGAGGGGAGTTTGGGGGAGAATGGAGACATGTATATGCATGACTGAGTCCCTTTGCTGTCCACCTGAAACTATCAAAATATTGTTCATTGGCTAGACACCAATACAAAATAAAAAGTTTTTAAAAAGGCACCCAGAGAGGTCCCTCTTCCTCTTTCTGCCACGGGAGGACAGAGCATGAAGTTGGCCTTGTTTGAACCTCAAAGGGAGCTCTCACCAGAACTCCACCATAATCTCGGTCATCCAGTTTCCAAAACTGTAAGAAGGAAATTTCTGCTGTTACAAGCTACCCAGTCTAGGTATTTTTGTTAGAGCAGCCAGAACAGATGAAGACAGGAGATGAGGGGGAAAACTTGAGGGGGTGGATAGAGTGCAGAGGGGTGGGGAGACAGGCCTTGCAGATGCTCCAGGGGCGCCTGGAGGCCCATGGACCATGTAGCTGCGAGGAGAGGGAACAGAGGTATTTATCCGCCAGCTCCTTTCCCACTTGGACTAAGGCCTGGTTGCTGGGGGCGTGCATTGGTGCACGTCTGGCTCCTGGCCACAAGCACTGCACTGGTCAGGGGCCTGGAAGTGGGCCAGGCTTGGCAGCATCTGCGTGGGGGTGGGGGTGGGGGTGGGGTTTCTTTACCTTCCCGTGTGGCCGTTCCTGGGGGAGGGTGTGGGCTGCGGGCTGACTGGAGCCGGGCTGTGCGGCAGCCGGCTGTGTGTATATTTGGTGTGCCAGTGTGTGTTTATCTGCCGTGCATGTGTTTGCGTCTGTATTTATCTGGCGGTGAGTGTGCGACGTCTTTGTTTTCCCTTCTGCTCCGTCTCCGCGTACGTGGGGGAGACTTCTGTTTTTAATCAGGGGCCAGGGAACCGTCTCGTCGCCACGTTTGTGATGGCGATATTAATTTAAGGCCTATTGGAAGCGATCTTTCTGAGTCTTCGGTGAAGTGGGACCCTACCCTGGGAGCCTTCTAAAGGGAGGGGCAGCAGAGGGGAATCTTCCCTGCTCTTTGTGTGCAGAAGAGGGGAAACTGAGGCACGTGGCTGCAGAAATCTTCTCCCTAGGCAGCCAAGGAAAGGAAGTTTGCAAGCAAACCATTTTACAGGCATAAAATCTTTTTATTTATTTATTTATTTATTTTTGGCTGCATTGTCTTCCTTGCTGTGGCACAGGCTTTCTCTGGTTGCAGCAAGTGGAGGCTACTCTTCCTTGCCCTTGGTTAGCTTCTCGTTACTGTGGCTTCTTTTAGTCTAAAGCACAGGCTCTAGGTGGTTGGGCTTCAATAGTTGTGGCTCACAGGAGCTTCGTTGCTCTGGAGCATGTGGAATATTCCTGGACTAGGAATTGAACCTGTGTCCTCTGCATTGGCAGGCAGATTCTCATTTACTTTACCACCAGAGAAGTCTAACATGCATACACTCTTGATGATTCTCCTTGCATGTAGAAGAAAAAAAGACTATTGGCCCCATTTACAGATGATAAATGGAGAAGGAAATGGCAACCCACTCCAGTGTTCTTGCTGGGAGAATCCCATGGACAGAGAAGCCTGGTGGGCTATAGTCCATGGGATCACAAACAATCGGCCATGACTGAAGTGACTTAGCACGCATGCACAGATGAGAAAACTGAAGCTCAAGGGATGGGACCCAGAGCTCACATGAAGCCAGAGGTTCTTGGCCTCTTGCCAAGGCTGGTCGTGTTCTTTCAAATGAAGGGACTTCCTCGGTGGTCCAATGGTTAAGACTCTGCCTTCCAATGCAGGGGTTTGTGGGTTTGATTCCTGGTGGGGGAACTAAGATCCCATGTACCATGGGATGCAGACAAAAAATAAAAGAGAAAACAAAACAAATGGCAAATCCCTTCTGAAGCTGTCCAGGGCTGCTTGCTCTTCACCTGCGCCTCTGTTTCCCTGCTGGTCACCAGGAACCCTTCCCTGCCTGCCTGCCCTTGGCAGTCTGAATAATCCCCATTTCTAGGAAAAGTGCCAGCTTTCTCATACTTCTCTTCCTTGGATGCTCCAGGCCCAGGGGCCTGGATGGCTCTGTGAACACAGATATTACTTAGCATTAATTAATTACCCCTTGTGGGGTGAGGGTGGTGCCTGTGGATGCCCAAGCTCTGAGACACCTAGAGGTTGACTTGGGTCCCTGGTATGGGTGCTCTAAGCCTGGAGTGGGAAAGGGCTACCCGTTCCAAGATGCTCCAAGTTGTTGTTGAGTCACTAAGTCATGTTTGACTCTTTTGTGACCCCATGGACTGTAGCCCTCCAGGCTCCTCTGTCCATGGGGATTTTTCCAGGCAAGAATTCTGGAGTGGGTTGTCATTTCCTCCTCCAGGGAATCTTCCCGACCCAAGGATTGAACCTGCATCTCCTGCATTGGCAGGTGGATTCTCTACCACTGTGCCACCAGGGAAGCCCACACCAAAAACAAAACAAAACCAAACTAAACTAAACTAAAACCGCCTAGTGATGCCACATTCTAGTGGAAACAGAGCTTCTGTGTCAGGGAGAGCTGCCGAAGCTTTCTTCACCCATCCCCTGGGTGCTGAGGACTGAAGTGATTCTCTCAGGGATCTGGTTTCCCTGGATCCTAAGGAGGCTGGGAGATCCAGGTTGTGGTTGATCTGGAAAGTGACCCCAGGAAGCAAGGTTAGGGGAGAGGCCGAATAAGGGAGGGAAGGCATTGGATGAAAGTGTCTTCACGACCAAATCTCCACTGCAGGCAACTTCGGCTCAGTCCTGCCAGGGAAATGCTGAGACACCAAGTAGAACACACCTCTCAGAGTTTCCCCACCGGGGGCCATGGGAGCTGGGGTATTTGCCCCCCGCTCTTCCCCCATCACTGGGCAGGGACTGGTCCAGCAGTATGCTTGCTCTCCATCACCTTCTGCCCAGCCTGGCAATAGTGCAGCAGCCGGGGGTGGGTTGTCGGAAGCTGTGGGGTCAGTGTGCCCAGAAGTGGAGTCCGTTGGGGATACAAATGGGCGCTGATGTTCCAAGGGAGCAGAGACAGACAATAAACAGTACAAGTAAACCACAGGGCATGTTTGGAGGGGTATGAGTTGGAGAGAAGAGGGGCAATGAGGACTTCCCTGATGGTCCAGTGGTTAAGAACTCGCCTGCCAACGCAGGGGACACAGGTTTGATCACTGGTCCGGGAAGATTCCACATGCCACAGAGCAACTAAGCCCATGTGCCACAACTACCGAGCCTGCACCCTAGGGCCCATGCTCTGCAACAAGAGAAGCCACTGCAATGAGAAGTCTGCACTGCAACTAGAGAGTAGCCCCCACTCGACACAACCAGAGAAAGCCCAGGCGCAGCAATGAAGACCCAGCACAGCCAAAGATAAATAAATAAAATTTAAAAGGGGGGAGGGTGCAATGAGGTAGAGCAAAGCGAAGTCGAGGATGCTGTGGGTGTAAGTTACTGACTCCGAGCTCGGCCTCCCATCAGTTCAGTGCAGTCGCTCAGTCGTGTCTGACTCTTGCGACCCCACGGACTGCAGCATGTCAGGCTTCCTTGTCCATCACTAACTCCCGGCATCCCATAGACGACTAATAAATGTTCTGTGATTCTGTCTAGTCCGTGAAGATGGAGAGAGAGGCGAAAGGGTGAGGGAGAGAAGCTGGTGTGGAATAGGCACCTGGGCAGGGTGGGAAGGGAGGGAGGGAAAGGCTGGTAATGATGTGAAAAGTAATCGGCCCTTCTCTCTGGGAGGCGGTGAAACTCTAATTAGAATGAAAATGTGGTTTAATGAGGATGAAAACGGTAATTGTGCTGGGCAGCACTGTAGTCCCCATGGTGCCACTTTCCCAGGGGGCCCTTTCTGGGCCTCTGAAGACAGAGATGTGGATGAGGGGGACTCGGGGCTGCGGAGGGGTGTAGTTGGGACCCCATCCCCACTCCCAGAGGGTCCTCCCAGGTGACACCAGGTAAAGACACCACGCAGAGCCCTACCTGCCCCCAGGGCTGGTTCCAGGTGCCCTGGGGCCCTGCTTTTCCATCTAGCCCCTTATCCTCAGTGGTGGGCTTCCCTGGTGGCTAGACTGTAAAGAATCTCCCTGCAGCGCCAGAGACCAGGGTTCGATCCCTGGGTCGGGAATATCCCCTGGAGAAGGAAATGGCAACGCGCTCCAGTATTCTTGCCTGGAAAATTCCACGGACAGAGGAGCCTGGAGGGCTCCAGTCCATGGAGTCACAAAGAGTCGGACACGACTGAGCGACTAACACTTTAACACTATCCTCAGTGGTAACACAGTGGAACTGAGAAACAGTGATGTTGTTTATTGAAGACCTACTATGTGCCAGGCACCGTTCCAATCCCTTTATAGATGCTGACTCATAGAATCCTTAAAATTCTCTCCATTTTACATATGGCAATACTGAGGCACAGAAAGGGACTTCCCTGGTGGTCCAGTGTTTAAGAACCTGTCTTGCAAGGAAGGGGAGGCGGGTTCGATCCCTGGTCAGGTAACTAGGATCCCACACTCCGCAGGGTATGCCACAATGACAGACCCGCATGATGCAGCTAAGACCTGGTGCAGCCAAATAAATATTAAAAAACAAAACAAAAGAGGCACAGATAAGAATATACTGAAGAGTGGTCGGTTCAAGCAGCCAAGGCCATTCTTTCTTCCTTAACCATATGTTTGCTGGGGGCGCCAAGGGATTGACTGCCATCAGGGTCAAGGGACCCGTCCTGCCTGCCTCCTTCCTTGTACAGTTTTTCCATAACTATGTTTGAGGGACAGCCATTTCTATTTTGGGGCTTCCCAGGTGGTGCTAGTGGTAAAGAAGCTGACTCCCAGTACAGGAGACTTAAGAGATGTGGGATCAAACCCTGGGTGGGGAAGATCCCCTGGAGGAGGGCATGGACACCCACTCCAGTATTCTTGCCTGGAGAATCCCATGGACAGAGGAGCCTGGTCGGCTATATTCCATGGGGTCGCAGACCTAGCACCCATTTGTGTTTATCCGCTGCTTCGACTCTTCTAGAGGAGATGGACGTGGCTGAAGAGGGAGACTTTGTGTTCAATGGGCGTGGCTTGGTGCAGAGGTGGGTGTGGCTGGATTTACCAATCACTGGGAGCTCAGAGGGTAAAACTGCTGCTGCTGCTGCTAAGTTGCTTCAGTCGTGTCCGACTCTGTGCGACCCCATAGACGGCAGCCCACCAGGCTCCCCCGTCCCTGGGATTCTCCAGGCAAGAACACTGGAGTGGGTTGCCATTTTCTTCTCCAATACATGAAAGTGAAAAGTGAACGTGAAGTCGCTCAGTCATGTCCGACTCTTAACGACCCCATGGACTGCAGCCTACCAGGCTCCTCCATCCATGGGATTTTCCAGGCAAGAGTGCTAGAGTGGGGTGCCGTTGCCTTCTCCATTTGCCTGCAATGCAGGAGACACGGATTTGATCCCTGGGTCGGGAAGATCCCTTGGAGAAGGAAATGGCAACCCACTCCAGTATATTTGCCTGGAGAATTCCATCGACAGTGGAGACTGGTTGGCTACAGTCCATGGGGTCACAAAGAGTCAGACATGATTCAGGGACTAACACTTTGATTTTCACACTTTCCAAGCTCGGAAGAAGCAGAAGCTGAAAATTGCCCTGTAGAATCTGGACAAAATGCTGGGGGTCCTGACTCCGAGGCCTGAACTTTCTTGCCATGAAAAAAGCCAAGAGGTTTTTCAAATGTTGGTCTGAATAAAGACTGAGGTTTGTAAGATCTCACTGGTCCCCACTTTTGCTTCTGAAGACATCACCAATAAAGTACTGCCTGTTATGAGGTCTTGTTGGAAAAGAAACCTTGGAGCTTCACTGGTGGCTCAGTGGTGAAGAATCCCCCTGCCAGTGCAGGAGACACGGGTTCGATCCTTGATCCAAGAGGCTCATACATGCCATGTAGCAGCTAGGCCCCTCATGCGCCACAGCTGTTGAGCCTGTGCTCTGGAGTCTGGGAGCCCTGAAGCCTGTGCTCTGCAACAGGAGAGGCCACCACAATGAGAAGCCCCTGCATGGCAACTAGAGAGTAGGTCCCGCTCACTGCAACTAGAGAGTAGCCCTCACTCACCACAAGTAAAGTCCGAGTAGCAACAAAGACCCAGCACAGCCAAAAATAAATAAAGTAAAAACAGAAACATTTATTGAGGCCAGAAGTGCAATACAAACAGACTTGTGTGGCTTTTCAAAATCATCCCAGGTCAAGGGAAATTAGGTTTTTGACCACATGTATGGCAGACAAAGCATTAACAGCCTTAATATATAAAGAATCCTTATGGTTCAATAAGAAAAAGACAAATGTCCCAGATATGATATTGGCATAGGGCTCACAAAGGAATGAAAAAAATTCAATAAACCTCTGTAAAGATGTGTCACCTGATCAGTTATCAGTTAAAGGATCTCTTTTACTTGTCAAGTTTACCAGCATGTGTGAAATTTTGAGAAGACACACTGGTGCACTCTCACGGGAGTGTAAAGTGATACACTGGAGGCCAGTGCAGATATTTGTAGTAAACATTTAAGTCTGTAAAACTCTCTGACCCAGGAAGTCCATGTCTAGGGATATGCCAAGATTTATAAAGAGGAATGCAGAGTGGTTAAGTGCCCCAGAGTCAGATGGCCATTGTTCCATTCCTGGTTCCTTCACCTACAAGCTATGTGACCTCAGGCAAATGACTTGATGTCACGGAGCATATCATGAAGATTCCCTGAGGTAATGTGTGCAAAATTCTCCTACTAAGCACATGATAGGTGCTTGCTATTATTATCATCATTGCAAAACCTTTAAGGAAAGCTATTAAACTGTGGAAGAGTCTTTGCCTAGAAAGATGCCCACATATTGGGTTGGCCAAAAAATTTGAGTTTTTCTATGATGTTATGGGAATGGGAAAGACTAGAGATCTCTTCAAGAAAATTAGAGATACCAAGGGAACATTTCATGCAAAGATGGGCTTGATAAAGGACAGAAATGGTATGGACCTAACAGAAGCAGAAGATATTAAGAAGAGATAGCAAGAATACACAGAAGAACTGTACAAAAAAGAGCTTCACAATCAAGATAATCACAATGGTATGATCACTGACCTAGAGCCAGACATCCTGGAATGTGAAGTCAAGTGGGCCTTAGAAAGCATCTCTACGAACAAAGCTAGTGGAGGTGATGGAATTCAAGTTGAGCTATTTCAAATCCTGAAAGATGATGCTGTGAAAGTGCTGCACTCAATATGTCAGCAAATTTGGAAAACTCAGCAGTGGCCACAGGACTGGAAAAGGTCAGTGTTCATTCCAATCCCAAAGAAAGACAATGCCAAAGAATGCTCAAACTACCGCACAATTGCAGTCATCTCACACGCTAGTAAAGTAATGCTCAAAATTCTTCAAGCCAGGCTTCAGCAATATGTGAAACGTGACCTTCCAGATGTTTAAGCTGGTTTTAGAAAAGGCAGAGGAACCAGAGATCAAATTGCCAACATCCTCTGGATCATCAAAAAAAGAAGAGAGTTCCAGAAAAACATCTATTTCTGCTTTATTGACTATGCCAAAGCCTTTGACTGTGTGGATCACAAGAAACTGTGGAAAATTCTGAAAGAGATGGGAATACCAGACCACCTGACCTTCCTCTTGAGAAACCTATATGCAGGTCAGGAAGCAACAGTTAGAATTGGACATGGAACAACAGACTGCTTCCAAATAGGAAAAGGAGTACATCAAGGCTGTATATTGTCACCCTGCTTATTTAACTTCTATGCAGAGTACATCATGAGAAACACTGGGCTGGAAGAAGCACAAGCTGGAATCAAGATTGCCGGGAGAAATATCAATAACCTCAGATATGCAGATGACACCACCCTTATGGCAGAAAGTGAAGAGGAACTAAAAAGCCTCTTGATGAAAGTGAAAGTGGAGAGTGAACAAGTTGGCTTAAAGCTCAACATTCAGAAAACAAAGATCATGGCATCCGGTCCCATCACTTCATGGGAAATAGATGGGGAAACAGTGGAAACAGTGTCAGACTTTATTCTTTTGGGCTCCAAAATCACTGCAGATGGTGATTGCAGCCATGAAATTAAAAGACGTTTACTCCTTGGAAGGAAAGTTATGACCAACCTAGATAGTATATTCAAAAGCAGAGACATTACTTTGCCAGCAAAGGTCTGTCCAGTCAAGGCTATTGTTTTTCCAGTGGTCATGTGTGGATGTGAGAGTTGGACTGTGAAGAAAGCTGAGCGCCGAAGAACTGATGCTTTTGAGCTGTGGTGTTGGAGAAGACTCTTGAGAGTCCTTGGACTGCAAGGAGATTCAACCAGTCCATCCTAAAGGAGATCAGTCCTGGGTGTTCATTGGAAGGACTGATGCTGAAGCTGGAACTCCAATACTTTGGCCACCTCATGCGAAGAGTTGACTCATTTGAAAAGACCGTGATGCTGGGAGGGATTGGGGGCAGGAGGAGGAGGGGACGACAGAGGATGAGATGGCTGGATGGCATCACTGACTCAATGGACATGAGTTTGGGTAAACTCCAGGAGTTGGTGATGGACAGGGAGGCCTGGTTTGCTGTGATTCATGGGGTCGCAAAGAGTTGGACACGACTGAGCGACTGAACTGAACTGATGATGTTATAGAAAAACCCAAATGAAATTTTTGGTCAACCCAGTACATAGTAGAAAATGAAAATGATCAAACCTATATGTATTGGCACCACATGACCACTGCAGTATATTTACTGAACAAGAAAACAGGTTTCACATGTTGTGTGTGCTGTGCTAAGTCACTTCAGTCCTGTCCAGCTCTGTGTGACCCTAGGGACTTTTGGCACCAGACTCTTCTGTCCGTGGGATTCTCCAGGCAAGAATACCGGAATGGGTTGCTATTTCCTTCTCCAGGGAATCTCCCTGACCCAGGGATTAAACCTCTCTTACATCTCCTGCATTGGCAGACGGGTTCTTTACACTAGCGCCACCTGGGAAGCCCCAAATGTCATATATTTCAAGCATTTTGATCAGGGGTCAAGGAATTAATTTGTCACTTTGCAATGTCATCTACCCAGGTTCAAAACTGACAGGAAAAGTTTATGAGGTACTGTTTGTCCTTTCTCTATGCAGTGGGTTCTTTTTAAAAACTATTTCTTTCGCTGCCCCAGCTCGTAGTTGGGTCACACGGGATCTTTAGTTTCAGGATACAAACTCTTCATTCTATGAGAGAACAAACTCCTGTTGTTTAAGTCGCCCCAGTTTGTGGTCATTTGTCACCGCAGCCATAGGAAACAAATAACGTCTATTTTTCTATATTTTAGCTTAAATGTTGTCAAATGTAAAGACAACTTGAAAGACTTGTCCAGTGAATACACACCCACCACCTAGAGTCTACAAGGGACGTCTGGCTCCATTTGTCATGATCTGTCTTTCTATCCATCTATCCACCCACCTTTTTTCTTTTCCACTTCAGTTTATTACAGAACATTGAATATAGTTCCCTGCGCTATGCAGTAGGTATACATATTGTTGCTTATCTGTTTTATACACAGTAGTTTGTATCTGTTAATTCCAAACTCTTAATTTATCTACCCCCCACCCCCTTTCCACTTTGGTAACCACAAATTTGTTTTCTATGTCTGGGAGTCTGTTTCTGTTTTTATAAATAATCTCACTTGTGTCATGATTTAGATTCCATATATCAGTGATACCATATGCTACTTGTCTTTCTGACTTCAACCACCTCTTTGAATTTTTTTTTCTAATTAATAATTTATTTTTTAGAGGGATTTTAGGTTCACGGCAACATTGTGGGGAAGGAACAGAGGTTTCTCATATACTTCCTGCCCGCGTCCCCAGCATGCATAGCCTGCTCTACTTTCAGCATCCCCACCAGCATGGTGCAATTGCTACAATTGATGAACCGCCTCTTGGTGCTGTTCATTCTGTGGGTTTGGACAAATGTATAATAACGTGAATCCACCATTACAATCTCATGCAGAATCGTTTCCTTGCCCTAAAAATTCCCCGAGCTCCACCTACTCGTTCCTCCCTGCCCCTCATCTTTTTACTGTCTCCATAGTTTTGCTTCTTCCAGAAAGTCATAGAGCTGGAATTATACTGTATGTAGCCATCACATATTGCCTTATGTTACTTAGTAATATGCATTTACGTTTTCTCCATGTCTCTTCATGGCTTGCTAGCTCATTTCTTTCTAGCATTGAATAATATTCCATGTTGTGGATGCACCATAATTTACTTACCCATCCATCTACCTCACTTTTTAATGCATTTCAAGGTAAGACCCTGCTTCTTCCCCATTGATTTTAGCACAGCACCCAAAGCGATCTTGTAACAAATCAAGTACCTGTCCTGTTCAAAATCTTCCTGGGGTCCTCGTCTCACTTGAGTGAAACCTGCACAACTCCCTGTGCTCCCAGGGTCCCCTTATCCCTTTTGCCTGTTCCCCACCATCCTCTCACGCTACATCAGCCCACATGGTCACCATTAGCCACATATGCTTCCTCAGCCCTTGAAAGTGACTGATACAACCTAAGTGTGCATCAACAGATGAATGGATAAAGAAGATATGGTATACACATACGTTGTTGTTCGGTTGCCAAGTCGTGTCTTACTCTTTGTGACCCCATGGACTGTAGCCTGCCAGGCTCCTCTGTTCGTGGGATTTCCCAGGCAGCAATACTGGAGTGGGTTGCCATTTCCTCCTCCAGGGGCTCTTCCTGACCCAGGAATCAAACCCGTGTCTCCTTCATTGGCAGGAGGATTGTTTCACTGAGCCATATACACCATGGAATACTACTCAGCCATAAAAAGAATGAAATCTTGCTATTTGCAACACGGGTGGACTTGAAGGGTATTAGGCTAAGTGAAATATGTCAGAGAAAGACAAATACTGTATGAGATCACTTACATGTGGAATCTAAAAAATTAAACAAACTAGTGAATATAACTAAAAAAAAGATTCACAGATATAGAGAACAAACTACAAGTTATCAGTGGGAAAAGGGAAGGGGAGGGGCAATACAGGGGTAAAGGATTAAGAGGTACAAACTATTACGCATGAAGTAATTCACAAGGATATATTGTACAACAAATGGAATATAGCCAACATTTTATAATAACTATAAAGTAGTGTAATCTTTACAAATTGAGAATCACCATACTGTGCTGTACTGTGCTTAATCGCTCAGTCGTGTCCAACTCTTTGTGACTATAGTCCCTGAGATTCTCCAGATAAGAATCCTGGAGTGGGTAGCCTTCTCCAGGGGATCTTCCCGACCCAGGAATTAAACCAGGATCTCCTGCATTGCAGGTGGATTCTTTACCAGCTGAGCCACCAGGGAAGCCCTTCACTATACTGTACACCTTTAAATTATATAATAGTGTACATCAATTGTATTAAAAAAAAAAAAAAGTCCCTGGGAATTCCCTGGAGGTCCATGGTTAGGATTCGGCACTTTGACTGCCAGGGCTTGGGTTCACTTTTTGGTCGGGGAAGCAAGAATGCCAGTGAGAAGCAGCAAAAGCAAACGAACAAACAAAACCATTCCAAATTGAGGTATGCTATAACTGAAAACGTACAGGATCTCAAAGTACTTAGTACTGGGGAAAGGATGTAAAATATCTCATGATTTTTAATATTGATTATATGTTGAAATAATATTTTGACTGTATTGGGTTAAAATAAGATATATGATGACAATTCATTTCATCTAGTTCTTGTTGACTTTTTAAAGAATGTGGCTACTGGAAAATTTTAAATTACATATGTGTCCTCCTCATTTGTGGCTTCATCATATGCTATTCCAGCAAGCTCCTGGAGTTGATGATGGACGGGGAAGCCTGGCATGCTGCAGTCCGTGGGGTCGCAAAGAGTTGGACACGACTGAGCGACTGAACTGATGATTCCTGTTGTGGACTCCAGGAGAGGAGGTGATGCTGGTTTTGATCTTTAGATTTTACACTCAGTAAATACTTGTTGAATGAATGAATGCATGCATGCGCGAAGGAAAGAACAGGAGCCTGAATGACTTAAAAGAGGTGGGTCTACGTCAAGATTGATTGGCGGCTCCCATAAGGAAGACCTTACCTTTCACCTTTCATGGGGCCACTCGGGCTCTCTGTGCCTCTAGTGAGTGGAGCGGGGATTAGGCGTAGGGGCGCAGGCAGGCTCATCGCAGTGCAGCCCGCAAGGGTGGCTGCCTGGGTAACCCTCTCCAGTAACTGGACGAGATCAAGTCACCGTGGCTGGGATTTCTGGGGCTAGAGAAGGAGGGGCGTCTGAGGAGGGGGACCTGAGTCAGACGTGGGGCTGGGCGGAGCAGGCTCCACCCCAGCCCAGGTCCCTTCCCTGGAGCTGGGCTGGCGGGAAGGGGTTGGGCTGCCAGGCAGGCGGGAAGGAGCCGGGGTGTCTGCTATCGACCGCCTGGGCCTCTGCAGAGAAGCTTTTAGACCTGCTAGCGCATCCCACCCGGGGAGGGGGGCGGGGTGGGGGAAGGGAGGCCTGGACTTCCCCAGCTCCTCAAGGGCCCCAGATCCTGCCCACCAGCAAGGCTTGCAGGCCTTGCCTTGGAACTGAGTAGGAAATCCCATTTGCTTCTCACCCCATTGTTATCACGCCAGGGTTGCAACTATTCCTCACCCACCCCTCCCTCCCCTCCTACCTCCTGCCCTTTATTGAGAGATTATGTACATCCTGTGAGGTCGGATGACTGCTGCATCTCACGTGCCTCTGGCCCCTGGGCCCCCACCGCATCGAAGCATGGAACATTCTCATCCAGATGGTCCCAGAATTTTCACATCCCCCTCATCCCCAATCCTAATCACTATTCTGGTTTCTGTCAACATGAGTTAACCTAGCCTTTTGGAGAATTTCATACAAATGGAACCACACGAGGAGGCCTCTTTTGTCTGGTTGCTTCTCCTCAGTATCTAACATCCTGAGATCTTTATCCACTTCCCTTACAAGTTATAAGTAGTTTGTTCCTTTTTATTGCAGCAGAGTATTCCGTGGTGGGCTTCCCAGTTGGCTTGGTGGTAAAGAATCCACTTGCAATGCAGGAGACATGGGTTCCATTCTTGGGTTGGGAAGATCCCCTGGAGGGGGAAATGGCAACACACTCCAGTATTCTTCCCTGGGAAATCCCATGGACAGAGGAATCTGGCGGGCTATAGTCCATGGGGTCCCAAAAGAATCATTCACAACTTAACAACTAAACAACAATGACATTCCATGCTATGAATGGACCTCATTTTGGTTTTGTTTTTCTTACTTTTTACTTTGTATTTATCTATTTGGCTGCACCAGCTCTTAGTTGCAACATGCAGTATCTTTTTAGTTGTGGCATGCAAGCTCTCAGTTGTGGCATGTGGGATCTAGTTCCCCAATCAGGGAACCCACACACCCTGTACTGGGATCTCAGAGTCTTGGCCCCTGGACCACCAGGAAAGTCCCTGGACCTCAATTTGTTTATCCATTCTCTTGTCCTCGACATTTGGGTTGTTTCCAGTTTTTTGGCAATAACAAAAAAAGCTGCTGTGAACATTTGCCAACAGATCTTTGCACCAACGTATGTTTTCACTTCTGTTGGATAAGTACCTAAGAATTGAATTTCTGGGCTGTATGGTAACTGTGTAACTTTATAAACAAACCAAAACAAACCTGGCATCTGCTCTGACAGGCTGGCTGAGGATGAGCGTTCCAGTTCCTCCCCGTCTTATCAACACTCGGTATCATCAGCCTCTAATATTGGCCAGCGTGTTGATGGCTTGTAGCCTGGACCATTGCAGTAACCTCTGTCTCAAACCTCTGCTTCTCCTCTCACTCTCCCACAGTTTTATTTCCATTTTTATTATAGAAAAATTTCACACATGTGCTAAAGTAGAGAGAAGAGTATGAAGGGCCCATATGGTCCTGTCCCTGACTTTTATGATAATCCACATTTTGCCCATCTTGTTTCATCTCTCACCCCCCACCCCAATGTGTTTTTAAGGGAGTCTTTTAAAATCTCTTTTTTAAAACTGAAGTGTAGCTGATTTACAATGTTGTGTTAATTACCGCTGTATAGCTAAGTGATTCAGTTTATACATATATGTATACATTCTTTTTCATTTTCTTTTCCAGTATGGTTTACCACTGGATATTGAATATAGTTCCCTGTGCTACACAGTTAAGACCTTGTTGTTTATCCAGTTTCTGTATACCAATTTGCATCTGCTAATTAAGGGAGTACTTTAAAGCAAACCCCAGGTACCATATTACTTCCACAAGTATCATAGGAATCGCCTCAAACTATGAATTAGATGACCTATGCCTTGCCTTGGAATTGGCTGGTGGTTTCTCAATGCTTTCAGAAAAAAATTTCCGATTTCTTCCCATGGCCCTCAGGATGGCTTCTGGCCTCTCTGCCTTCATGCTGGGTCCTTTTCCCTTACTTAGTCCCTGCTCCAGGCACATTGTCCTTTTCCCCCCAACCACAGTCCAAGGTTGTTCCTGCCTCAGGACTTTTGCACATGCTGTTCCTTCTGCCTTGTATATTATTCCCAGATACCCACATGATTCCTATAGTAGGCAGTGTCAATGAGATGGTCTTCCATGGTCCCTGCCCTTCTATAATTTTTTTCATCTTTCGTGTCGACTGAACTGCTCACTTCTAATCAGTAGAAGATGGCCAAAGTGACGGAGTGTTACATCCATGATTAGGTTTTAAGGCTGTGACTTCTGTCCTGCTGACTCCCCCTCTTGCTAGCACTCTTGTCTCTCTCTGATGAAACCAATAACCAGGATGTGTGCCATCCTAGGGAGAGATCTGCTGGATGGAGAGTAGCCTTCAACCAATCACTGGTGGGGAATTGAACTCTGCCAAGGCAATGGCACCCCACTCCATTATTCTTGCCTGGAAAATCCCATAGACGGAGGAGCCTGGTAGGCTGCAGTCCATGGGGTCACTAAGAGTCGGACACTACTGAGCACCTTCACTTTCACTTTTCACTTGCATGCATTGGAGGAGGAAATGGCAACCCACTCCAGTGTTCTTGCCTGGAGAATCCCAGGGATGGTGGGGCCTGGTGGGCTGCTGTCTATGGGGTTGCACAGAGTCGGACACGACTGAAGCGACTTAGCAGGAGCAGCAGCAGCAGCAACAGTCTTGTGTGTGCTTCTCCCCATTTGAACCTTGAGATGACTATATAACATCAGTGGCTGCCTTGACTGCAGCCTCATGAGCCAGAGGACCATCTAAGTGGTACCCAGATTCCCGACTCCCAAATCAGTCATCCATGTTGTTGTTTTTTATTATTTTTAAATGGTTGAATGCAGTATTTTTTTTTTTTTTGGTTGCACTGAGTCTTTGTTGCTACATACAGGCTTTCTCTACCTGCAGTGGTTGGAGGCTACTAAGTTGCCGTGCACAGACTTATCATTGTGGTGGCTTCTCTTGTTGCAGGGCACGGGCTCAGAAGTTGTGGCACTCAGCTTAGTTGTCTGGTGGAATGGAATCTTCCTGACCCAGGGATTGAAACCACATCCCCTGCATTGGCAGGCAGATTCATAACCCCTGGACCACCATGGAAGTCCTATGTTGTCCAGAGCCGTTAGATTTTGGAGTGATTTGTTCGGTTCAGTTCAGTTCAGTCACTCAGTTGTGTCTGACACTTTGCTACCCCATGAACCGCAGCACGCCAGGCCTCCCTGTCCATTACCAACTCCCAGAGTCCACCCAAACCCATGTCCATTGTGTGGGTAATGCCATCCAGCCATCTCATCCTCTGTCATCCCCTCCTCCTCCTGCCTTCAATCTTTCCCACCAGCAGGGTCTTTTCAAATGAGTCAGCTCTCCGCTTCAGGTGGTCAAAGTATTGGAGTTTCAGCTTCAACGTCAGTCCCTCCAATGAACACCCAGGACTGATCTCCTTTAGGACGGGCTGGTTGGATTTCCTTGCAGTGCAAGGGACTCTCAAGAGTCTTCTCCAACACCACAGTTCAAAAGCATCAATTCTTCGGCACTCAGCTTTCTTTATAGTCCAACTCTCACATCCATACATGACCACTGGAAAAACCATAGCCTTGACTAGACGGACCTTTGTTGTAATGACCTATGTTGTAATGACCAAGTAATGTCTCTACTTTTTAATATGTTGTCTAGGTTGGTCATAACTTTTCTTCCAAGGAGTAAGCATCTTTTAGTTTCATGGCTGCAATCACCATCTGCAGTGATTTTGGAGCCCAGAAAAATAAAGTCAGCCACTGTTTCCACATCTATTTCCCATGAAGTGATGGGACCAGATGCCATGATCTTAGTTTTCTGAATCTTGAGTTTTAAGCCAACTTTTTCACTCTCCTCTTTCACTTTCATCAAGAGTCTTTTTAGTTCCTCTTCACTTTCTGCCATAAGGGTGGTGTCATCTGCATATCTGAGGTTATTGATATTTCTCCCGGCAATCTTGATTCTAGCTTGTGCTTCATCCTGCACAGCATTTCTCATGATGTACCCTGCATAGAAGTTAAATAAGCAGGGTGACAATATACAGCCTTGACGTACTCCTTTTCCTATTTGGAACCAGTCTGTTGTTCCATGTCCAGTTCTAACTGTTGCTTTCTGACCTGTATACAGGTTTCTCAAGAGGCAGGTCAGGTGGTCTGGTATTCCCATCTCTTTCAGAATTGTCCACAGTTTATTGTGATCCATGCAGTCAAAGGCTTTGGCATAGTCAGTAAAGCAGAAATAGATGTTTTTCTGGAACTCTCTTCCTTTTTCAATGATCCAGCGGATGTTGGCAATTTGATCTCTGGTTCCTCTGCCTTTTCTAAAACCAGCTTGAACATCAGGAAGTTCACAGTTTACATATTGCTGAAACCTGGCTTGGAGAATTTTGAGCATTACTTTACTAGCGTGTGAGATGAGGGCAATTGTGCGGTAGTTTGAGCATTCTTTGGCATTACCTTTCTTTGGGATTGGAATGAAAACTGACCTTTTCCAGTCCTGTGGCCACTGCTGAGTTTTCCAAATTTGCTGGCATATTGAGTGCAGCACTTTCACAGCATCATCTTCCAGGATTTGAAATAGCTCAACTGGAATTCCATCACCTCCACTATTTGTTATATAGCACTATATAACTTAAATGGCTCTCTCACCTCCTTCAACTCTTTGCTCAAAAGTCAACTTCTCCATGAGATCTTCCCTGGCCACCTGATTAAAATAGTAACCCATTCCTGGCACTCCTCATTCTTCTCTGCTTTACTTTCCTTCCAGAATTTGTCACCTTCTATATTTTAAAAAATATTTATTTATTTATCTGGCTGTACTGAGTCTTAGTTGTGGCACTCAGGATCTTTGATCTTGGTTGCAGCATGCGAGATCTTTTGTTTCCACATATGAATTCTTAGTTGCAGCATGTGGGATCCAGTTCCCTGACCAGGAAATGAACCTGGGCTCCCTGAATTGGAAGCGTGGAGTCTTAGCCACTGGACCACCAGGGAAGTCCCATCACCTTGTATTTTATTGAACTAATTCATTGCCTCCCTCTCTGTTGGAACATGGGCTCTGGGAGGACAGGGACCTCTATTTGTTTTGTTCATTGCTGCATCTCCAGTCCTAGAATACTGCTGGGCACATAGTAGGTTTTGCTGGATCTAAAGACATACTTACTACTGACCCACCAAACCCACTTCTGGGTGTATACCCAAAAGAATAGAAAGCAGTGTCCCAAAGAGATATTTGTGTACCCATGTTCCTAGCAGCATTATTCATAGTAAAAGTGTTAACCCATCAGTCATATCCGACTCTTTGTGACCCCATGGACTGTAGCCCACCAGGCTTCTCTGTCTATGGAATTTTTCAGGCAAGAATACTGGAGTGGGCAGCCATTCCTTTCTCCAGGGGATGAGGGGATCTTCCTGACCCAGGGATCTAACCTGGGTCTCCTATGTTGCAGGCAGATTCTTTACCATCTGAGCCACTAGGGAGACCATAGTAGCTAAACCATGAAAGCAACCCAAGTGTCCATCAACTGATGAATGGATAAATATACCAAATGTGATGTATTCATACAATGAGATTTTATTTGGCCTTAAAAAGGAAGCTTTGCAATATGCTACAACATGGATGAAACTTGAGGACATTATGCTCAGGGATAATCCAGCCACACAAATATTGTATGATTCCACTTAGGTGAGGATCTTTGATTAATCAACATCAGAAAGACAGATGGTAGAATGCTGGTTGCCAAGGTCTGGGAAAGAGGGAGTGGGGATTTATTATTTAATGTGTATACAATTTCAGATTTACAAGATAAAAAGACTTATGGGGATGGATGGTGGTGATGGTTGTACCAGGGTGTGAATGTACTTCACACCACTGAACTGTATGCTTAAAAACAGTTAAGATTAAAAATGGTAAGTGTAGGACTTCCCTGGTGGTTCAGTGATTAAGACTCCATGCTTCTAATGTAGGGGGTGTGGGAGGATTCCCTGGTTGGGGAACTAAGATCCCACATGCTTTGCAACACGGACAAAAAACCTGGTACATGCTATGTTATATGTATCTTAACACGCATACACACAGGCTTCCCAGGTGGTGCAGGGTAAACAACCTGCCTGCCAATACAGGAGATGCAGGAGACCCAGGTTCAATCCCTGGGTCAGGAGGATCTGCTGGAGAAGGAAATGACAACCCACTCCAGTATTCTTGCCTGGAAAATTCCATGGACAGAGGAGCCTGGTGGGCTAGCGTCCATAGGGTTGCGAAGTGTTGGACACGACTGAGTGTGCACACACACACAGAGATACACTTATACATTCCGTCCCCCTGGGGGTGAGGCTTGGTTTCCAGCTTCGGGTTTTATAGTCAGGTGTCACAGGTTGGGGTCCTGGGTCTCCCCTCCTCCCTCTGTTGAGCTGAGCAGCGTGTGTGTCTTTCCTGCCTCCCATCAGCTCTGCATGCCTTTTATGTCTTCCCAGCTTCTCTGGAATGTTTTAGGGATGAGAAATCCCCTTCCTGCCCAAATATAGAACCAGAAAACATCCATCTATGTCTACTGAATGTGAACTTGGAAAGCTGGAGACCTTGGCTTGGGCCCCATGTTTTGTCTGCTCTGCAGCTGCCTCTGACCAGCCTTGATGAGCAGAGGGGTCTGAGAACCCGTGTGTGTGTGCATGTGTGGGGTCATCAGCTCTGGGGACACTCTCCTGCATGGATCACACTTTGGAGAGGGCTTTG